>NC_056727.1:761160640-761500640 GCF_019279795.1 Protopterus annectens
GAATTTTTAGGACTCTTGCTTTATAGCCTGTCTCCCAAAATAACCACTTTCAGAAAATATTCACTTCTCATGTTTCACCACTTACCTACTGCTCTTTACTCAACCTGCACCCCCCAATGACCATTAAAACCACAAAAACATTGATTGCTACTTTGATAATATATGCCACTAATGATGTTAGCAGTTTTATATAGTCTTCTAATCGTATCTTTTTAATTTCCCCCTGCAAACAAAAAGGGAATCTGAGGCCTAGGACAATCTGGTGTCTGTTGCAGTCTGTCACTAAGTGATTACGATTATTGACATCACTGGTGACAAAGCAACCTTGCTTACGTTTTGCACTAGCAGATTATGAATTAACTAGCATTGGCTTGTTCCTATATAAGTGGAAGGCAAGTGAGCTGGCTTCCAAAATACTAATTTGAAAATTTGAAAACCCACTTTCAGGTTCATTTTTGGGTTATTTTTGTTATTTTTAATTTTTTAGTATTATTTATTTGGGACATTAGTTGTACTAACAGAGCATTTATCTCTAAACTGATCTTTGATTTTTTTTTTTCCTAAGTTTGCTTTTATAAACTGCATGGGTTGTGTGAGAAGACTACTTATGTAAGCAACTGCTTTTCTAGCCTCATCTTCTGCTGATGACATATCATAGCAAGCACAATTGTATTGTGTGTATGTCTTTGTATTTTGTCAATCACGTTATCCAGCTGCACTGAGACCTATTGTCCTTGAAGGGTCTGGAGGCAGAATGTATTGAACTGCTTTTCAGCTCTTTGTAGAGTTCAGTTAGTGGCTTCTTACAAGTGTATGTCCAGGCCTGCTACAATTCACAAACGTTGGAGTCGTCGTTTATCAGTAGAGCGACTGGAGTAGTAGATCAGATACTGTCATCTTTAATTTATACATAAGCTATTTTACAAAACCTTATGCCATTAATTCTAAATAGATTGGAATAGTTTGTTTGTACCATCATTTACCATTTTTGGATATTTTTGATATTTGTCAAGTAAACCATTCATTTACTTAATTCTGAAGAAGCATCTGAGTTAGACGTGAAAGCGCTCACTGTTGTTATTTGTCGTCACTTAATACATTTCTGTGCTCAAGCCATGTTTGATACCTTTGGATACTGAAATATTTTGTTTATGGACTGAGGCACTTTATTGTCTGACTAGTTTTTAACAGATTTTAACATATATTTGCCTTTTTGTAAAATGGAAAGAAAAGATGATAAATCTGCATATTGTTATCTGACATTCCATTCATCCATCTGCAGCCCCTTTTTTTCCCATTTTTGCATACAGGGTTGAGGTGTCACTTCAACAGTAATAAATATCTAGAGACAATGCTCACACTTATACACATACACACGCTAACCTTACAATAAATTTGATTTCTTATTTGTGTATCATAGCTTCCTGACTCATTGGTTGTTCCATTGCATGTTGCTCTGGGTTATATTTATTACTTTTCTCTTCAATGGTCCATTTATTCGGGCCGTGACCTTATTTGTGTTTATAGAAATTCTTTTTTGTTGGTTGTGGTGAGATACAATAGCTAAAGTAAGCATCATCGGGACACCCACTGTTGGCATTGAGTTGGACTATGTTCCCCAAAAACAGGGAAGACTCCATGAGTCTTCATCAAATAAATTACTTGGTTTTGTTCGAAGAAAACATAATCCCTTGTTAACTAATGGCTTGCCTGATGATGAGAAAAGCAGTGTCTTTGATGACATTGATTGTGTTTCCTTTCTGGGAGCTGTAGATAAACTGGAGGATGAACTGTATAAGAAGTTACAGGCCCACTGTCACCATTTGGAAGCCTGTCTTAAGCACCGGGTGTACCTCCCAACTGTCCCAAATTACTCTGTTTTTACTGAGTTTTGGAGTCCAAATAATCAATTCCCGAGTGGCACCCCTTCATTTCCAATTTTATTTTTTTGTTTTGCTCTTTGTTTTTTTTTTTATTTTTCACGCTTTAGCTGACATCATTGCATGTGCAATGACGTCAGCTCGTCAGGGTTACCAGCCTGTCAGAATTGAGTTTGCGGCACATGTATTTCTGGTTGGTTCAAATGCTTTGCGAGTGGTAACGGCATTTAGAAGGCTCGCCTGGCTGTTATCACTCCTCCTGGCTGTTTTAAGGGGTATGAAGGCTCAAACACTCCTCCTGGCTGTTTTGAGTGGATTAGAAGGGCAAGGATTTATTTAGAAGGCTCGCTCATTCTTGCTGGTGAAAGGATTTATTGCTCCTGGCTGAACGGAATGGAGAAGAAAACTGAAATGTGTGTGTGTGTTCATCTGAACAGAGGTGATGTGTATTAATACACTTTCTGTGGGAGGCATATACTGTTGCACCTGGGCTGAAGTGATGTGTGTGTATGTTGCTGTACTTCCTACCTGTGGAAGGAATATATTGTTGAACATGGACTGAGGCATACCTCTCAACTGTACAGATTTTCCCAGAATGTCCAGATTTGTGGCTCATATTTTTGGCCCGTTCCTCATAAAATTTGTGGTTTTCTGGCAAATTACTGGGATGATCTGAGGACTGAAGTCACTAAACCACCAGAAAAAGGAAACTTGTTGTGCAAATGCTGGTTATAAGCAAACATAGTCAAAACAGGAAAAAAGCCAAACCAGCAACGTCGAAGGATAAAATCTTTAATAACACTTCCAAAACACAAAGCTTTTGGGTATAACACTCTTCCTCAGTGTATAATAAAAACTAAAACAAGAGTATGGTTTTAACTACAATTATAAAAGACACAGCCAACCAAAAAGAATACAATTGCAATTAATCATTATACAACCCAATTAAATGAAAGGTACATTCAGGTACTAGAGGCACATTTACTTTTGTTTCAGTATAGGTTGTATACTAACAGTTCCATTTAACCATGGTATTTTGTCTGCATTCAATCTCAGTATCCCTTTATACTCTGCTACATCCAACTTGTTAGTTAGGTCACCCCCCCCCCAAAGTTCATAGGAACTACTTGCAGCACTCTAAAATTAAACAGATGTTTTATAACATTTTCCATGGAATGTTTGGCCAGAGCATTAGATAAAACTTGTCTCTTTATGTCAGATACATGCTTAGTGATACGGTCTTTTAACCTTCTACTACATTTGCCGACATAAAATGCAGTACACAAAGTGCATGTAGCTAAATATATATTTTCTGTCAAACAGGTTGCTGTACATTTAATTTAAAAAATATGTGAAGTAGTAGGATGTTCAAACACTAAATCAATTTTAATATACCTACAATTTACACAAGTAAAACAAGATTTAGTGCCAGATTTATTCATCAGTCTTAATTTCTTGTAAGTATTCATCTCTTTGTAACATAATTGCTGTTTTAAATTTTTATGTTTTCTAATAGAAAAGTCTGGAACTTACCCTACAACTTTAGCTGTCTCAGGCTTTGCACATAAAATTGACCAATTCTTCTTAATAATAATAGTCACTAAAGTAGACCTTAAATTGTAAGTACTCCCATATCTAACATATCCATCCCTATTTGATGTTACGTTTCTTCTATTGCCCTGATAACCACCCATTCCAAAGTATGGATGTTAAGTTGTCAATCTCGCCTTCATTCTTGCTGGATGGGTTCGGAGCTGATCCTCGGCCACTCTAAAAGCTCGAGAGCTAGTTCCACCGGCTCGAGGCTCCCCTATATCCCACAATGCTAGGCGGTAACTCCTCAGATCTCGTTTGCCGCTACAGCGATCGAGGTGTGTTCCTACCGGCTCAGGTTAGTTTTTTGGTAAAGAACTAGTTTCTTAGCCTTTTTTTCCCCTTTAAAGTTAGTTGTTTCTTATAAATAGTTAGTTTTACGTTAGTTTATCCCATTCCCGTGGACTTTCCACTCCCCTTTTTCCACAAAATCTTTATATTTTTCCCTCGGGCCCTAGGCCCAGTCCCTCCCTTCCTATAGTGAGTGACTGTGTTTTATAGGGATTTTTATTTCTAACTACTATAATTTGTTTAAATTAGTTTTAATTTACCCCTAAGTGTAATCGGTGTGTGTGTGTGCTTGTGTGTTACACTTTCCCTTAGATATGTCTAAGGAATCAAAGGTCTCAGGCTTTAAGAAGTGTGACTCGTGATGTCAGAAGATGTCTCTGACAGACGGTCACACTTCTTGTGTGTACTGCCTGGGACCTTTGAACCTGCAGGACTCATGTGCTGTTTGCCATGGCTTCAGCCCTAGAGTCCTGCAGGAGCGAAAAAATAAACTTATTCTAAGGGGCTTACTTAAGCCTGAGGGTTCCTCGACTCTGTCATCGGGGAAACCCTCTAAGCCTTCTAGACCTTCAGCTCCAGCCTCTGAGCCGTCTTCTGGAGGCCCTAAAGCTATTCGAACATCGGCTCCGGCCGGAGCCGATGAAACTCGAATACAAGCCCCTACGGTGTCCTCGGCTCCGGCCGGAGCCGAGGAAAACATTACTCTGTCGGCTCTGATTATTTTATCGGAACCGACATCTAGAAAGAGGTCCCGCTCTCCATCTATTGGCTCCATTCATTCGGCTCCAGCATCACCCTTGCTGTCTGAACGGAGCCATAGATCTCACTCTTCTAGGTCTTCCAGGTTATCGGACCATGACCTTCAGAGAGTAGTGAGTCGACTTCTTAAGTCCGAGGCATTAGCCCAGATGCTTCAAAGTCTGACTCAACAGTCGAGACCTACTCCTACCACTCAAACTATTCCTCCTCTGACTCTTTTGAGTTCGGAGCCGGGGCAGCTCGGACCCGAGACTATGGTGGCGTCGGAACCGATACCTTTGTCTTCGGTTCCGTCGTCTGCTCCGATTTCTTCTTTGGAAGAATCTCGGTGCCGGACTTCCCTCGTCGGCTCCGAGGGGGCGAGTGGCATCGGACCCTTGTCCGACCCCGCTCTCCCTCTCGGTGATTCGGCGCTGGTGAGTTCGGCTCCGACATCGGCCTCGGAGCCATCACTGTCGGTGCCGGGGGAGGTTTTCAGTTTTTCGGAACGGAGACCTCCGGCTCTGCCTGACAGGGGTGCCTTCGAGGTCATGAGGAGCGTGTTAGAACCAGGTTCTACTCCACAGTCGGTTCTTTCTGCCCCTCCCCCTATGGTGCCTCCGGTGATTTTTGACTCACTCTCTCATCCCCGACCGTAGAGAGCCAGCTCCTCAAGTTTCCCCTGTGGGGATCTCCTCCTCTTCCGAGGCCTCTCCTGACCCTGTAGGAGAGCCCCCTAGGAAGAGGCAGTGTAAGAGGAAGCACATTGACTCCCCTGAGTCTGTCACCTCTGACACTGATTTAGAGGATTCTGAAGGTTCCCCTCGTTCCCCCTCTGAAGATGTCTCCTTTGCAGACATCCTTGAAATCTTAAAACAGAGGGGGAATTGGTCAGCCCTCAACCCTTCAGAGGATGAATCAGTGTACCTTGAGGCATTTGGCTCTTGCCCTTCCACCTCCTGGGTGTCCCCTCCCTTTGACCCCCTTATGCAAGTGGTGGCAAAGAAGGCTTGGGCAGCTCCTGACTCAGTGGAACCCACCCCCAGAAGACCATCAAAATTCATCACGGCCCCCAAGGATAAAGAATTTCTGACCAAAGGCGTCTCTGTTGATGCTATGGTGGTGGCTGCGGCTACCAAGAAGGAGTTAGCTGATCCTTCGGTGCCTGTTCATCCTCCTAACAAGGAGTCTAGGTCGATGGACAGGTACGGGAAGCGGATGTTCTCGTCAGCGACCTTTACTATGAGATCGCTGAATTACCTGTGTCATTTTACTTGACTTCAGAGGGACTTACTCAAGGAAGCGAGTGAAATGTTGAAGGACCCAACAGCTGCGGGTTTTCAGGATAGGATGAACTCTCAGCTGGCTACCCTTAATTCTATAACCAACTCCTCCATGCGCCTCCTTTCATATGCGGCTGATGGAGCAAGTAGAGCGGCAGGTACAGGTGTAGCCTTGCATAGGCACGCCTGGATGCGGCTTTGTAACTTTGCGGACCCTTTTAAGGCGTCCTTCACTAATTCCCCCTTTGATGGATCATCCCTCTTTGGTCCTCAAGTGAAGGAAACCCTGACTAGGTGCGAGACTGATGGCAAAACTCTTTCTGCCGTCGGAGTCCGTTTTTCTACTCCTTCTAGACCTTACCCCAAAGGTCAGAAGGGGGGAAAGATGTGGTTCCGTAAACAATCTCAAGGAGACTTGCCTGACGCACAGAGTCGATTCCCCTCTAGAGGCAGAGGGGGGAACAACAATGGTAGATGCCGTCCTAGAGGCAGAGGGGGCCCGCAGAATCAGGGCAGTCGAGAATCCTTTTCCGACAAGCCCTTTCAGCATCCCTGAGGTGTTGCCCGACTGTCCACCTTCGGAGGCAGTCGGGGGAAGGTTGTCACTGTACCCAAAAGCCTGGCTATCCCTAACTCAAGACAAGTGGGTACAGTCTATCATTTCCGAAGGCTACAGAATCCCTTTCCTTTTTATTCCGAAGCTGTCCAAAAAATCCCTTCCAGACATTCCACCCAGTCAAAGGGAGCAAGCAGCATTAGAAATTTCAAAGCTGCTCGCAAAAAGAGCCATTCAACCAGTGCCAGCAGACGAAGTAGGATCTGGAACCTACTCCAAATTCTTTTTGGTTCCAAAGAAAACAGGGGACTGGAGACCCATTTTGGATCTCAGCAACTTGAACAAGTTTATCAAGAAAACAAAGTTCCGGATGGTCACGCTGCAGTCCATTCTTCCCCTTTTGGGGCGGGACAGCTGGATGTGCTCTATAGATCTCCAGGATGTGTACTATCACATCAAGATGAATCGACGCTCCAGGAGGTTTCTCCGCTTCAGACTGGGAACCAGTCATTTTCAATTCAGAGCCCTGCCCTTTGGTCTCACTACAGGCCCCCGAGTGTTTACCAAATGCATGGCAGTGGTAGCCTCTCATCTGAGACGACAAGGATTCCAGGTGTTTCCTTATTTAGACGACTGGCTCCTTACAGCCCCCACCAAGCATCTTCTACTCCTCGCCAGAGACTACACCTTTCGCACATGTCAGGCGCTAGGCATTTCAATAAACTACAAAAAGTCTGTCTTGTCGCCTTGTCGTGTTATTACTTTTATAGGTGCAAATCTAGACACAGTCAAGATGTCAGCCAGACTCACAGAGCAGAGGATAGCAGACATACACAAACAGGTCTTTCTTATCTTGCAGACCAACAAGGTCAAAGCCAGATGGATCCTGAAAGTCTTGGGGATTATGGCGGCGGCCATCCCTCTCCTACCATTGGCTCACTTCCATATGAGGATTTTACAATGGCTGCTCTTCACACAATGGTCTTACCAAAGCCTCCCAATGTCCCATCCTATTCGGATAACTCAATCGTGCAAGAGTCATCTCTCTTGGTGGATCACATCTCCTCAGCTCCTCCTAGGGAGACCTTTTGTCCCTCCCTCTCTGGTTGCTACAGTGACAACGGACGCCTCCCTGATCGGGTGGGGGGGGCATTTCCAGGGCAGGACAGTCCTGGGCATGTGGGAACCGTTCGAATGCCACTTGCACATAAGCGTCCTAGAGATGAGAGCAGTGCTTCTAGCGTTGCAAGCCCTACAAGACTCTCTTCCCAAGGGAACTATAGCAATCCAAACAGACAACATGTCTGTAGTGTGGTACATCAACAAACAAGGCGGAACCAGATCTTACCCCCTATGTCGAGAGGCACTCAGACTGTGGCAATGGGCGATTTCTTCTCAGTGATTTCTGTTAGCAACGCACATCCCCGGGAAGTCCAATGTGATTGCAGACAAATTGAGCAGAGCTATTCTCATGCCTCACGAGTGGTCTCTGAACAATTCAGTGTTGGAGAAAGTTTTTCGAAAGTGGGGCAGGCCTTGCTGCGACCTTTTCGCTACTCCCCAAAACAGCAAGTGCGACGATTTTTTCACCCTCTTTCCCCAACCAGGCCACCCCAGCAGAGACGCTTTAGTACACGTTTGGCCCCAGGGACTTCTGTATGCCTTTCCTCCCTTCCCACTGATATCTCAATTAATACAGAAAGCGATCGCTCAGAAAGCTTCCATGATCCTCATTGCTCCTTACTGGCCTCGACAGCTTTGGTTCCCATTTCTTCACCGTTATCTGTTGGAACAACCTTGGCATCTGGACCCAGTTCCAGACCTCTTGACCCATCAGTCGGGTCAGTTGCACCACTCCCTTCCCTCTCTGAACCTCACAGCTTGGTTCCTCCAATTCCGACCTTAGCTAGGCTTCCTTTGATATCTCACTGAGTTAGAGATATCTTGATTGCCTCTCATAAATCTTCCACTCAGAAGATTTATCATAGCAAGTGGAAACATTTTTCCTATTGGGCGCAGTCAAAGAATATAGATCCTTTCACTGCTTCTATTCAAACAGTTCTAGACTTTCTAGCCGAACTTTTCCATGCAGGTTCGTCCCCATCTACCATTAGAGTTCAATTGGCTGCAATTTCGAACTTTCATGTTGGAGTCTCAGAGTCCTCTATTATGTCTCACAAACTCTGCAAGGCCTTTTTAAAGGGAGTCTTTCTACTCAAACCACCCATCAGAGATCCTCCTCCTCAATGGGATCTCAATTTGGTTCTGGCATCCTTAATTCTTCCCCCTTATGAACCTGCGGCTTCATGTTCTATAAAATTACTTTCATGGAAGACACTCTTTTTAGTAGCTATCACCTCAGCTAGAAGAGTCTCTGAACTTCATGCTCTGAGTAGTCGACCCCCTTATCTAGTATTTCATAAAGACAGGGTGTCCTTGCGTACTAACCCGTCTTTTTTGCCCAAAGTAGCTTCATTGGCAAATTTGAACCAAACCATTGAGCTTCCTGTTTTCTTCCCAAATTATTCTAATAGGTCAGAACAAAGGTTACACTGTTTAGATATTCATCGCCAACTTAGGTACTATTTAGACAGGGACAAACAATTCAGGAAATCTGACCAACTGTTTGTTTCTTATGCAGAAGGTAGAATGGGCCTTCCAGTCTCTAAAGTCTCTCTTTCTAGATGGCTTACTTCGTTGATTACCCTAGTGTATGAGATAAGACTTCAACGGTTGCCATCCAAACCCAGGGCTCATTCAACTAGAGCTTTAGCCACTTCTGTAGCTTTCCAAGATAGGCTGCCTATTGATTCGATTTGTTCTGCAGCTACTTGGGCTTCTCCCCATACCTTCATTTCTCATTATAAGTTGGACTTGGCCTCTAGAGACCGAGCCAACTTTGGTTCCACTGTACTCAAAAGTCTGTTCTGATAGGCCACCCAGGACAAGGTGCTAGGGACGCGGTCCCATCCAGCAAGAATGAAGGCGAGATTGACAACTTAACATTTAGAAGTTATGTACCTACCATAACGTTCCATGTTAGTTGTCTTCTTCTCACCTTCTTTCTTGCGTCCCACCCTCCTTCCCCCTAGCCAGGACAGACCTAGAAGAGTTTCTTTCTTTGTTCCTTATGGAATTTTATTGCTGGCCTTAGCTTTCAAATGAGATCTGAGGAGTTACCGCCTAGCATTGTGGGATATAGGGGAGCCTCGAACCAGTGGAACTAGCTCTTGAGCTTTTAGAGTGGCCGAGTCGGCTCCGAACCCATCCAGCAAGAAAGAAGGCGAGAAGAAGACAACTAACATGGAACGTTATGGTAGGTACATAACTTCTAATTTAGCAGGGCTTGTCCTTTCCCTCCCTACATGTTGTTTAAGGTCTTGCAGGATTGCTTAATGGTTAAGGTGCTTACCTTACAAACACAAGGTGCAGGGTTTGACTCTCACAAGGGATAACTGGCTAGGCTTAAAAATGGCTTGCAAGAGCAGTTAGCTTAATACTGAACTATGAACTATAAAATGGTTCTACACTGAGAAGATGAAACCAAAAACTAAAATCATTTTAAATCTCATTCAATTGTTCATTATATTTCTCTTCCCTAGTATTACGTCTACCAGCTCTAAAATACTGGCTAGTGACTATATGTGTCTAGGATGCATACTTGCTGAATGTAAAATTCGATTAGCCCGAACATCTTTTTTATATATACTAGTGGCTATAGTATCATGAAACAAAAGCAAATGCCTCTAGTACCTGAATGTACCTTCAATTTAATTGGGTTGTATAATGATTAGTTAATTAATTGCAATTGTATTTTTATTGATTGGTTGTGTCTTTTATAATTGTATTTAAAACCATACTCTTGTTTTAGTTTTTATTATACACTGAGGAAGGGTGTTATACCCAAAAGCTTTGTGTTTTGGAAGTGTTATTAAAGATTTTATCCTTTCGACTTTGCTGGTTTGGCTTTTTTCCTGTTTTGACTGAAGTCACTAAATCATCATCATCCCCTTTTTCCCATTTACATGGGGTCGGGGTATCGTATTAACTGTCGCCAACTCTGTCGATTCAGTGCCACTCTCCTGCCTTCTTCAACACTCATGCCTGACTATCACAGATCTTCTTTCACACAATCCATCCACCTCTTTGCTGGACACCCTCACTTCCTCTTACCTTCTTCCTGTCTGTCCCAAATCTCCCTCACCAGATTGTCTTCTGCTTTTCTACACATGTGCCCATACCATCGTAATCTGTTTTCTTTGATTTTTTCTGCAATTGGAGCTACTTTGGCTTCTGCTTTTATATCCTCATTTCTTCGCCTATCCCGCAGTGTGCATCCTACCACCTTTCTCAGGCACTTCATTTCTATCACCAGTAGCTTCTTCAACTGTTCTGCCTTTACTGCCCAGGTTTCTGTACCATACAGTAGTACTGGTCGCACCACTGTCTTGTACTGTACTGAAGTCACTAAATGACATAAATTTGAGTTTCAGGCTTCAAATCCTTCAGAAAATGTATGTTAAAACAAATCCTGCTACTCTAGCAACTTATATTTAAAATATGTCCGCCCATTTTGTAGGTCTTTGTCCAGATTTCTTGCACTGAGAAGTTGAGAGGTATGATCTATATAACTATTTTAAAGTATCTAAACCTTTGAGTCCTATTATACAGGGGCACCCAAAGGTTCATAAAAATCCAATGTTTCCTCCCTTAAGACCAATAGTGTCAGAACGTAATTGTTCCACTGAACCCTTGTCAATTTATTTTGAGAAATATCTCAGACCCATTGTGGATAGAAACTGGTTCATCTTGAAAGATTCAAAGCAGTTTTGGGGGGATCTTCGTGATTTCATGCAGCACTTTGACATGAGTAATGATTTGATTCTATTAGTGACTTTAGATATACATTCACTATTCAGATCCATTCCTAATGATATTGGTGTTGAGATGCTTAGCCAGTACTTAATTTCTGATGGTTCTTATGAATATAGATGTATAGATCTTCAGTGTGTTCTCATGGCGTTAGTGTTGGAAAATAATGTTATGCTTTGTGATCATAGGTTATATTTACAGAAGGACAGTGTGGCCATGGGCACTTCTATTGCCAACAGTTATGCCATTCTGGTCATGGCCACCTGGGAAAACGACTGTATTTTGGAGCCAAATAATGTTTTATAGGCGTTTTGTGGACGAACATTTCTTGTTGTGTGGTGTGGAGGAGTAAGGCTGAATTATAACTTTTTCATCAAGACATCAACAGTAGTACCAGTTTTCTTAAATTTAACTTTAGTAGTTCATAGAATGAGATTAATTACTTAGATTTACAGTTTTTTTAAGAACAAAGAAAAAGGTTTTGTCACCAAAATACATAGGAAGGGGTGTCATAGGAGTACATTGCTCCATAGGAAAAGTATGCATCCCAAGCATGTTTTTAAGAATGTGGTTAAAGGACAGGCATTGAGGGTTTCTAGGTTAACAGCCAGTGATGGTGACTTTAAGAATGAGTTAGTAGATCTTAAGTAGAGATTTGTAGAGAGAGGTTACACCAGTGCCACCACTGATAAGATTTTGGATGAGGGATGGATTAGGTAAACCTTATTTTTTCTCATGTAGGGAATGCCCATGAGAAGGTTAGGGAGACCCATAGGACAACAATACATGTGCCAACCTATTTTTCTAATAACGTTAATATAGTAACCAGTGTAGTTAAGAAATATTGGCCAATTCTAACACACGACCCTGAGATCAGAACCATAGTAGGTGGACAGACCTAACTTTTTATTCAAGAATAAGAAATCACTTAAGAGGCTGTTGTGTTACCCTAAAGGGAATATGGGAGTATCCTTAGTCAGTGCTAAGAAAGGGACATTCCCTTGTACGAAATGCAATTACTGTAAGTATATAAATGCCACTAATACGTTTATGCATCCAGATTTGAACACAGAGTTTGTTTAACGTGGTAGCAGACTGTAACACCCTTAATGTGGTGTATTTGGCAGTGTGCAATGCCTGTTCAGCTTTCTATGTATGGAAGACCAACATGAAAGTGAGATTTAGAATCAAGGAACACCTTTTACACATTAGGAATATTGGTTTAATTAATGTCTTAGCCAAGCATGTTTCCATTGAAGGACCCACACATTCCGTTAGGTTTCCTGTGATAGAAAAGATCTGGGAAAATGAATGAGGTGGTGATGATCCAAATCAAACAGAGACTTCTGAAACTAGATGGATTATAAGGCTGAGAGGGGATAGTGGAATGGGACTGAATGACTGAGTTCCCCTGAAACCTATTTTGAAGAACAGGATGCTTTTTAAATAGTCAAATAGTTGTCAGTTATATATATTTGTTTTTATAATATTTTTAATGTATATATAGATTTGTATGTATGTTTTAGTCAGTGTTCTGATGTGAGAATAAGATTTTATTCAAGTTTTTTTTAAGATGTTTAATAATGAATTGGTTAATTGATTATTTTACTCTGATTGGTTGTTGCTCAATTGAGAGCAGTATATATTTGTTTTTGTTACTAATGTAGCCATGCTCTGATGAAGTGGTGTTTTATCACTACAAAAGCGGTAACCTCACAATAAATTTGATTTTTTTTGTGTGTATCGTTGTTCTGTTGCATGTTGCTGTGAATTATATAGACACACACACAATTCACTCCATCAGTGACACTTCATCAAGGCACATTTGAATAACACTGATGCACTAAAGGGCTTTGATGAACCTACCCACGATGTTAGACAACCTGAGAGCTTTGCTTGGAAATGCCCATCATCTTGTGTTTTAAATGTTTAAAGTAGTTGCATGTTAAAAGCATTTTACTACATCTTGAAAACTGGTTTTGCTACTATTGATGTTATTATGGAGTTTGGATATTTTTAAAATTAGTTAGGAGATAAATGAGGCACAATCCCCTGCTTAGGAACCTTGGGGAATCCAGGAATGCACACAGTACTCAAGCTGTGGCCTGATTAAGCCCTTGAATAGTGGAAGCATTGCATCTTTGCTTCTGGATTCAACTCCCCTGAGGATAAATCCAAGAATCGGTTTGCTGCTTCCATTGCCTCCGTCCATCCCCCCCCCCCATGCTCTAGATGGTCTTGTCCATTGGGATCAACACACACACACACACACATATTCATTCATTTGCTCTGATACTTCATACTAGGGCTGTTGTGGACTAAATACAGTACTTTGCATTTTTTTGCATTGTACAGCAACTGCCATCTTTCTCCCTATTTGTTCAGCCTTTCCAAATACTTCACTAGCTACTTCTTCCCTCCTTCCTTCTACAGCTATATTTGTGTCATCAGCAAAGAAGTCAGTCCTGATGTTCTTCATATTTCACTGTTGCAGTCATCACATTTGGGTTATCTGCCTGCAGGTAGCCGTCAGCTGGCCTGAATACCAGAGTCTTCAGATTTCTGCATCGGATGCTGTCACTTCTTCCTTGACGTCAGGTCGTCAGGGGTAAAAACATGCAGCCAATGCCATTACATCAGTCTTTCTTGCCATGCGGTGCCCGAAGCAGAAGCAGTTCGCAAGTGCCGGTCGGCCAACTCCTGAAATTTTCGTTTTCGAGTTTCAGACCTGAAGTCTTCAAAAAAGATAAGTACCCCATTGGGGATCCTTTTTCTTGCTCTAACCGATGTCAGTAAAAGTTAACAATTGTCTTACCTGTGGAAAGCAAATACCTCATATTTTCATTCTTACTGCATCTCCTGTTTAGACCCAGACCACGATGTCCCTCGCTGTCGGTTTAGTGCCTTATTCAATGCCCGAACTATTTATCATCGGGCTATTTTTGCAGCCAATTACTTTCGTACTCAAACTGTGTACTCTGAAATGGCTTCATTAAGCCATCCGACTACCGATCTTCTGAAAAACGTAAGTATAAAGACAGATACAGACCGCATAGGTCCAAAACTAACTTCAACACTTCTGTTAAGCTAGTCACCAGTCCGCCGGTACTCAGTGAGGTGCTTTCACAGCCCCTGATACCCGCTACTTTAGATTCACAGGCCTCTACTGAAACCCATTCGGAGTCTGGTATGCTGCGAGATGCTTATTCGACTATGGAACCTGCGGATGTCTCTACCTTGGATGGGTCCAAAGCCACTGTGCAGGCACCGGCTTCTGAGGGTGTATTCAGGCCTACAGACATTCATATTAAACCGACGCCATCATTTTCATCCAGGCCAAAAACTCGCACTACACCTAGAAAACAGATGACCAAACCGCAGGCTCATGCCCATATGCCTCAAAAACAAATGCTTAGAATGGCTGAAGACCTTATTACCTTAATTAGGGGAAGCCAGCCTTCCCCCTCTAAGAGATCTAGGACTGATTTTCTTTCTGATTCTTCTGATCAGGAATCTATTTCTGCTCCTTCTGATTACTAGGATTTGCCCTTATCTACTTACGAGGATTCTGATGTAGAGGATTCCATTCCCTCTGCGTCCCCTCCAGAAGATTTTTCCTTCGGTGAAACCTTGCATACTCTTAGGGAGCATTTCTGCTGGAAAAGCCAGGATTACTGTGAGTCCAAAAAGAGACTTGGGGAATTCTTACTCCTACCTCAACACAGGCCTTTTGCAATCCCTCCTGTTCTGGACATTGTAGATGATGCTTTCTTGGAATCTAGCCTTACCTCAAACACTTTGCCTCCAGCTCCCAGAAAACGTGACAGGTACTACAGAGTACCTGACTCTCACAAGTTCCTCTTCAAGAATCCTTCTGCGGATCCAGAGACCATTTCCCAAGGACCAAAAGGCATTAAGGCTACTGCTGCCATAAATCCTACCCCTTTTGATAGAGATTCTAGAGCCTTGGCCAGATGAGGTAAGAAGGTATATACGTCTGCTACTTTGGCCATTAGGGCTATAAATTGCCAGTTTCATATGTTAAAGTATCAGCAGCATATTATGGGACTACTTAGACAGAAAATTATGTTAATTCCTGACTGTGCTGAACACAAAGAATTGCAAGATTTAATGCATTCTGCAGAACAAGTTGGTAAACATAATTTGCAATGTGGTTTTGACACTTTAGAAGCATCTTGCAGGGCTGCTGTCATGGTGTTTGCACTTAGAAAGCATGCTTGGCTTAAGGAACAAAACTTGCCTCCCTTAAACCAAGACCACCTTTTTGGCAACAAAGCAGAAGTCGTCCTCAAAAGGATGGAGGAAAAAGCTAAATCTATGCAAACTGTTAAAGATTTCCAAGTACAGCCTCCCAGATTCAGTAGGCATTGGCCTTCAAAGAACTGGTCCTTTCCAGTCCCTTCCAGGCCTTCTCAGTCCAAACCCAAGAACAGCAGACCACCTAGGCTACAGTCTCAGACTACGCACAGATTTAAGCAGTGGGGGGGCTCCCACTTCCAAAGCAGGGAGTAGTAAGCCACCCCCTATGGAAAAATGGCACAATGACTTAACCTTAAATCTTCCAAACCCTGCTCATCTACCTGCTCCCTTAGGAGGAAAGCTCGCCCTGCATGCAAAAAACTGGGAACTCATTACCCAGGACAAATGGGTTTTGAACATAGTTTCTCAAGGATACAGATTCCACCTCCACACACTACCAACCCCAAATGGTTGGCCAGACCTCCCCCCCCAAATCAATGGGCAGAGGCCCAACAGCAGGTTTTCTCTCTTCTCAGTATTAGGGCTATTCAACCTGTCCCAGCAGAACAAAAGGGACAAGGTTTTTATTCAAGAGTTTTTCTGGTACCCAGAAAAGACAACTCCTGGCATCCTATCCTGGACCTCTCTATTCTCAACATCTTTCTGGTAGTTCCAAAATTCAAAATGCTAACTCTTTAACAGCTTCTTCCTATGCTAGCCAAGGATGCCTGGCTGGCAACCCTAGACATGAAGGAAGCTTACCTGCACATCCCAATAAGAGGATCTTGCAGACAATACCTACGTTTCATGGTGAGCTCCATGCACTTTCAGTTCTCTGCACTTCCCTTTGGCTTATCTACTGTGCCCAGGGTATTCACAAAGTGTCTAGCTCCAGCCATTGCATTTTGCAGGCAGAGAAATATTCAAATTTACCCATACTTGGACGATTGTCTGATTCAGGCAGAAAGCCAGGACTTGCTATTACAAAACCTGGCATTCATAAAGAAACTTCTAACCTCTCTGGGGTTACACCATCAACAAAAAGAAATTTCACCTAGTACTCTGCTAACAGATTGTATTCTTGGGAGCAAGCTTGAACACAACTTCCTAGATTGCATTCCTCACTCCGGAGAAAAGTACAGTTTTGTACCTACCATAAATGTAGATGTCCGATAGACATGCAACTGCAGTCATAACATGTGGGTTGTCCTGCCTCAGGCAACCCTCGGTCGGCCGGATTCCAAAGTCTGGGTCCGACGTCGGCTGATGTCGCATTTCTCTCCGACGTCAGAGCGGCTGGAGTACATAAGCATCAGCCGACGCCATTTTCTTCAGTGTTTCTTGCCCCAGATGCCAGGTGCCCTCCAAGGAAGGCTGTAATCAAATTGGAAGACAAAACAGGATTCCAAACAAATAAATGAGCAATAAAACAAATACACCATAACAGATATCCCCAGCTAAGAGAAACAGGGATAGGAGTGGACCCTAGGCATAGAGGGGTAAGGGGGACGGAAAATCCGACTGCAGTTGCATGTCTATCGGACATCTACATTTATGGTAGGTACAAAACTGTACTATGTCCTTCAAGAATGCAACTGCAGTCAT
This sequence comes from Protopterus annectens, assembly GCF_019279795.1. NCBI lineage: Eukaryota > Metazoa > Chordata > Ceratodontiformes > Protopteridae > Protopterus > Protopterus annectens. Next base: position 761,177,719 of record NC_056727.1, read on the forward strand.
AACATGTGGGTAGAATACCATAGCTTAGCTGGGGGAGGAGGAATGCTCTAGGAAAAAGATGGTGTGGCAATCAAACCCTGCAGGACTGCCGAAGCAAAGCCTGCTCTGGATCTGGAGTATAGAGGGAGATTGTAGTGTTTGGAGAATGTATGCACGGAGCTCCATGTAGCAGCTTCTAGAATGTCCTTGGTAGGCACCCCTCTTAAGAATGCTGTAGAGGTGGCTATAGCTCTATTGGAATGTGGTCTGACATTGGCTGGAACAGTCTTTCCATGAAAGGAATAACAGAATCTGATGCAATGTCCAATCCATTTAGAAATAGTCTGTTTTGAAATTGCTTTTCCTTGGACTGCAGGGGCGTAAGCTACAAAAAGTTGTTCAGACGTCCTACTGGCCTTGGTTCTGTCCAGGTAGTATCAAAGTTGTCTGTGAATGTCCAAGGTATGCAACAGTCTTTCCCCCTTATTCTCAGGATTGGGGAAGAAGGCAGGCAGATGAATGGCTTGATTTAAAGAAACCCTAGATACCACCTTTGGCATAAAAGTAGGGTTGGTCCTTAATGAAACCCTGTCTCTGTGAAAAATAATAAAGGGTGGTATTGCCATTAGGGCCTGTAACTCAAACCCTTCTTGCTGAGGTAATTGCCAACAGGAAAGCTGTCTTCCATGAGAGAAATTGCAAGTCAACTGAAGCTGCTGGCTCAAATGGAGGTAGAGTCAGTTTCTCTAGGACAAAATTGAGGTCCCAGGCTGGCACTGGGGCCTTTCTTGGTGGCTTAATGTTCTTGATTCCCCTGAGGAATTGCCTTAGTAAAGGGTGAGAAAAAACAGGAGGATCAGTGTTGTATCTAGCTGAAATAGCAGATGCATGTATCTTTATGGAAGAATATGAGAGGCCGTTCTTTAACATATCTGCCAAATATTCCAAGATGAGTGGGATGTTCAACAATGACGCATCATGTCCCTTGCTGGTATTCCAATTGCTGAATCATTTCCACTTTGCTAAGTAAACCTTTCTGGTGGATGGTCTTCGAGCCTCTGTTAGTATCCGCTGAACTTCCTTGGAGAGAGATAAGCTGAATTTATTTATGGGATCTCCCAGGCTGTTAGCTGCAGTGTCTGAAGATTTGGATGCAGTGTTTCGAAATTGTGTTGAGTCAAAAGTAGAGGCCACTGGGGAAGGGCCCACCTCCTGGTGTGACATATGCTCCGTAGTAGTGGGTACCAGTGTTGTCTTGGCCAGTCCGGAGCTATTACGATTCCCTTGGGTTTCTCTGCTTTGATCTTTAGTAATACTGAGGTCATCAGTGGCAGAGGTGGGAATGCATAGATTGCTAGGGAGTTCCAGTTGAATGAGAGGGCATCTATTTTCCAAGCTTTTGGATGGTATGTCCTTGTGCAGAATTTTGGTAGAAGATGGTTGAGGTGAGAGGCAAATAGGTCCACTTCTGGCTTGCCCCATGTCAAGTGAGTTGTCTGAAGGCCTTCGGATGTAACCTCCACTCGTGTGGATCTGTGAAATTCCTGCTTAGGCTGTCCGCCAACACATTGTCTTTTCCTGGAACAAACTGGGATTGTAACTGGATGTTTAGGCTCAGTGATTTCTCCCAAAGCTGCATTGTCAGTCTGCAAAGGGGGTAAGAGTGGGTGCCCCCTTGCTTGTTTATGTACCACATCACAGTGGTGTTGTCTGTCCGTATCAGTAAATGGCCTTGCTGGAGTTGGTGTTGAAAGGCCTCGATGGCATGCATTACTGCCAGCATTTCCTTTTGGTTTATATGCAGATGTGTTTCCTTTGGAGACCATTGTCCTTGTATACACCTGCCTTCCATGTGTGCCCCCCATCCAAGGTCTGAGGTGTCTGTAGTCATGGTCTGTGTTATCTGTGGTTTTTTGAATGACATACCTGTGTTTGCCTGGCTCACCGAGGCCCACCATAGGAATTCCTTTTGTAGGCATGGAATGAGTGGTATGATTGTCTCCAAGTTGTTGCTGTGTTGAGACCAAATGCTTTTTAGGTACCATTGAAGCTTTCTCATGTGTAATCTTGCTAATGGAACCAGGAGAATGCAGGATGCCATGTAACCCAGGGCCTGTAGGAATCTCCTTGCAGTCATCTGGGTGAGTTTTGCTAAATCTTTGAAGTAATGAGTTAACTTCTCTTGCTTGTCTTCTGTCAGGTAAGCCATCTGAGAGGCTGTGTCTAGTTTGGCTCCTAAGAAGATTATTTGCTGGGATGGCTGCAGTCTTGACTTTTGGAAGTTGACTGTGTATCCCAGAGCTTGAAGTAATCGTTTGACATAATCCAGGTTTTTTGTCAACATCAATTTGTCATCCGCTTGTATGAGGCAGTCGTCCAGGTACGGGTAAATTTGTATACCCTGGAGCCTGCAATGAGCAATTACTGAAGCTAGGCATTTTGTGAATACTCTGGGCGCAGTAGATAAGCCAAATGGCAATGCTGAGAATTGATAATGCTCTGGCCCTGCAAGAAATCTGAGGTATCTTCTGCAGCTGTGTCTGATAGGGACATGCAGGTATGCCTCCTTGAGGTCCAGAGTAATCAGCCACGACCCCTTGCCCAGCATGGGAAGGAGTTGCTGTAGGGTCAGCATTTTGAACTTTGGTACTATGAGAAAGGTGTTTAATGCGGACAAGTCCAGTATTGGTCTCCATTGAGATTCTTTTCTTGGAACAAGGAACAGTCTTGAGTAAAACCCTGGTCTTGTTCTTGTTGTGGAACTCTTTCTATTGCTTTCATCCGAGTCAGCAGAGTGATTTGCTTGATAGCCTCTGCCCTCTGATTTTGTGGTAGGTTTGGCATGCCTTGTTTTCTTGGTAAGGTATGAAAATGAAACCTGTACCCTCGGTCTATAATGTCCAAAATCCATTTGTCCTTTGTCAGTCTGTGCCAGTTTTCTGCAAACAGAGATAATTTCCCGCCCAAGGGAGCTTCTAGTTGTTCCCTGGTAGGCGGTAGTAGAGGAAAGTCATTGAGATTGTGGTTGTGGGGCAGGTGAAACCCCTGCGCCACTTCTTTGGTTTCCTGGCTGCCATTGTCATCCCCTGTAAGGGCCTCTGTATTGGCCTCTTCCTCAGCCACGTCTGTTCTTACCCATTTGAAACTTTTCTGGATTAGGAAAGGACCAGTTTTTTGAAGGCCAATTCCTACTGAATCTGGGGGTTGAACCTGGAGGAAATCTTTCACAGTCTGAACTGATTTTGCTTTTTCTTGATGGTCTTTAACACATCCTTAGCATTTGCACCAAAAAGCTTGTTCTTTTCCAAAGGTGCATCCAGAAGTTTTGCTTTTACATGATCTGGTAGAGGTTGATCTTTTAACCAAGCATGTCTACGAATGACTGCCCCTGTCATAGCTGCCCTACATGAAGCTTCCAGTGCATCATATCCACACTGCAGGAAGTGATTGCTTACTTGCTGAGTGTTATGTACAGCTTCCTGCAAAGTCTTCCTGTCTAAAGGATCAGGAGTGGCTAATGTTTTTTGTAAATCTTCTAACAGATAATCCTGATATTGTAACATATGAAAAGGGCAATTTAAAGCTCTCATAGATAAGGTAGTGGATGTGTAAACCTTTTTGCCCCATCTCTCTAATGACCTAGCTTCCCTGTTGGAGGGCAAATGATTTTTTGAGGTGGAGGCTGAAACTCCTTTAGGCCCCTGTGAAATAGTTTCCAAATCAACAGTATGGGCCCTGAATAAATGGGAATGAGTTTCTGGGACCCTGTAATACCTGACTGGCTTGGCTGGAGCAGGAGGAAGAGAATCAGGGGTAGCACTAGAGTCAGAATACAAATCATCCAGAACATCAAGTACAGGAGGAATAGCTAAGGGCCTGTGCTGAGGCTTCTTAAGGAAAGTCCTAAGGCGTTTCCTAGAATCAGAATATTCCTGACCTTGCCACTTGAAATGTTCCCTCATGGTGTGCAGAACTTCCCCAAAAGAAATATCCTCAGGAGGGGAGGCCGAGGGGATGGAATCTTCTGCATCCGAGTCCTCATAGGTCTGAAAGAGCTCTTCCTGGCTATCAGAGTGGACAGAGCCCTCAGAATCTTCATCTGAAGGAGTAGGGTCAGAGGGTTCAACCCGGGGCCTTTTATCAGGAGGAGGCTGGGATCCTCTCTCTGGATGGGCCTGTGAACCTCTAATCATGGAAATTAAATCAGCAGCCATGGACATAATTTGTGTCTCTGAAGTCGGCTGAGGTAAGGATTTAGAAGTAATATGCTTTGTTTTGCTGGCTGCCTTAGCCCTAGTGTAGGCCTTAATAGACATGGCCATAGGGGGCCTGGCAGCTCCACGCAGGAGTGACCTTGTCTACAGCAATGGTCTCGGGCATTTCCTCGGTTTCGGTATCCGGAGGAAAATCTATAACTGGCGTCGGAGTAATGTCTGGAATCGGAGTCGTCGGTAATGCAGTGTCTTCGGTTCGGAGCGGTGGAGAGACCGTCTCAGGGGGAACCGGAGCACTCGCGCTAGGTTTTGGCGTGGAGTCGGTGGTAGACGCGGGCCGAGGATGTCGGTCCCGGTCTTTTCGCTTTTTGGGAGTTTGCGATGTCGGGAGATCCGACGGCATGGTGTAAGCAAAATTATCGCCGAAAAAATCTTCAGCGAACTCCGTCCGGCACTTGAGAGTGCACTTGTTGAAGCGAGCACAGGCTACACAGGCCGAGACGTCGTGGTCTGGGCCCAGGCAAGGGAGACCGTAAGAGTGGAAATCCTTATGAGGTATTTGTTTACCACAAGAAAGACAATTGTTAACTTTTTCAGTAATTTCTGACATCGGCTGAGGCAAGAAAAGGTCCCCAACGGGGTACTTAGCTTTTTTGATGACTTCGGTATCATAGAATACAGGAGCTGACCGACCAGCACTTGCGAACTGCTTCTGCTTCGGGCACCGCGCGGCAAGAAAGACTGAAGAAAATGGCGTCGGCTGATGCTTATGTACTCCAGCCGCTCTGACGTCGGAGAGAAATGCGACATCAGCCGACGTCGGACCCAGACTTTGGAATCCGGCCAACCGAGGGCTGCCTGAGGCAGGACAACCCACATGTTATGACTGCAGTTGCATTCTTGAAGGACATCAAGTTTAATTGACAACCTACTTCAAACTATTGGCCACAAAACCCCAGCTATCTGCAAGGAAAATACTGCAAGCTTTGGGGTTGATGTCCTCTTGCATTCTGCTAATTCCATATGCAAGACTGCATATGAGAAAACTCCAGTGGTATCTAAAAAGCCTATGGTATCAGCATTTTCAGGACCTGGAAACAATGATTTATATAATTCCTTGTATAAAGACAGAGTTCCTCTGGTGGGCAGAGGCCTGCTACCACAACAAGGGACTCCCTTTCACTCTACCCCCGCTGCCCAAACCCTAACAACAGATGCATCAAACTATGCATGGGGGACTCACATGGCAGAGCAGTGCATTCAGGGCAAATGGAACTTGAGACAGGTGCACCTTCTTATCAATCAAAAAGAAATGTTAGCTGTACAGAATGCTCTGACAGCCTTCAAAGACCGTATTCTTCCAGGACAACTATAGGTAAAGACAGACAGCACCACAGTTATGTGGTACATAAGCAAGCAGGCGGGAACCTACTCGTACCCTCTCTGCAGACTAGCCATGGCTCTGTGGGACACAGCCTTGAGCTACCAAGTACACCTACAAACACAATTCCTGCCAGGCAAACTAAATTCATTGGCAGATGACTTAAGCAGAAATCTCCTGGACCCACACAAATGGAAACTAGAACCCAAAATATTCAACCTCTTGAGGAACAAATGGGGGACTCCAGAGGTAGACCTGTTTGCTTCCCCTCAGAACTACCAATTGAACAAATTCTGCACAAGAACTCCCCACAGTCAAGCTTGGAATGTGGATGCACTGTCCTTTACCTGGGAAAGCCTCTCAGTTTATGCCTTTCCCCCTCTGCCTCTCCTCTCGAAGGTTCTACTAAAGATCAAACAAGACAAACCAAGGACAATACTGATTGCACCAGACTGGCCACACCGGCACTGGTACCCCCTCTTGCGCAGTATGACACTGCTACAACCATGGCACCTGCCTCAGACCCCTTCCCTGCTGTCCCAGCAGGCGGGCCAGATTCTGCACCCTCAGCTTCAAACCCTGAACCTTGCAGCCTGGCTAATTCCTTGAGTTCTCCTCTAGCATCCCTCAGTAAGCAGGTACTGGATGTCATTCTGGTGGCAAGGAGACCTAGTACTAGAAACTCCTATGCTGAAAAAGTGGAAAGATACTTTTCCTGGAGCCAGGCTCGGGATGGGCACAATGGTGCCCAGCTTACCTGATATTCTACAGTACTTAACAGAAATGCTCCACAAGGGCCTATCCTTCTCGTCAGTTAAAATTCATGCCCCTGCCATTTCAACACATTATAATACTGAGCCGCCCCTCTTCTCTCACCCCTTGCTAAAGCAATTCCTTAAAGGGGCCAAAAATTTAAGACCCCCCAGGAGAACTCCCACTCCAGCCTGGGACCTTAACTTTGTATTGGAAAAGCTCACTCTTCCCCCCTTTGAGCCAGCTGCTACAGCAGAGTTGAAATTCCTTTCTTGGAAAACAGCCTTCCTTCTAGCCATCACTTCAGCAAGAAGAGTGTCTGAATTACAGGCCCTCATGGCAGTGTAACCCTTCATTATCTTCCATGCGGACAGGGTTTCCCTCAGAACTAATCCTTCCTTTATGCCCAAAGTGGTGTCTACTATGGCCCTAAATCAGTCCATTCATTTGCCTACTTTTTTCCCTAATCCGCAAAACAAAGGGGAACGAATACTGCACTCTCTGGACATGCACAGATAACTTAGATTCTATTTGGACAGGACTAAGCCTATCAAAAAATCTGAACAGCTGCTAGGTAGCTTTGCTGCAGGGGCAGAGGGGAAGGCCATTTCAAAGCAAACCATTTCCAAATGGATAGCCTATTGCATTAATTTCTGCTACAAGCACCATGGAAAACCTACCCCACAGGGGATAAGATCACATTCCACCAGGGCTGCATCTACCTCTGCGGCATTTCTCAGAGGAGTCCCTACCAGGGACATCCTAGAAGCTGCTACCTGGAGCTTTGTACATACCTTCACCAAGCATTACCACTTGGCTATCTTTTCTAAATCCAGAGCTGGAGTTGCCACTCCAGTCTTCCAGGGCTTAATAGCTGGCCTTAATGCTCTTTAACTTCCTCCTCCCTTCCTTAGCTTTGGGAATCAACACAAATGTGATGACTGCAACAGTGAAACACGAAGAACATAGTACAGTTGTGTACACTTACCATAAATGTAGATGTTCGAGTGTATTCACTGTTGCAGTCATGGTTACTCTCCCTCCAGCCCTTCAGTTATTGATTGAATCAAATTTAATTGTACTATATAATTATCAATTAAGTTGAATCAATTTATCTGATGAAGTCTTTCTTTTGTTGTGGACGAAAACGCATCTGGTTTTTTAAAAGCGTTTATGTGGATTACTTGTTGTGTTGCTGAATTAAAGTTTTTGTAGCTGGTACACTTCCTCTTCCATCTTTTTGGATTTTCACAGTTGTGTGCACTTACCATAAATGTAGATGTTCGAGTGTATTCACTGTTGCAGTCATGGTTACTCTCCCTCCAGCCCCCTGACTTCTCTTAGCTCTACTTTTCCTTTTTGTTGGTATATTTATTTTTTCTTGTGTATTTGCTTTTTGATGGGGTTTACCATACCATGTAATTGCTCCCTATTGTAGGGGCACCTGACATCTGGGGCAAGAAAAACTGATGTAATGGTGGGGCACCTGACATCTGGGGCAAGAAAAACTGATGTAATGGTGTCGCCTGCATGTTTTATACCCCTGACAACCTGATGTCAAGGAAGAAGCGACAGCATCCGATGCAGAAATCCGAAGACTCTGGTATTCAGGCTGGCTGAGGGCTACCTGCAGGCAGATAACCCAAATGTGATGACTGCAACAGTAAATACACTCGAACATCTACATTTATGGTAAGTGTACACAACTGTACTTTCTCTTTTGTCTCAGGTATGTCTGAGATAGGAAGAGAGATAATGTAAGAAATAATGCAAAGGCAAGCAGAATATTTGAAGATACAAATATAAAATCACTGCTCACGAGGGAGTGTGATGATATGAGGTACTGCCAGCACAGCTAGCTGGAATTCTGTAAATAATTATATGTCATTTGCGAATATCAGACTGATTTATGCAAAATGCTTGTGTTACAAATGTATTAGAGTTGTATGTCATGCGTATATCAAACTGATTTGTACAGATGTTTGTGTTGAAAATGTATTTGTAAAGTGCTTGTGTTTAAAATGTATCAACAGTGTGCCCAACTGGAAAGAACAGAAATGTACATGCCCTATTGTAGCTATTTAAATGTATATGTTTTAACAGAGGAAATTGGAAGACAGGAGGTTGACCTCAGCCCAGCAAACTTTAAAATATATCTGAAATTAAATTACTTTATGGGCTAGGCCGTAAAGATGCTATCTCACAAGTTTCGATGCAGCCAGAGACACAAAGTCTGTACTAGGAAACTTTCTGCATTATCTTTGCAGTGAACCAATTACTATACTGGAAGCATGTTATGACTTCCAGCACCTGCCACAGATCTGAGCAAAAGCTCTTGTGTGTGTATTTTTGCAGGTAGGTGCTAAATCCTGCCAGCTTCCATCAATAGATGTTTGCATGGGAACTAGAAGTAAAATGACCAGAAGTGATGTCATTCTGCACGCTATCCCAGAAGTAATATGTTAGATATTATTTTGAGAAGTCTGTTAGTGAGAGAGGATATTCTGCTTGGGGCCTGACTAGAGAGACTGCTCACATATTTCATCTTACCTTGCCCAAGTAAGTTATTTGGGAATAGTATAATTCTCTTAGATACAGTCAGGGATATAGTGAAGCTTAGTTTAGATATTGTTTTTCTTCATTTGTCTGAGCCTGACCTTCAATTTTACTTTAAATATTTCCTGTGATTTTGAACTCTGATGTCGCTGTGAATACATAATGTTAAGTTGTCTATCTCCACCTTCATTCTTGCTGGTTGGGATCGGAGCCGATCCTCGGCTCCGACTCGGCCGTCTTCTATAGCTCGAGAGGTGTTTACTGGCTCGAGGCTACCCCTTATCCCATGATGCCTAGCGATAGCTACCCAGATCTCGTTTGCCGCTTCAGCTGCGAGGTGTTGTTTTTCTAGCTCAGGCTCATATAAAGTTTTTTGTATAACTTTCTTACTCTAGAATTCTATATTTTCACTGTTTTACTGTTAGCTATCCCTTATTTACCTTGTAGAACTCGTTTAACTTAGAGTTCTCTCCCACCCCTCCTCCCATCCTCTTCTTGTCAGGTTAGCCATTTAGGTTAGAGGCTTTCCTTCTACCTTTCTTTCATAGGCTAGCCGTTTAAGTTAGAGGCTTTCCTATTAAAAAAAAAAAAAAAAAACTTTATCTATAGTCTTGTAGTATAGTGTGTTTTTGTGTAGACTGTATTTTGCTTTGGTAGCTGTTGTATTTTTGTTTCCTTCTTTCAGGATGTTGAAGGAATCCAAAGTGTCTGGATTCAAGAAGTGTGACTCATGCTGTCAGAAAATGTCTCTGACAGATGGGCACACTTCTTGCGTCTATTGTTTAGGCGCTGTGCACCTGCAGGACTCTTGTTCTGTCTGCCATGCCTTTAGTCCAAGAGTCCTGCAGGAGCGTAAAAATAAGCTTATTCTTAGGGGTCTTTTAAAACCCCAGGATTCACCAGCCAAGAGCTCTCAGCCTGTGAAATCCCCTAAATCTACCAAGCCGTCGGCTCCCAAGTTTGGAGCCGTCCTCGGTTCAGACTCTACCTTCTACTTCGGTTCCGGCTGGTACCGATAAGACTACCTCCCCATCGGCTCCATCAGAAACTTCGGAGCCTTCGCGGAGCCACAAGAGGCTGATGTCCTTTTCTCTGGAATCAGTACATTCGGCTCCTCGGTCTCCTTTGCTTCAGAGCGAGCGCAGTCACCGATCCTCTCACTCCTCTCGATCCTCTAGGTTGTCAGATCACAATGTGGAGAGAGTGGTCAGTAGGTTGCTAAAGTTGCAGGCACTTGCCAAGATGTTGTCCAGGCCTCCTCAACAGGTGTCTGCTCCATCCACTTCTATCGATGTTCCTCTTCCGACTCCAATGAGTTCAAAGCCGGAGTTCGTTGTGGTTCAGGTAGTGGAACCGTTGGCTCCGATAACTCTATCTCCTTCGGTTCCAACGTCAGCTCCGATCCCTTCGGTGGTGCCTTCCATCGAGGGATCTGGGCGCCGGGGTTCCCTCTTTGGGTCCGAGGGGGCGAGTGGCATCAGACCCTTGTCCGACCCCATTCACCCTCTCGGAGCTTCAGCGCAGGTGAGCTCGGCTCCTACATTGGCTTCGGAGCCGTCTCCTTCCGTGAGGAGAGAGATTCCGATTTCTTCAGAACCGGAGCTTTCTTTGTATTGTGGCAGGAACGCCTTCGATGTCATGAGGAGTGTGCTGGCCACTGAGTAAGCTCCACTATCTGCCCCACCGGCTCCATCCCTGGTAGTGCCTGTGCCAACCTCTGCTCCTCCTCCAGACCCCAAGCGTAGGGAACCAGCGCTCCAGGGCACCCCATTGGGTGTTTCCTCTTCTTCTGAGGCCTCCCCTGATCATTCAGAGGAGCCCCCTCATAAGAAGAAGTGCAAGAGGAAACACATTGACTCCCCTGAGTCTGTCACTTCTGATATAGACTTAGATGATTCGGAAGGGTCCCCGAGATCTCCCTCTGAAGATGTTTTCTTCTCGGACATCCTAGAAATACTTAAGCAGAGGGGGAACTGGAATCCCCTAGTCCCTACCAAGGATGAGCCTGTATTTCTGGATGCGTTCGGTTCCCGACCTTCCACCTCCTGGATTTCTCCACCTTTCGATTCACTTATGGCAGTGGTGGCTCGGAAGGCTTGGTCAGCTCTGGATACATTGGAACCAACTCCGAGGAGACCTGGAAAATTCATCACAGCACCCCAGGATAAGCAGTTCCTTACCAAAGCTGTTCCTGTTGATGCCATGGTGGTAGCAGCAGCCAACAAAAAAGAGTTAGCGGAGACCTCCTTGTCTGTCCATCCTCCTAACAAGGAGTCTAGGACCATGGACAGATACGGGAAGCAAATGTTTGCTTCAGCGACCTTTTCTGTGAGGTCACTTAACTACTTATGTTATTTTACCTGGCTTCAGAGGGATCTCCTCAAAAGAGCTCGGAGATACCCTTCAAGATCCATCAGCTGAGGGGGCTCAAGCTAAAGTAGCTTCCCAGCTGGCGATGCTTAATTCCATAGTTAACTCCTCCATGAGGCTCATTTCCTATGCAGCCGATGGTGCGAGTAGAGCCGCAGGTACAGGTGTGGCCCTTAGGAGGCATGCATGGATGCGGCTGTGTAATTTTGTGGAACCTTTCGAGCATCATTCACCAACACCTCCTTTGGCGGTTCCTTTCTTTTTGGACCACAGGTGAAAGACACTTTGACTAGGTGAGAGCAAGAAGGCAAGACTCTCTCTGCCATGGGAGTCCATTTTTCCACTCCCACTAGACCGTACCGCAAAGGTCAGAAGAGTGGCAAAATGTGGTTCCAAAAATCCCAGGGAGCCTTGCCTGACACACGTAACGATTTTTCCTCCAGGGGCATAGGGGGAAACAATAACAATAGATGCTGCCCTCGTGGCAGAGGGGGTCCATAGAACCAAGGCAACAGAGAATCCTTCTCTGATATGCCCTTTCAGCATCCATGAAAGGTTGCCCAGCTGCTCACCTCTGGAGGCAGTCAGGGGAAGACTTTCACTGTACCCAAAATCCTGGCAAAATTTAATGCAAGACAAATGGGTACAGTCCATTATATCCGGAGGTTACAAAATTCCCTTCCGTCAACCCTCCCTACCGTCAAGGAAATCTCTTCCAGATGTTCCACTCAATCTGAAGGACCAAGCAGAAATAGAAGTCTCAAAACTGCTAGAAAAAAAAGAGTAATCCAGGAAGTCCCGGCAGACCAGCATGGATCCAGAACTTACTCAAGGTTCTTTTTGGTACCAAAAAAGACAGGGGACTGGAGACTGATTCTGGATCTCAGCAGACTAAACAGGTTTGTACAAAGAACAAAGTTTCGGATGGTCATGCTACAGTCCATTCTACCCTTTCTGGGTCAGGACAATTGGATGTGCTCGATATATCTTCAGGACGCGTACTACCATATCAAGATGGACAGGCCCTCCAGGAGATTTCTTCGCTTCCGGCTGGAAGCTAGTCATTACCAGTTCAGAGCTCTGCCCTTTGGTCTCACCACAGCCCCCAGGGTGTTCACCAAATGTATGGCAGTGGAGACGTCGAGGATTGCAGGTGTTTCCATATCTAGACGACTGGCTCCTCACTGCTTCTACCAGGCATCAGCTTCTACAAGCCAGGGACTACACACTCACAATCTGCTCCCAGCTAAGCATTACAATAAACTTCAAAAAATCTGCCTTGTTGCCCTGTCAATCTATCACCTACATAGGAGCAGACTTAGACACAAGGAACATGTTCGCAAGGCTACTGCCAGAAAGGGTGTCTATAATTCGTCAGCCAGCTCACAGCTTGGTTGCTCCACTTCCAACCTTAGCCAGGCTTCCTAGCATTTCCCCGGCTGTACGTGAGATTATTGTCTCCTTTCACAAGTCCACAACCAGGAAAACCTATGCTAGTAAATGGAAACATTTTTCTTGTTGGGCAGAGGGTAGGAACGTAGTTCCCTTTTCAGCCCCAGTCCACGAAATTCTAGAATTCCTAGCTCAACTTTTTCATTCTGGGTCCACTTCTGCTACAATCAGGGTTCAATTAGCAGCCATTTCTAACTTTCATGTTGGTCTGTCAAATTCAAACATTATGTCTCATAAGCTCTGTAAAGCTTTTTTGATAGGGACCACTCTCCTTAGGCCTCCAGTGAGAGATCCCCCTCCTCCTTGGGACCTTAATCTGGTAGTAACTTTCTTAACTCTGCCCCCTTTTGAACCAGCAGCATCCTGCCCTATTAAGTTCCTATCTTGGAAGACACTCTTTCTGGTAGCTATTACTTCAGCCAGACGCGTCTCTGAACTTCAGGCACTATGTGCTCATCCTCCATACTTGGTTTTTCATAAGGACAGGGTTGCTCTGAGGATTAATCCTTTGTTTCTTCCGAAAGTCTGCTCAGAAAATAATTTAAACCAATCTATAGACCTTCCTGTGTTTTTCCCTAACCACACCAACAAGGCAGAGTACAAATTACATCAATTGGATGTTCATAGTCAATTGCATTTTTACCTGCACAGGACTAAGGAAATAAGGAAGTCGGACCAACTATTCCTTTCCTATGCTCTAGGCAAACAAGGTCTCCCAGTTTCCAAGGTGACCTTATCCAGGTGGCTGTCTCATGCTATTACTTTCATTTATCAATTAAGGAACAAAGAGTTACCTATCAAACCGAAAGGTCATTCTACTAGGGCCTTGGCCACCTCTGTAGCCTTCCAATCTAGATAGCCCATGGATTCTATCTGTGCAGCTGCTACGTGGGCAAATCCTCATACCTTTATTTCTCATTACAAGCTAGATATGGTCTCCAGGAGCAGAGCTGACTTTGATTCCACTGTTCTGAAGAGTCTGTTCCAGTGAGCTGCCCAGGATTGTAGGTGCTAGGGACGCTGTCCCAACCAGCAAGAATGAAGGTGAGATAGGCAACTTAACATAAAGAAGTTATGTACCTACCATAACGTTCCATGTTAGTTGTCTTCATCTCGCCTTCTTTCTTGCGTCCCATCCTCCGTCCCCCTGTCCTGTTGGACCGAGAGGAGTTCTGGTTTCACTGACTGAGTGTTCTCTGCTTTGTTTCCTCTACTGAGTTAGAGAGTATGACAGGTATACTCAACCTATTTGTATAGACAGATTTATTCTCTGCTATGTCTGGGGTTAGCTATTTCAAACGAGATCTGGGTAGCCATCGCTAGGCATCATGAGATAAAGGGGTAGCCTCGAGCCAGTAAACAGCTCTCGAGCTATAAAAGATGGCCGAGTCGGAGCCGAGGATCGGCTCCGATCCCAACCAGCAAGAAAGAAGGCGAGATGAAGACAACTAACATGGAACGTTATGGTAGGTACATAACTTCTTTTTTTGTATTGTCTTGTTCTCTTATTTATTATTATTAAATATATTTAAATCCTTCATTGTGGCTAATCTTTGTAGAGATATTTAAGTTTAGAGAGTATTTGCATATTTATTTGGTGACACTGTGTGGGCCACTCCTAATAGCCTTGCTCTTGGTCAAACTACCATTTGCATTAATATTAATATTACACAGTAAAATTGGACACCCTTTGTTAAGGGCCTTAAAGTTGCTGGCAAGGGGTTCTGGTGGAAGTGATAACTACTTTATAGTCTTGGTGAAAGGGGGCATAGCTAGCAAGCCTGTGCCAGCCTTTCCCATGTGTGTGTGTGTGTGTGTGTGTGTGCAAATCAAATCTCAAAGAGTGTATGTGTCAGATACTTGGGCAGGAGCAAGAAGCACTGGTTGGACATAGAGAATGTTGGAGGAATTGGCTTGGAACCCTGGCTAAGGACTCCACTCTATAGCTGTGCCAGTGGTGCGTCTTATTGGGGATCTGGAGAAAGAGAGAGGAACCAGCCCCTGGACTGACTGTGTTCCCTGTGTGTTCTTAAGGGAAATTGTGCTTGATTGTGCTTGATGCAGAAAGCTGCATCTGGAGATAGTGTGTGTGTACCTGTTATCTTCCCAGCGAATGTTCCCCACGGGTGCCAGTGGTGAGGATTGAAGCTTCTTGTTTACTGGCCCAGTGGTGGTGCATTACAGGGGGACCAAGAATTTTCTAACATGATTCCATGTAATTTTGGCAAAGCTGCCATTTTCAGCCCTTAAGCAACATTGGGTATGGGATGTGGCACAGATGGCATGATACATTTTCAACAAATAAGAATCATACTCATACTGTTCACATGAGAAGCACATGCATGTGAGCATATCATTGTTCTTTTACTAAATAAGGAAAGCTGAATCCAGTCACATTTAGAACTCTGTTTGCCATCTTAGTCACGCTTAATGAATTTTTGTTGATAAGTTGTAGACTTAAAGCTGAACATTTGCTAAAGCTTGCTTTAACAGGATTGCTGAATTTTCCTCACTTTCTCCCCATGGCAAGGGTTCTAGTGTATTTTGTTTTAGCAGGTTTGTCAGTTGCTTGCTAGTTCTGCATAATTTTAAATCCATTGCCTGCAGTACCCTGCCATGACTAAGAAAGTTCTAAGCTGTTTCTGGATGACGTGCCATGGAGTTTCAGTTACTGACTTGACCCATAAAAGTAATATTTGTCTATTTCTTTGTGATATTACATGACCCATATATTTTACCTTTGGTGATCAAAGCTGCATCTTTATTCTCAACACCTTATGGCCTTTCTCTGCTTGTTTATTCAACAGTAAAATAGTATCCTGATGGCAATGTTGCAGTGTGTCTGATGCTTTAAATATGTCATCTGTGTATTGCACTAATACAGACTGCTGAGGAAACTGTACATTTCCCCGAGTCCCTTTTTAAGATTTGTGAAAATATAGATGGAGATTCAGTATATCCCTGAGGTCACCTTGTCCAAGTGTAATGTTGTCCTTTATATGGAAAGCAAACAAATACTGACTGTCATGGTGTTTAGGTAAATAAAAGAAAGCTGAGCACAAATCTGTAACAGAGAAATAAGCAGCTCATGGTGGTCTACAGCTAAGAATAGTTGCTGTGTTAGAGACAACTAGATTAGAGAAAAGTGCTGCCTGATTTATAGCTCTTAAATCCTGCACAAAATTTCAGTTACCGGGCTTTTTAATCAGAAGTATGAGAGTGTTACAACAACTTCTAGTAAGGACTCATTGGCCCTGCAGATTTTAACTGTCCTACCTCATTAGAATGATGTGTACGTATACTTTCAAGTACCTGTTGTAGTAATTCCTCATCTGTCCAAAGACCAAATATTTGGGCTTCATCTACGGTTTTCAGTACTGAAAAAACTCCCCTCTGCCTCACTGGGGACATCCAAATACACACCATCAGGGGTACAATAGACGGTATATCATAGTTTACATAGCAGATCCCTTCCCGTTAATTTTATGAGGCTGTGGTACATAAGAAGAATGTATGTTTCTCTTCTATTGGACCAAATGACACAGGCATAGGCTGTGAGACACGATGAGCAAGATGAATATTAGTCACAGTTTTCTTTTCAATCTTACCTTTAAGCATCCCTGTGACTAGCACTTTCTCTAATACCTGCTGGAAAGCACTAGGAAGCCTTAAACTCATACAAACACTGAACTCTCCTTGTTAACAAGGAGAAATTAATAGTAGGCACTAAACAGCCTATAATTGCAAAGTATCCAAAATAAAAGCAATCGGACACTGCTGGAGTAAAAGCTACAACGTTCTTTATTCGTAAAACAGGTTAGCGCTTTCGGGATAAACCCTTCCTCAGACAAAGTACATGACAATGAAACATCATATTTAGCGCTAACCTGTTTTACGAATAAAGAACGCTGTAGCTTTTACTCCAGCAGTGTCCGATTGCTTATATTTTGGATTTTTACATTGCTGAGTATATTTGGACTTTAGCATAGATTACATATATATTTTGGTTTTGGATAATTGCAAAGTACCTTGCTAAGGAAACAGCTCCTATACTTTACAAAGAAAAAAAAAAAAAGCCCCAAACCAGGCATGTCCAAGGGTCAGCTTCCGGTGATTTCTCCTGTCCACCTGGTGAATCTGGGCATACTGGGGCAATGCAGCAATTGCCTCATGTACACAGACAACCCTCTCCTCCTACCACCCAACACTACAACCTGTGAGAGATGCACTTACATAGCCAAAATGGAAGCAAAGCTCTCTCCACCCAAGATTGTGCTAAACAGTCAAGAGGAGAAGGTTAACACCCACACTACACCTCAAGCAACACATAGCCCTTCTAAACCCGCACCACCAACACCCACATATAGCAACATTAAATCCACATATGCAGAGGCCCTTAACTGTAACCTGCCCAAGCAACAAAGACCTCTGAAGCTGAAACGCAAACAAACACCAATCACAACCAATGTGTCGCATAGTTCACAACACCAGTGTGCCACCCAGCAACAGCCCCTAAGGCAAGACAATGTACCTAACACTTTAGTCATAGGTGACTCTGTAGTCCGGCACCCTGATGTCCCTCTCACCAGGTTGAATAAGGAGAAAATTACAGTCAGCTGCCTGTCGGGTGCCAGGATCTGCCACATAACACATGCACTCAAGTCACTCCACAACAAGTACAAATATGACTCTGTCATTGTCCATGTTGGAGTGAATGACTTGAGACGTACCTCCCTGGACTACATGAAAAGAGACATGGAAGAGCTCTCGGATCATGTGGCTCAGGCAGGTATGACCCTAGCCCTGAGTAGCATCCTGCCTTCGCCCAGAATGATACCACAATATAAGGATAAAATGATTGACTTCAACAATTGGCTAAGCTTATGGTGTCATTCAAAGGAGATCCAGTATCTGTCTGCCTGGGATGACATGATTGACAGACCACGATGCTTTGCCAGAGATGGTCTGCACCTGTTGCCCCTGGGATTCAGGTTACTGGCTAAGGCTCTTGCCACCCCTATAGTGCCTTTTTTAGGCAAAGTTCAAAGGACAAAACCACCACCATAACAGGTACAAGCATGCAAAATCTGAAGGTAATGCTACTCAATGCTAGAAGTCTAAACCTCAAAATGCACTCTCTCGAGGCACTCCTAAAAATGGAGAACATCGATATCTGTGCAGTAACTGAGACCTGGTTCAAGGCTCCAGAGAGCACCCTGCAATACCAGGCTACAACTCTTACCACACTTTTCGCCACCAAACCAGGACCGAAACACTAAAGGTGGAGGAGTGTCAATATTCACCAAGGATATTCACACCACCCGGCTAGTTGGCCAACACAATGTGTCTGAAATTCTCCAAGTGCAACTAACACTAGGTAAGACTGCAATCCAAATTGTAGCTTGCTACAGATCCCCCACCATACCCCAAGATTCTCACTACACCTTTCTAAACATACTGGAAAATATTAAGATAGAACCAAACACCCTAATACTGGGTGATTTTAACTACCCTGCCATTAACTGGGAAAACTACTCATGTCCCAACACCTTTATGAACGGTTCTTGGAATTCATAAATTCCAACGCCCTAGATCAACTAATCCATAGTCCCACCAGGGGCTCCAATATCCTAGACCTGGTCATTACCAACATGGGAAATCAATGCTCCATACCTATGGTCACCCCCTCGTTAGTCAGGTCTGACGATAAGCTAATCACCCTTAACATCCACATCCCACCCTCACCCCCCAGTAAAGAAACCACCATAAAAAACTTCTCCAAAGCCAACTTCATGCTACTCAAGTCAGAAGTGACAAACTTCATGACACCTATGCAGACGGGAACTGAAAGTTCAACTGCTGAATCCTACACTAAGGCACTGTACAAGCACATCCACTCATGCATGAATCGTGCCATCCCAAATAGAACCAAAATGCTCTCATCCAAAAAAAGGAAGCCAATCTGGTGGTCCCCTGCCATAAACAAACTTTACAACAAAAGGAAGAAACTTTTGCAGAAAAGAGGAAAATCCCATGATGCAAAAAAATCCCTTACTAGCCTCAGTAAGAAACTGAGATGCCTCATAAAATCCTCCAAAGCTAGTTACGAAAATAAAATTGCCAAAGATTCCAAAGACAACCACAAAGCATTCTATAACTATGCCAAGAATCTAAATGGCAATGCTCAGATCTGCTCTGAGCTAAAACAGAATGGCATTAAATATACTGATTCGAAGGATATTGCCAATATCCTGGCAGATCAATTCAGTGCCAACTTCACCCCCCCTCTCACCCCCTAAATGGCCCATCTCAATACCGGAAGATTGCCAAATTCCAGTAATAACGGCCACACAGGTACAAAACGCACTCTCTAAAGCCAAGAATACAGCATCCATGGGACCAGATGACATCGCGGGCTGTGTACTACATGAACTACAATATGAACTGGCACCTCACCTAAGTGTCATGTTTAATCATAGCCTCACCTCAGGTTTCATGCCCACTGAGTGGCGCAGAGCTACAGTTATCCCAATCCACAAGGGGGGATCCACCTTGGATCCCAGAAACTACCGTCCCATCAGTCTGACAAGCCTTATCTGCAAGGCCATGGAGCGTATTATCATGGAACTTATAAACAAAGACAATGGCAACCTTCAAACACTGGACCCCACCCAGTTTGGGTTTGTGAAGGGCCGATCTTGTCTCCTGAACCTGATTGACTTCTTTGAATCAGTCTCCAGAGCCATGGACAAGGGTAAGGTGGTCCACACAGCCTATCTAGACCTTGTCAAGGCCTTTGACACCATCCCCCACTCTGGAATCATAGATAAACTTACTAAGTTGGGCATTAATCCCTATGTCACCCAATGGGTTGCTAAATGGCTTACTGATAGAACCCACACTGTAAAAGTAGCCGACTCCAAATCCAGCTCCAGACAAGTGACGAGTGGAGTACCTCAGGGTTCAGTCCTAGGGCCGCTCTTGTTTGGCATCTACTTCTCAGAAGTACAGGTCAACACTAAGGGACTCTGGCTAAAAAAGTTTGCAGATGACTGCAAACTGGGAGCCATTATTGAATCCCCAAATGATGTGGATACTCTACAAAAGGGCCTTATAGAAACAGATGCTTGGTGCCAGAGCCATGGGCTCAAGCTCAATGCCAAGAAATGTATTGTTATCCCCTTTGGGAAAAAACATGTATCCATGAATTACCATATAGGTGGCAGTACACTAAACACAGGAAGTGTGATAAGAGACTTAGGGACACAGGTGGACAGTGGTCTCACCTTCGATAACCACATCGCCACAACAGTCAGGAAATCCTTCTATGTGGCACACCTCATCACGAAGGGCTTTTCATCCAGAAAAAAGGAGGTCATTGTCCCACTGTACTCATCCCTCATTAGACCCATTATAGAATACAACGCCCCATTTGGTATGTACCTCTCAAGACATCTGCAACAACTGGGAAGGCCTCAGAAATACCTCACTAAAAGAATCACAGGCCTAAAGCAGATGCCCTACGCTGACCGCCTTAAAAAACTCCAGCTATACTCTGTCGCATATCGTCTACTCAGAGGCGATCTCTGCTTAACATACAAGGCCATGTCAAACCCAGAGCTGTTGGACATGCTACACTTAAAGAAATACCAATCCCTCAAAGCTACACGCTCCAGGGATCTAAACCTTGTCATCACAATAAACAAAACATGCTGGAGGGATAGGTTTCTGACCCAGAGACTCCCCAGACTCTGGAATAGATTGCCCATATATGTAAAGCAGAGTGCCTCTTTGGACCTCTTCAAGAGGAACCTTGACAATTGGATGGGAGAAAGGAAATTCACCCCAGGGATCACGTCAGTCGCCCTGCTAGACAGGGGTCCAGGAAAGTAAATAATGTGGGAAGAAATAGCCAGGGAATTGGTATGGCTAGGCTTGTATAGGCCCTAGGGCTGATAGCCTAGTACCAACCTATGAACCAGTGACCACTTTTACGTTCCCTCTAGATAAAGACAGTTCAACTTGAGAAATACCCTTAACTACAGACCTAGTGGCAGCTGTTTCAATTTAAAATGGGCATTTCTTCTCTGCTTCACTTAGTTCAACATAAGGTTCTTTCTGATTTATTTGTACTAAAGTATTTAGGCTGACCTCTTTTTCCTCACCATGTTGTCAGTATGGAGCTTCCTGACTTCTCTGAGTCTGTATAAGTGTGGGTGGGAGGGGAGCAGTCTGGTTGCCAGTTACTCCAGTTCTCCTGTTGCCTCTGCCTGTAAGGGCATTTTCCTTTCCAATGCCCAGTCCTGCTACAGCTGAAGCAGGGTTCATTGGCAGAGGACCAACGGAGATCTCCGTTTCTTATTTTAAAGCTGTCTCACTATGTTAAACCCATTTAACATAGCGAGACAGGTTTAAAAAAAAAGCAACGGAGAAAGCAACATCTCCGTTACTTTTTACACACTGTGTCGCTATGTTAAAGGAGTTTAACATATAGAGACAGCTTTAAAAAAAGCAACGGAGATCTCCGTTGCTTTTTTTAAACCTGTGTCGCTATGTTAAACTCTTTTAACATAGCGAGACAGTGTTTTAAAAGTGACTTATACTAATGGAAAAAGTCCGGGCGACCGGACTTTTTTCCATTAGTATAAGTCGATTTACAACGTGCATGCTGGCCAATCAGCGTGCACGTTTTGGAATACTAATGGGGGGTCATGGTATAAATCTGCAATTAATTACTTCAACAGTGAATAGTGATAAGTACTAATGCAGAGTTTTTATCAATTTAAAAATATTCATATTTGTAATATTGCATTTCTTTTATCATGAGTGAATAACTGTATGGATTTCTGTAATGGAGTTCTGTAAACTTCACTGAATCTGTATTTACTGACCACTTACAATATTTCTAAGTCTGACAGCCTGACAAGTTGCAATCTGTGGTTACATAATTATTCAGTTTCATTTTACTTTTTTAAGGTTTTTATTTACTTGTTGATATTAAGCCATACTTATGGGGTTGTGAGATGAACCACTCCTGCCTCTGCTGATATTTCTTGCTGTTGTAGTTTTCTTCTTCTGCATCTGTTACAATATGAGAAAATAAGAGAATTAAGAAATGATTACTAAACCTTTGGGTTTGTAGTGTGCTTCAAATGACTGCACTGTTTAAAATAATTCCACAAGTTTTCTTCATAGTGCTTTGGTTAAGCAAAATATATGTACTCTTTCTGCTGTATAACTCCTCCTCCACCTTATTTATCCTGTTCTCCATAACATATATTTCAGACTGAAACATGGAACAGTGCAAATGCAATCTGAGTTCTACAGCATGGGCCATAGGAAAATAGTTATGGTTAAATTGCGGATATAAAGTAGGGAAAGTATTCATCCAGAGGGGAAAAAATATGGTAAAATGAGGAAATGCCTTGCAACTGAAAATAAGTTGTTACAACAGTCTTGAACGCCTGCAGTTGGTACATTCAGAGGCACCAAATACCTTTGCTTGGGGGGGGGGGGGCTTACAGAGGTATTGATAAAAAGTTTACTGTTGTGACTACTTTAGCAGATAGCCAGTTTCATGAAGGACAGAGTTTTGCAAGTGCTGCTATGTCTAAACAACTTTCAAGCGTGTGCAGCCTTAGATGCAGTGATTTGTGATTTATTGTCGTGAATGTTCACTTTTTAATATATTTATTTTGCATTGTTACTATTGAAATGATATTGCAATGGTGTTTTCATCCTAGGTTCATAGGCTTATAAGTAAGTACTTGCCTGATGGCTCCCCTACCTTCACCAAATCAGCTCATTCATTCCAAAGGAGGGAGGGAGGGACACAGGCATTTTCAGGTTAGATGAGAGTCCTATGTCCCATTCATTCTTGCTTCATGATTCCTAAGTGACCTTCCATTCCCCAGTGACAGTTGTCTGGTAAAGAGCAGGCTAGCTTATTCATCCTATGGGGTACCCAACCTTCTTCTGGGAGCACCCCCACGCAACTATTCTGAGCTTCACTATTGCCATCTTCCAAGGGGGGTGCATGCCTCTGTATGCCAGGTTCCCCTCAGATTACAATGCAAATGGTTTGGGACATTGTGGGTTTGTTATGCTCGGACTAAACTGGGTGTAATACCTATTGTATACATACTATGTATATGTACTGTATACATCTATACAACTGTCTTAACACATTTTCTCTTCTCTGTCACTTTCTACTTTTAATACTACCATTAAATACATGCCACCTATAATCTACATATTCCTACCAACTAGCTATAAGATTCTAACTATATCTATCCTACCTTTAAGTTTAACTTTCTAATTCTACCTTCCCACTACACTTACCATTCCCTTTTCCTAACCCCCCCCCCAAAAAAAATGAGCTGTATTGTTAAATATTTCGAACTGTATAATTTTCCTACATGCTCATGTTCCATTGTTACTGTATTGTGCCTTTTTACAACATATGTGCTGTTTAGATAGTTTTTTGTATTATTTCACTTGCTTTATAAGTAATTGTTTCCTTTCAAATTCATGTAGTGATTTTCATGTAACTTGGAGCTTTTCTCCCCGGGCCTCCACTGAAAATGGGTCTCAAGCCCAGTGGACTTTCCTGGTCAACAAAAGTCAGTAAATAAATATTGCTTCCACTGGGTGTTACTCATGTGGCTTGCCAGAACTGTTTTCCTCCCCCAGACTAGGCAAACCAGCAGCAGCCGCTCACTGCCACCTTGTGTGGATAGCTCCTGCAAAATTTGACCAGTAACTGAACTTGCTTCGCCTGTGAATTAGTCAGGATTGTACAAAAGCTTGGTAGTGTAAATCGATAAATATGTTTCTCTTGGTAGCTATTACTTTATGCAGCTGTATCAGTAAATTTCAGTGTCTCTGTTGACAAGGAGTACTTTTGCTCTGTCATGACATTAAGAAGCTAAATAATTAGGTACTTACGTATTATCGCAACCAGATTTTTGCGGTTGCGAAAATAGCATACTTCTAGTGAAAGGAGATCATGTAAGACTCAGAAATGATCTTCATACTGTTGTCTACTGTCACGTTACATTGCTTAACTATCAGGTCCACAGTAAGCTGTACACATGCACAGGGAGTTTCTGTCGGCAGTTACAGACTGTAATCATATGCGATGTAGCACTGCTGTCATTACCTGTCAGCACCAGCGACTTCCAAAGCTGCCAGGAGTCTTCCGTTTTTTGGGGTTTTTTTTCCTTGCACCTTCACTGTGTACCTCAGGCAAGACTGACCACAAGTCTGATGGCAGGAACCTGATTCTACATACCAACATTAAAAGACAACAAGAAAGGAAGGACGTAGTGGCAAAGTAACAGCCACACACACTTTCCTTGGGGTGCTGGGTTTGAAGGAAATGAAGTCTAAAAAAGGAATGCACGCCGTTATTTACTGATAGTACTCGTTAATGAGTCGGCACAGTTGCTTTTGGTGAAGTCTCTCATCCCCTCTGCTCTGCATTTCTTTAATAATAAATCACATTTGTTACATTTCAACCACACACTATCGGGTCACTTTCCTAAACTTGCTCTTACACCCTGTTTACAACCTGCAGAAATCGGCTTGGATGATAACAGCCATGACAATTACATTGTGCATCTGTAATGCATGCAAATCAGGAAGAGGATTTTTTAATTTGCTGGTCTTCCTGAAGGCAATCCACAGTTTTTAGTGAGCAGTAAGGACTTCCATTAACACTTTACAGTGTTGCATGCCCTCCTTTCACTTGTAGTATGGTATTTTTGCAACCGCGAAAATCTGGTTGCAATAATACGCAAGTACCAATAATTATAGTTTCTTTCAGGAAATGGATTTGGAGTCTGATTATTTTTTTTATTACACTTTTTTTTTCTTTTTTATTTCCTTTCAAAGTGAGACATTACATTCTGTAAATGCTATGAGAGCTTCTAAGTACTGTATTGAAAGAACCAAATATATATCATAAACTAAAATATTGTTAATAGCTGTCTGCCTGGGAGGTTTCATAATGATTTGTGTCATTGTGGTTAACGTCTGCTATAACAGGGGATGTTCTATATGTGCATGAACTTTGCACATGATTAGATGAAAGAGGCTAGGAATATATTACAGCTGAAGGGAAGTTGAAAATCTCTTAAAAAAGCACTGAATTTATGTATAAAATAGATGTTGTGTCTGTTTAGTGCCCTATGGAAAAGATCCCTTGGAAAGGACAATAGTTTAGACTGGCTGGCAGCTGCAGGAATAACTTAGGGAAGGGGTTAAGATTCCTTCACTGATAAATAACATCTCTTACACAGTGACATTGAATACATATCAGTTTTGCAGCATCTAATTTTATTTTCCTCTTTAATCAGAGTAGTAAGAGCAGAATGTTTTCATGGGTTGTATTTGTTGCTGAATTTTAGTCCATCTTTCATGTAGCAAAGACGTCTTAAATGAACTGTGTATGAATAACGTGCACAGTACATTTAACAGTTACATTTATATATAATTGTTCATTCTAACCTCAGACTAATGTTACCATATACACTTGTTTGCGCATAAATATTAGCTGACCTTAATTAAAGTACATTTTCTGATTTGAGGCTTTTCATTAATTTTCCCCATCTGATTAAACTGGCCTTTAAAACTCATGCACTGGAATTTAATAAGATTTGTCAACATCTTTGTCAAAATGCTTTTCATGGAATGGCAGGGGCTATTTTTAGTGCTGACAGATTTACAGCAATAAGCTCATGCCTTTATCTAACCTCTTGCATATTTGAATGCTTATTATCTGTGTAGTTATGCAAGTCGTATGCCAATTTCCTTTTCTGCTGCATGAAAAGAAAGGAAAATGAATTTGGTAACTAGCATTTAGAGCATGGATTATGCTAAATTTGGAAGTGCAAAGGGATAAAACGATAGCACAGTAGTTGTATTAGTTGGATTCTTATCCGTTTCTAATCCCCTCCCCCATACAGGCAGATATGCTCAAAGAGGCAGGTTACTAGGAAGAGTTTTAACAGCTAGATTAACATTTTTGCATCAGGTGCTTGCTTAATAAACAAGTGTCGATTGTCAGAATAGACTTCAGCTGTCATGTCTGCCTCACTTTTGTGCTTAGTACTCGACAAGCAGTCTGTGTTAATGTATCTTTAAACAAGCTGGTCCGCATAAACAAATGCTGCTTAATGCTGATTTTTCAGTACATTTAAACATATGTTGGAGATGAAGCATGAAGAAGATGAATACATCTTTTCCTTTTCTTACAATGTCAGGCTAGAAACAGAACCATTTTGGGTCTGCATAACAAATTGGTATAGTTTATCATAGTTGTGGCATAATGCAAATTTAGTTTGCTTCACATAATAACAGCACTGCCCAGAATCTTACTGTCTTTTTAAACCAGAAGGAAGAAGCAACTCTGTATCTTCTGGAAGCATCAGAAATTTGTCTGTTCTGTGCTTGGAATGTATGCCTAATTACAGGTCCCACTAAATCACAGGGTTTTGACCTACATGTTTGAAAAAATTTAATATCACAATCCTGCATCATGGCACTCTCAAGAATGCATCAAAAGTAGAAGAGTGGTAGCTAGATTCCAATTAATGGTGTGCCATTGCTAAAGGCACTGCTTTTCTTATAATACAGTAGAGTGTCGATTATCCAAATTAATTGGAATCTACGGTAGTTCGGATAATCAAATTGTTTGGATAATCAAACATATAATTGAACCAGATTAAAAAAAACATCTACAATCTTGTTTTTTTTCTGCATGCAGGAATACACTTTTCAACCATTCGGCAATTCCAATCGACAATAAAGAATATTTTTCACACATGAGCTGGCTACAAGTTAAAAAAAAATATGCTCAAGCAAATACTTACAATGTTTACATAGTCAGACTTTATGATTTTTCCTACTCAAAATCTTTGGAATGCTGGTTCTGATAACTGAGGTTTCTGATAATCAACTGTTTACTGTATTCAGGTATTGCTTTAATGCTGAACACAGTCTCTTTTGTATATGAACAATAGGCACCCTTATACCGGAACTGTCTCATTATGGAACTGACTGTACAGAAGTTCTAAACTATTTTGAATTTTAAGTATTCAGATTTAATACATAGCATTATAAATCTGGAAATAAATCATACAGTACTAAAGAACTGCTACAATGCTTTCAGTGTCTGAGTGTAACTTTAATGACAATATTTGGAATAGGAAGGCAACTTTGAGAGCTCCTTTGTCAACAACGGTGGTGAGATAAATGTTGAGTTGTAGGACTGATTTTGTGGATTAAACTGTCAGGCTATTAAATCTACAAGGCCTTAAGTACTGTAAATTATTTGTATATTGCCACTAATGTTGTGTCATTAACTCTATAGTTCAAATCATTAGAATTGTCAGCCTTCATTGTCTATACTTGACAGTGTGCTGTACTTTCCAGGAATGCAGAACCTAAATTGTCACAATCTTTATCATTTATTTTTATATCATTCAGTTGTTAATTGTGTAAACCAGCTTGGCACAGGGTCTGTCTACAACAGGATAAGTATTGTTTCTAACTTAAGTGATACTGACTATGGAAATCTGTATAAAACCTGTAGCTGTTTCTTTTAATTAAAAAACATTGAAAGTGGAACTGTCACACATGCACATATTTACAAATGCACATACACAGTACAAAAGCAGAGGTTAGCGCTTCTTAAGATTGTTACTTTCTGTTAAAATCTATGGGAATGTTCTGATTTGCCTAAGCAATTTTGATTTGGAAAATGTTACTTGGATATAAAATGTTGATACAGCAGGGAACCAGGACTCTCTACCACCAGCAAATATTGAGAATTTTCTGAAAGGACCGTGCTAATTGAATATTTCCCAATGTTGTCTCATTCCAGAAAACAACTCTAGATTTTCTTCAGGTGATGAGTATTTCCTTAAAGTTCCATGCACCAGTACAGTTATGTTAATCTTAGTTTCTTTTTTTCGTTTTTTGAGTGTTCTTTGCATTTTATGTACTGAGACTAGTAAAGAAAACTTTTTTATGGATCGCAGCTGAAAAGAAAAGTTGTCTGCTACCCATATTCAGTTATTTTATGTCTTTAAATGTATCCTATTAATACTTTGTAACTGCCAAATGGTTAAAACAAAATCAGATATGATAGATTACAGATACAGTAGTGGTTGGAGTAGGACCAAGTCACTGGTAGTCATTGTGTTTTCTAATGCCATAATGTGGTCAGTTCAATACATTTATTGTATATTTCCCTGTTCAAAAGTATATTTGGGTGTTTAATTTTCAATGTGTAATGCTTACTTTCATTTTAAAAATTCAGTTTCAAAAGTTGATGCATGG
Organism: Protopterus annectens; assembly: GCF_019279795.1. NCBI lineage: Eukaryota > Metazoa > Chordata > Ceratodontiformes > Protopteridae > Protopterus > Protopterus annectens. Next base: position 761,205,769 of record NC_056727.1, read on the forward strand.
TTGTTTGTCATATAATGATAATTGTACAAAATTACTGAATTATATCTGTGGCATGCACATTTTGAATATAGACTGCTTGGGCTTATATACTAGTTAATAGTATATTTTGTAGATTCTAAGTTTAGAATGTTTGTAACCTGCATGTGCTAGATTGATCTGGTTGGTGGTAGCATGTTACTGTGGAAACAGGAAGGGGTACTGCTAAGTGAAAGGCATCTGCTCCTGGAGTTGTGTGTGTGTGTGTGTGTGTGTGTGTGTGTGTGTGTGTGTGTGTGTGTGTGTGTGTGTATGTGTGTGTGTGTTAGCAAAGACGCAGTTACAACTGCCAGGATAGCGCTGAATGGCACAGGACTGATAGCGAGGTATATGAAATCCCAGGAAGACAGTAGTTATGCCTTTACTAGCTTTACTCTTCAGTAGTACAATGTGAACCTTATATGGATGTGACAGGTGTCTGGTGTCCTTTTGCCATACATTCTTAAGGCAGACTATTCCATTGTTGCCAGTGATATAGTTTGTAGGACTGTCCCTGACATTAATTGGTAGCAGTGGTGGGTTTTTGTAATCTGTACTTGTATAGCCTGTAAAAAAAAAACTATTTTGCTAATGACTGTTGTGTTTGTCCTTGCAACCACAAAGAAAATATACAGAAGTATAAACTGCATAGCAGTTACATTATTTATTTTTTATTATTGTTTTAGACAGAATAAGTCAGGAAACAGTCAAAAATTGGGCTTTGTAACTAGAATATGGAAAGATGTCAGTGGTGCAGCTGGTTAGAGTTTAAATTAGAGGGACCTCCACATATTGGTCTGACCAAGGATGAGTTGGTAGTTGCCTTATGTGGTACTGATACATAGCTAAGTGAATCTGGAGGTAACCTAGTAGTATCAGTACATGCAAAAGACTAACTTTTTCTACCCCCAGATGCTGTCTGAATGAAGCCTGAACTGTGATAACTGGAGCTGGAGACAGGCTGCAATAAAGCAGCTGAGAGGATAAACTAGCTGAAGTGCAAAGGGGACAAGAGCAGGGAGATGTCAAAACCACAGAGATGGAGAGGGATTGAGAAGAAAGAGAAAACATTGCCAACATGAAAAGGATACACGCACACACACCCTTCATCAAATGTATATGAATAGAAGTGGTAAAAATTAAGCCCTGGATGCCAAGGTCGGTATTAAATCATCTTTATGGGGATTAGTTGGTTTTAAAGACCCTGTGTTTCTGAAGTATAGCCAAACCTATTCATTTATACTGTGCTGACGAGGTCAATAAAAAGGTTGAAACATGTATGTCCAGATTTAGTGAGGATTGGCTTCATTGGCTTGAATGAAACCATAAAGAATTTTTTAAAAAGTAAAAAAAAGTCATGATAATTCAGAAGCCATGAAGCTTGAAACACTTGATGAAAAAAGTCATGGTAATTCAGAAGCCATGTAGCTTGAAACACTTGATGACCTGAAGGGGTAATTTGCCTATATCCCATGGACCTCCACTACAGGAGGTTTAAGGTATCACACAGTGAAAACTGTAGCTTGTCTGGGTTTTCATTAAAGTACAGAATTTTAGCACTTTCATGTTTAATGTGTAAATCACAACACATAGTCAGGCAACTAACCAGTCAGATCATTGATATAAATAAAGTGACTGTTAAAACTTTTCTCAAAATAAAATTCATCCCCTACCTCCTGGAACAGAGCGTTCTCTTTTCAGCATACTTACACATATGTCCTGCCACCCAGAAGACCCATGGTCAACTCTGCCAAAGTGTAACATCCTGCTATTGGACAGTAAACAGCAACAGGAACTCTTGTAGCATCGTGGGCGACCCCCCACACCAAAAATACAAATAAAGCAGCTTTACACCCTGCCACCTAGAAGACCCGTAGTCAACTCTAACCAAGTGTAACATCCTGCTTTAGGACACTAAACAGCAACAGGAACTCTTGCAGCATCACGGGCGATCCCCTCCAAAAATACAGATAAAGCATCTTTGTATGTCCATCTCCTTTCTTGATTTTGTAACTACACTGTCCTAGCGTTTTCATAGAAGCACACTGCAAAGAAACCTCTGTACCCCCCCCATCTCGCTCCAACCACTCTAACTCTCTTCCTTTACTGCTTAGTCTTGTGTGACCCTGTTTCTTCCCTGTAGCCCTGTAACACTTTTGCACTGTCTCCCATCTATTACCTTTATCTACTGCTCTGTAGAAGGGCACTGTAAAAAGGAAGGTTCCTATGTCTAGCGTTTATCAGTGCTCCCTTTCTGTTCTCTGTTTACCTGGTATACTTGGCTCCCCTATTTTATCTAGCCCTAGGTAATTTTATTTCCAGCTGCTTTTTTCCCACCTTCTGGCATATTTAAAATTATACACTTGCCTTCTTGACCATATTTTATGTCTTTCTTCCCACCTTCTACCATATTTAAAATTATACACTTGCCTTCTTGACCGCATGAAGACACATACTGTCTGTCTACGTGCTTTTTTGCTCTTCTTCCTACCTGTGTGGAGATAGTTTTTTGATGGATTCTTGGGCTGTTAGGGCTTTCAAGGTCTGGTACTCAAACTGTGGCATCCTATCCAATATACTAAGTGACCACCTCCCAGCATACACCCACAGGACTCACCTTCAAATACGCAAAATACACTCCTATAAAATATCCAGGAATCTCACCCACTTTGACTAAAATAAATTCTCAAACATTCTAAAAACCCATAACTGGCTCCCACTAAAAACTCTCCCCCTAGACAAGGCAGTTAATTACTTTAATAAGCTCTTCTTGGATACTCTTAACAGCTTAGCTCCCATATGTATCAAGCGAACAAAAGAGAATCACACCCTATGGCTAACAAAACTGACCAAATAATGCCTCCTTCATATAGATAAAGCATGGAAAACTTGGCAAAAAGATAGAACACAACAAAACAAAATTAATTTCAAAGAACTCCGAAATAGAGCCAAGAAGCTAGTAATACAAGGTTAAAAAAAAATATTTCTCCTCTAAGCTAACAACCTTATAAAATAATCCAAAGAATTTCTGGAAGTCAGTCTCCACCCTTCAAATTCCTGGCACTCTACAAAATCCGTCTCCTGCACCCAAAAAGACCCCACAGCAAATTTCCCATGACTTTAATACCCACTTTATTACCACCATCCAAAAATTAGTCAAAGACTTCTCAACAAGCCTAAACCCATACTCCCAGAATACTAATAATGTCATACAAAATGACAATGCACCACTCTTTCCTGACAAAAATTACAATCCACCCGCAACTTACTCATTTTTTATTCAACCATTACCCACATCTCTTATATGTAAACTCTTAAAAAAACTCAAACCATGCTCTTTTTCCACAGACAGCCTTCCCCCAGAATAGTTACAATTAGCAGCAAATGCAATTACATACCCAGTTAGTATTCTTATAAACTGCTCTCTTGCAGAAGGATACATCCCACATTTATGGAAAAATCTATTCTTACTCCACGACATAAAGGTAGAAACTCTCATGATAGCTCAAACTATCGCACCATCTTTATACTTTCCCCATTATCCAAAATCTTTGAGAAATGTGTACACATACAATTATTCAAGTACCTCATTGATAATGATCTTCTGTCTCTCACTCAACATGCCCAGAGCAGAGCGCTGTTACAGCCCTGTTCTCATTCACCAATACTGTCAACAAAGTCTTAGATACAGGTCACCCCACTTCAGTAATCCTATTAGATCTATCTAAGGCTTTAGACACAGTATTGCATACTAAACTTATGATCTAATTTAACAAAACTTGGCTGCTCCCCCAAATCCCTCAACTGGTTTACATCATGTAAAAAATAGACAACAATCTGTAAAGTGGCATATAATGTCCAATCTGATTATCTGTCAAACAACATAGGAGTCCCACAGGGTTCCATTCTGAGACCATTACTCTTCAATATTTTTATTAACGACCTCCACAAAGTCTCAAAACTAGGTAAAATTATCCAATATGCTAATGATTCAACAATAATCTCTACTTCACACAATTTTTCTGACCTCCTCACAGTTACTCAAAATGCTTTTACATAGATGGAATCATAGCTAAACAATTCACAACTGCTACTAAATGCCAAAAAAAAAACTTCTGTTATTCTCTTCAAGACAACCAGATGTAGACTTCAAAATCTTCTATAAAGACGGAACTGAAATATAAATAGGAAAAACTGCCAATCTACTAGGCATTACAATTGATGGCAAACTCACCTTTAAAACACACATTCTTAACGCAATAAAGAAAACACACTTTAAACTTGGCAAACTTTATCATCACAAACTCTACATGGACAAGCCTACCAAAACAAAACTGGCAAGTACCTTACTCATCCCTACCCTACTGTATGGTAGTGCCATCTTTACTAACCTTCAGTCAGCCCTCAGCAATAAACTTCAGTCTTGCTACTATAAAATAGCTAAATTCGCCTCAGGAAAGCATAACCGCTCACATCACTGCCAAGCAATCTCTGAACTGAACTGGTTGGATTTCCCAAACTATCTCTGCTTTACCCAACTAATGCTAGCACATAAACTCATTTATAAACCAAATATCTGCCCAGCACTCTCATCAATGCTACAAACTTATATTCCTACACGTACCCTAAGATCCTCCAACAAATAGCTACTAAGTGTAACCAAGCCCAATAAAAGAGCTGGACAATGCTTGTTCTCCCATATCATTGCTAAATAGTGGATCTGCTTAACCTCCCATATTATCCAAATAGACCTTATAAAGACATACAAAGTAGCATTAAAAACATACTTCCTAAATAACCTCAAATGCCAATGTAACACAAACAAGCCACCGTAAAACCTGCACTACTTAATATTAACCCACTTCCATAGTTCAAAATAACTACTACCCTCACAGCAGCACAGCTCTATTAAAACTGTTTTCTGTTCAGTAAGAACTGCCATGTGTTGATGCAATGCCAAAAAAGAAACAACTCAAGTTTTGTAGTATACTACCAACTGTTGCCTAAGTTTTTATAAGTTTTGATACATATTGTTAAGTTTTAGATGTCTGTGTATTCCACTTTTATAATATTTGTTAACTTTTGCATATTCCACTTTTTAAAAAAAAAATTATCAAGTGTCTATATTTTATTTGACTGTATTAATTGTGGAGCGTTTCTCCCTGGGCCTCCACTGAAAATGGGTTCCTGACCCAGTGGACTTTCCCAGTCAACAAATGTCAATAAATAAATAAATAAGTAAATAAATCTCCTCCTTTTAAATTTACTCTTAATGTCACACACACACACACAGGCTGTTTACCCCCCCAATCCCACTTAACTGTATCAACATTCCATGCTACCATACCATCAACATATCCACCATACGGCCATCCATACTATTGACGTTATATCACACCTGTGCATTCAGTAAAACACATATATGTGTGTGTGTGTGTGTGTGTATATATATATATATATATATATATATATATATATATATATATATATATATATATTTGTGTGTTTTTTATATATATATATATATATATATATATATATATATATATATATATATATATATATATGTATATGTATAAATATATATATATATATATATATATATATATATATATATATATATATATATATATATATATATATGTATATGTATATGCTATTGTTATTAATTAATTATAGAGCTTCCCCCATCAGGTCTTTTCTGAAACTGGGCCTGGCTTAGTAAGGGTAACCCATTTAGAATATAAATAAAATATTTAGTATGTATTGTCTAGATTGTTTAATTGTAAATAACTGTTTCTTGCCAGGATAACTTAAACTTTCCTAAATCTAAAATGTTTTTCTATTTAGAATTATGTACTACACTGCAGTACCTTTTGTAGATGTATACTCATACTGGGCTATGTCTTAAACAGGGCTGTATTGGATCAGTCCATTACCCCAATAAAAATATAAACAAAAAAAAGAAAGAGTAATGACATCTCTTAAAAAACAGTCTTTGGATCCACACAGTCAGGGAAAGACATCTGCCCATTCTGTATTAGTAAGGTTATTGAGAAATTGGTTAGTATGCAACCTGAATTCTTTATACCTTTGGCCGCTTTGCCCAAATTATTCTGGTATCAGGAGCTGACATAGGACAAAACCTACCCTGTAAGTAATCAATAAGCCACTGCTGGTGAGACCTCATGGTCGTCATTCTTTGATTTTTTTTTTTTTTATCTCTTGCCAGCATGTGGCACGGTGGGCTGCTGAATCTTTGTAGAATACTTAAGATACCACTCTCATGCAGAATGTTGTTTTATACATTCCTTCCTCAAGCTACTCTGTTGTGTTGAGTTCCACCTTGTTCTTACTGTTTGTGATCTACTTGGTGACATCATTCAAGGGACGCATTTGTAGTCTTACCACTACATGGATGCATTTCACCTGTACCACCACTTTCCTCAGGACTAAATGCTGGTTCTGGTTTCTCTTTAAGTTGGACTGAACACCACCTTTGACTGGATGATGAGCAGTCATTTGAAGCGGAGTCTTATTAAAACAGATGCAGTAAGGACTTATGCAAGTTTAAGGCCTTCCACCCCTCACACCTTTATATGAATTGGGAATAGGCTGGAATTTATATTCAGGGTGTGAAGTTTTGTCATAATCCTTAAACATCTGCAGGTGTTTAGAGCCCAAGTAGCAGAAGCTATGAAACATTCATATTTTCCTCTGAGCCACATTACCCAGGTTAAGTACCTAATGCCATCCAAGTATCTTGAGAAGTAGTTGGTGGTACTTTGATGATCTCACAATTGCAGTACTGCATCAGCTTTTACCTGAGCTTACTTAACATTAATTTAATTCTTCTACAGCCAATGCAAAACTCAGCAACATGTTTTTTAATATGCATTCCTTGTCTTACTCATCTCACCCTGTGCTTTGGAGTCTGTACTTGCTTTCACTTGTGTGTAGAGTGGTATATGATGTATTGTTACTTGTATACCTGGCACTTCAGGCATTTGGTCCTACCTTCCTTAAAGAGCTTCTTGGCACCCTGTAAACTGACTCATTTCCTTTACTCAGCTGCTATGGACTAGTAGTTATTCATAGAATATGATGTGGACATATCTTGATATGGACATATCTGGTCTGCAGTAATTTGCACTCCAGGCTTTTCTCTGTATAAATTTATTCCATTGCAGCCTTATTTTTTGGTGCTGGAAATGTCAGTTCTCATTGTGGAAGAGGGTCAGAGAATTTCGATTTTATTTATTTATTGATTGATTGATTGTAAGTTCAGTGGTAGCCACCCATTTGCAGCGTGACATGCCCACAGCAGCACAAGCCTTTAGGTAGGTACATGTTTCCACATATGTGATAAAATGTGCCTACTGCACTGTTTGACAAAACAAGTGGTTCTTGCTGTCTACTATTCCAGATGCTGTATACATGTGTTGTTAATACAGCATCAGACAAGGCCACCTCAACTCAATAATATGAGTGAGAGAGCATTAACTGCTCATACCAACCTCCCTTGACCAACTCCTCCATTTCCTGGGACACTTTTCAATCCTGTGTTATCTGAGTCATAACCAGACCTTTATCCAACTGTACCACTGATCTGATTCAGTACCATGACATATTTTGGAGTAACTTTTCTTGGTAGATTTGTTTAGTCCCTGAAGGCATCTTTTTCTTGTCAGATGAATTTATTTTTAGCTGGTTTTATCACATCTCAACATTATTTAATAGTAATTGACTGCTGTTTTTAGTGTTTTGTTTCAGCTTGGATACTTGTTTGATCTGTGGTGCTGAGTATATCAAAGCAAACAAGTAATAAAATCAGCACACATTAGAAAAAAAATGTATTTTAAACAATTAAACTTCAAAATTGTATGCTTCCAATAAGACCATTTCACCATTAATAATTATGAGGACATGTGGCTCGCACTGTGAAACTAGAACTAAAATCACACACATTTTCTTCCTAACAAATTATGTCAATTTTTTCTGTTCAACATTTTAATGCCATAAATGACTTTCCCTTAGATCATTTAAAATAATGATTATATAGCAGAAACAAAACCGTTGCAGCATTATTCAGGTAAAATAAAATTCTTGTCACTGTCCTCCATTACAGACAACATAGCTTAGCATCTGGATACGATCACACACAGACAACTGCATGCATATACATCCGGTGGCATAGTCTTGATTGTTGATAAGTTGTCAAGGTCATGTTTTTTCCTCATTAAACAGTGAACCAAATATAAAATGTTTCAGACTTTATGTTCCCCTTGATACCCCCCAAACAGAAATGCAGTCAATGGTAAATTAGTGTTTTTTCCCCTCCGGGAAGGAGTGGTTTTCGGGTGTGGTGAATGGAATACAAGTTTAAGAGAAAGCAAGTCACGCATAAGCTCATTATTAAATAGTGAGAATAATAAAGGCCTTAGCAGTGGTCATTGAAGAACATGAATCTGAAAAGTTCTGCCCTTGGGTAACATTGGAGCAACAGAATTGAGTTGTCATCAAAATTCACTGCGGACTATACGCAAGTAGTATTCTGTGTTACCTGTGAACATGACCATGTGCCTTAAAGCTACCATATAAATTATGGGCAATCAGTTCACAAATGTGTTTCTTGTCTATTAGATATGCAGATATGCATACATGTTATAATGATGCAAATATCTAAAAAATGGAGTGGCATCTATTAAGCCGCTTAGCAGCAAATTGGAGGTCACATCTGCAGTAACAGAAGTCACATCGATAGTTGGGTTTATCTGCTATGGTTGTTCATATAATTTAGTAATACAATTTCCATATTATCCAATCATTTGTTCAGTTAAAATCACCATTGTATATGGTTGACATTTTAATATTAATTTCATGAAAAGGAGTGTGTGCTAAAAAACTTTTGTAGTTTAATTTCCTTTTTAAATTTTATAGTGTTTGAGGTATATATTTTTTTTACTGATGGCTTGCAAAATTACATTCTCTGGAATTTAGCACAGATGAAAGCTCCCAGCCAGGAATGTTATAAGTGGCAGGAGGTATGAAATTCCACTCAGGCTAGCTGTTAATGTGCTAACCAGCATAGGGCACTGACTCACATGGACCTGTTTCAGAGTCAGCCTACAAACATTATTATGTTAAGTGACTTGTTCAGAGTTACACAGTAAGTAAACTGAGCGAGAATGAATTAAATCCTACGGTACAGGAGATAGCTCATTAACAGTTCGTATCCTTAGTCATCTGCACTAACTGTAGTCATTGCTACCTGTATACATTATGGTGTAGTAGTTTGGGAAAAAATTGAAGCAGAAACAAAAATAACATGCGCATTACGTAGGCAGGGACTGGAAGTCAGTAATGAACCCTAAATCCTGGAACTACGAGGCAGAGATTTTACCACGGAAATATTAAACTGCCTTATGTTTAAAAGAGAAAAAAAACTGCTCACCTGTGTGCAACATAAAGACAGATATCCTCAAATAACTCACAATACTCATCCTCAACTAATTCACAGTACTCTCATCCTCAACTAATTCACAGTACTCTCATCCTCAACTAATTCACAGTACTCTCATCTTACTCCATCAAATACTGCCTTCCAAGCCTGGCAGCAGAGGCTGAGTAAATCTCTACAGCTAGTTAGGAAGAGGCAACTTTTTTTTTCTCCACAAAGCTGTCCTTAGTGTGCTGGTGTTTTCTAAAGCAAGTGTAAGTAACAGAACTTTGCAGCTGGACATATTATCTTAACCACATACAATATCAAATTATGTAGTTTTTGGTGCAAACAGTGTGTTGCTTTTTGCATTTTATTTTGCTGATAAAAACAGCCCCAGCAATTTTTACTTGGCATTTAAATCTCCTGCCACGACACCATGGAAGACTGAACTTGCAGTGCTTTGCTTCCTGTATTAATGTAGGTTTCAGTATGGCCATGCGAAATGCATCAGCGGGAGTTTATTCTCTCCTAGAAAGACTATTTGTCAGAAAGACTTTGCAGATGGAACACCATAAATTGAAAATAAACATGATGATGTAGTAGTGAAGTGCTTTTTTCAAGAAGTACAAGCATTTTGCTTACCCAGAATGCTTTAACAGTTGTGTGTGTAAATCGTTGCTCAGTACCTTAAGTTGTGTCATTTTGGTGTAAACATAGTGGGGAAAAAGAAAGAAAACCAAGTAAACAATCAAACTAAAAAAATCAAACACAACATTATAACCTAATTTTTGAAGTCACTTGCAACTTTAATACCAGGAGTATAACTGAAAATGAAATTAATTGTCAAAGATGCTTATGAGTGTGATAAGTACACTTTAGTTAAAAAACAAAAGTGGTCTACTTGGACTTAAAATGGTGGAATATATGCACACCAGGTTAATTCACTTTTCGGCGTCTGTTTTTCAGTACCCATGTGAGTTATGAGATAAGACTGACACTGTGTCAGCTACTCTGAAATGATAGTGCTGCATTCATGGTGCTTAGAGACAAGCAAGTACAAATATGGCAAGCAGAACTTGCAGGAAAATACTACATCTTTTATTGACATAAAACAGATCATTTAATCGATTGTTGTAAACCAATATTTCTTTGCATTGTATTGGTAAGGCTCATACAGCCAGGCACCTGAATGACTGCACTTACTTCAGGTTAAAACAATTTCTGTGGATAGTGTAGTTGAGGGCAAGACAAGGTCTTAGATTTTGTGACTGTTTATCCTCTTCCAGCTGAAAAACCAAGCCAGGTTTCTAATGATGCTCAGGCTTGACTTTATCCAGTTTTGGTTCATCTATAGAGAGGTCAGTGTAGGAAGGTATAGTTGGATAGGAGGAAGTTCAGATGTTAAATTATATGATGTTGTCAGAGTAAAAAGAGTAGTAAATAACAGAAGATTAGCAAGGAAGCATCTGTAAGTGAGGAGAGGTAGACCAGAAGGCAGTGCCAAAAAGAAATAATATGAATGTGTAAAGTAGAGAAGGATCACACAGGAAGAAGAGCACTGAGGGAGAAGGAGGATCCAGATAAGAGGGAGTGTGAACTAGATCCTTCGGTTCTTTGGAATACCACAGACAGGGGAGCAAGGAAGTCAGCAAAGGAAGCAGGAAGGAAAAGCAAGCGATATGATCTGTGGCACCAGTGAGAGTGACACCAATGTGAATGTCATTTTGAACAGAAAAATAGAAGTCTGAAATTGCATTCACACAGTATTTTAAAGCTGTATTTTGCTTAGAGTAGCAGCCCCCCATTTTTTATTAATATTATTCACTTCAAAGTTGCTACCCGTGGAGAAAAGATGTTTCTACATGCAGAGTCAACATTTGAATAACACATTTTCAATCATGTGTGCATTATCATACACTTTTTTTTTTCCTTCAAGATCATTTTATTGGTTGTTAGCTATAGTTTTATTACAATGAATGCAAAGTTCTTATAAATGACCACATTTTCCACATAATCAACTCACACACTTGTTTTTGAGCCGTCTTCATGTTACTGATTCAACAGATCACATTAACCAGCCCATGAAAAACTGTATAACATTGTCATGCCACAGGGGCAGATAAGGAGTTGCTGAATGCAGTAGTCTATAAATCCCATCTTTCTTGATGCAGTGTAAATGAACAGGTTAGTCATAAACGGTCACAAAATAAATCAGATCACCTGCTCCACAAAAGTGTATAAACATGCCTTTGCAGTAGAAGGGCGGATGAGGTTTTAATGTGGTCTGTAAAAGCATGGGATATGACCCAACACCTTTCAAACCTGCAATAGTTAGCTTTGATATCTAAACCGTAGGAGATAAAGTGAGCCTGCGGAAACCAATAATATTTATAGCTATATTGTGTTGCTCAGCATTTACAGTGCATTTACAGGTATAATATTTAATCCAAAGTGCTGATTGTTGCCAAAATATTACCTGAGAGTAAGGAAAGTGTAACCTTGTGGGGCAGAGAATTTTTTTCTGCATATATCTTATTATTTTTGCCTTTTAAACACCTTTATTAAATTATCACTTAAGACATAGGCACATATACATTGGTACTGAGAATCAGCCACCTGTCTTCTGGAAATCAGAATCACTAATTAGTGTACCTCATCTGAACTAGCTGCCTTGGAAGGTAGAAACAACAAATGGTTTATTCCTGTACCTGTATGTACTTTGAAAGTCAGTCTGTTGACAGTTCAGTAAATAAAGAGAAAAATTAAATGGAGCATGCCTGTGCTTGTATGTACTACAAGAGGCAGTCCAGTGATAACTAAATAAACATCAGAAATTGGGACAGAATAAGGGAACCAGGATGAAGAATGCAGTAGAGAACATTATAAGGGCAAGTTTCAAATCAGACTAAAACTTAACTTGCTTCTGCAACCCTTCTGACTCAGGCAAGCAAGCAGTAATAAAGTGAAAACTATGACCAGGTTGTTTTGAGCAAGTCAGATATGCATTTCATTGTGAGTAGAAAATGATAAACCGGATATTTGTATAGACTTAAGTAATGAGTATATGCTGGGTGGGCCTTACATTGTAATTTATAGTTTAGTATACGTAAGCAGCAGAATAAGAAGAAACGTATGGTGATTTGGCACACAACAGAGTACACAGTGTGCTAACAAACTGACTTGGTGAATTTGAGTGTCTCTGCACTAGCAACATTATCCATCTTTTAAAGACGTAGACAACAGTTAAGATATGTAAATATCCTATTTCAAAGCAAGCATGTCAGAAAAACATCTTTGGAGTGCTAGATAGTATTATACATAGTCCTATGTTGTTGAAAGCTGTCCTTCCAGCATGGCTGTAACCATGTATATCACTTCAGAATTCAGAGTTGAAGAGTGTTGACAGGCTGAAACTGCAGTGGTTAGGACAATATTCATTCAGCCATAATGTCTCTAGCTACTGTATATGATCCCAGGCTGTGCTCTGTTGCCAGAATGCTTATGATTTGAAATGAGAATGCCTTGTTATGGTAACGTATTGTGTGGAACAGCTTCTTAGCTGACTGTGCAAGGTTAAGCTGTCCATTTGGCTTGGCTTGTAATGATGGGTTAGAGTGCCTACCACAGATAAACCTGCTGTTATGCCTCAGAGAATTTTCCACAGAAACTGGTGGTGTGAAGACAGGTGAACCCAACCCACATGAAACAGAAAACATGTAGTACTTAGTCAGCTACCTTGCATGTGCTGGCTGCTGGGGCAAAGTTTGTTTGAAGTGTGCTGTATGACAGAGTTACCCCAAATGAACTTGTGCGTAGATTTGTTTTGAGGTGAGACCTGATTATTGAACCTACCTCTTAATGAAACAGTTACTACAGAAGGTTAAGCTACCTGCTTTTTAGGGTGCCAGGTGTGTGACATTTCAGCCATGTATAAGTAGACTATTTGCTGTGTTAGTCATTTTTGTAGCATGTGGGATTGGAGATGGTGCATCCGTGAATCAGCTGCCTAGGAAGTACCTTTTTAATGTGCAGTTGTCCTGATGTTCTTCGTGTTTCACTTTTGCAGTCATCACATTTGGGTTATCTGCTTGCAGTAGCCCTCAGTCGGCCTGATTATCAAAGTCTTGGGTCCTGCTTCGGTTGCTGTCTCATCTTCCGTGACATCAGGTAGTCAGGGGTATAAAGCATGCAGCCGACACCATTACATCAATCTTTCTTGCTGTGCGGTGCATGAAGCAGAAGCAGTTTGCAAGTGTCGGTCGGCCGACTCCTGAAATTTTCATTTTCGAGTTTCAGATCCGAAGTCTTCAACTAAGCTAAGTACCCCATTGGGGATCCTTTTTCTTGCACTAAACCAATGTCAGCAAAAGTTAACAATTGTATTTCTTGTGGAAAGCAAATAGCTCATAAAGATTTTCATTCGTACTGCATTCCTTGCTTAGGCCCAGACCACGACGTACCACGCTGTCGGTTTTGTGCCTTATTCAAACCCCGTACTATTCGTCTTCGGCTCATTTATGCATCCAAATATTTTGGTACTCAGTTCAATTATCCAGAAATGGCGTTGGTAAGCCACCCGACTACCGACATTTCGAAAAAACGCAAAGATAAAGACAGAGACAGACCACATAGGTCCAAAGCTGCCGATGACGCTTCTCCTAAGCTAGTCCCCAATTCGCCGGTACTCAGTAAGGTGCTTTTGCAGCCCCTGATACCAGCTACTTCAGATTCGCAGGCCTCTACTGAGACCCATTCGAAGTCTGGTATGCCGCACGATGCTTCTTCGACTGTGGAACCTGCGGATGTCTCTACCTTGGATGGGTCTGGAGCCGCTGTGCAGGCACCGGCTTCTGAGGGTGTATTCAGGCCTACTGACTTGCATATTAAACCGATGCCATCTTCTTCGAGGCCTAAAACTCAATCTATGCTTAGAAAACCAACTCCCAGACCGCATGTTCAGGCCCCTGTGCCTAAAAAACAAATGATAAGAATGGCTGAAGACCTTATTACTCTAATCAGGGAAAGCCACCCATCCCCCTCTAAGAGACCTAGGACTGATTTTCCTTCTGATTTTTCTGATCAGGATTCTGAAATTTCTGTTTTCTCTGATGACCAGCATTTGCCCTTATCTACCTATGAGGATTCTGATGCAGAGGACTCCTTTCCCTCTGCTAAACCTTGCATACTCTTAGGGAGCATTTCCACTGGGAAAGCCAGGATTACTCTGACTCCAAAAAGAAGCTTAGGGAATTCTTACTCCTGCCTCAACATAGGCCTGTAGCTATCCCTCCTGTACTGGACATTGTAAATGATGCCTTCTCGGAATCTAGCCTGGCCCCTGTCATTTTACCATCTGCTCCCAGAAAACCTGATAGGTATTACAGGGTACCTGACTCTCACAACTTCCTCTTTAAAAATCCTACTGCGGATCCTGAGACCATTTCACAGGGACCCAAGGGCATTAAGGCTACTACTGCCAAAAATCCTACCCCCTCTGATAGAGATTCCAGGGCGCTGGATAGATGGGGTAAGAAGGTATACACTTCTCCAACTTTGGCCATTAGAGCTTTAAACTGCCAATTACTTTGGCCATTAGGGCTTTAAACTGCCAGTTACATATGTTAAAGTATCAGCAGCATATTATTGGATTGCTTAAACAGAAAATGATGTTGATTCCTGACTGTGCTGAAAATAAAGAATTACAGGATTTAATGCAGTCTGCTGAACAAGTTGGAAAACATACTTTGCAATGTGGTTTTGATTCATTAGAGGTATCTTGCAGGGCTGCTGTCACTGGGTCTGTACTTAGAAGGCACGCTTAGCTTAAGGAGCAATCTTTGCCAGATCGTGTTAAAGCTAAATTACTGGATGCTCCCTTAAACCAAGACCGCCTGTTTGGCAACAAAGCAGAAGAAGTACTTAAAAAGATGGAGGAAAAAGCTAAATCTATGCAAACTGTTAAAGATTTCCTGCTGGTACAACCTCCCAGATTTAGTAGGCATTGGCCCTCTAAGAATTGGTCCTTTCCTGCCTCTTCCAGGCCTTCTCAGTCCAAACCCAGAACCAGCAGAACACCCAGGCTTCAGTCCCAAGGTACTCATAGGCCTAAGCAGTGTGAGGGGCTCCTACTTCCAAAGCAGGGAGTAGTAAGACTCCCCCCTATGGTAAACTGTCTCAATGACTTAACTTTAAATCTTCCAAGCTCTGTTCAACTGACTGTTCCCTTAGGGGGAAAGATTGCCCTGCATGCAAAAATTGAGAACTCATTATCCAGGACAAATGGATTTTAAATATAGTTTCCCAAGGATACAAATTCCACTTCCACTCCTTACCAACCCCAAACGGCTGGCCAGACCTAGCCCCAAATCAGTGGTCAGAGGCTCAAAAGCAAGTTCTCTCTCTTTTAAGCATCAGGGCTATTCAACCTGTTCCAGAAGAAGAATGGGGGCAAGGTTTCTACTCAAGACTTTTCCTGGTACCCAGAAGGCAATTACTGGTATCCTATCCTGGACCTGTCTGTCCTAAACACATTTTTATTGATCCCAAAATTCAAGATGCTAACTCTTCATCAGCTGCTTCCCATGCTAGGCAGAGATGCCTGGTTGGCAACACTGGATTTAAAGGAAGCCTACCTGCACATCCCAATAAGGGAATCTTGCAGAAGATACCTACGCTTCAGAGCAGGCTACATGCACTATCAGTTCTCTGCACTGCCCTTTGGCTTATCTACTGCGCCCTGGGTATTCACAAAGTGCCTAGCTCCAGTCATTGCATTTTGCAGGCAAAGAAATATTCAAATATACCCATACCTGGACGATTGTCTTATTCAGGCAGAAAGCCAGGACATACTATTAAATCATCTGGAATTTGTAAAGAAATTGCTAACTTCTCTGGGGTACACCATAAATGAAAAGAAATCACATATTGTATGCCAACAAATTGTATTCTTGGGAACAAGCTTGAATACAACTTCCCCGATGGCCTACCTCACGCCAGAGAAAAAAATTCATTTGACAGCCTTCTTCAAACTACTGGCCACAAAGACCCAGCTATCTGCAAGGAAAATACTGCAGGCCCTGGGGTCATGGCCTCCTGCATTCTACTAATTCCATATGCAAGACTGCATATGAGGAAACTACAATGGTATCTAAAAGCCTATGGTGTCAACATTCTTAGGATCTAGAATCAATGATTCCTATCATACCTTGTCTACAGATAGAGTTCCTTTGGTGGGCAGAGGTCTGCCACCAAAACAAGGGACTGCCATTCACTCTACCCCCTGCCGCCCAATCCCTAACAACAGACGCATCAGACTATGCATGGGGGGCTCACTTGGCAGGGCAGTGCATTCAGGACAAATGGAACCCAAGTCAAAAGCACCTGCATATCAATCAAAAAGAAATCTTAGCTGTACAGTATGCTCTGACAGCCTTCAAGGACCACATTCTTCCAGGACAATTATTGGTAAAGACGGACAACACCACTGCTATGTGGTACATAAACAAGCAGGGGGGAACCCACTCATACCCTTTCTGAAGACTAGCCATGGCACTGTGGAACACAGCCTTGAGCTACCAAGTGCACCTACAGGCTCATTTCCTTCCAGGAAAGCTAAATACACTGGCAGATGACCTAAGCAAAAATCTCATGGACCCACACAAGTGGAAACTGGACCAAAGATATTCAACATGTTGAGAAACAAATGGGGGGGACTCCAGAGATAGACCTGTTTGCCTCCCCCCAGAACTACCAATTGGACAAATTCTGCTCAAGGACTCCCCACAAACAAGATTGGAAAGTTGATGCCCTGTCCTTCACTTGGAAAAACCTATCAGTTTATGCCTTTCCCCCTCTGCCTCTCCTCTCCAAGGTACTACTAAAGATCAAACAGGACAAACCAAGGACAATACTGATTGCACCAGACTGGCCATGCCAACACTGGTACCCCCTCTTGCGCAGTGTGTCACTGTTGGCACTATGGCACCTGCCTCAGACCCCTGCTCTGCTGTCTCAGCAGGAGGGCCAGATTCTGCAGCCACAGATTCAAACCCTGAACTTGGCAGCCTGGCTAATTACCTGATCTCTCCGTTATCATCCCTTAGTAAGCAAGTGGTTGATGTCATTCTGGAGGCAAGGAGGCCTAGTACTAGAAAATACTATGCTGAAAAATGGAAAATTTTCTGTTCCTGGAGCCAAACTCAGGGGACTGGCACAGCAGAGCCCAATTTACCTCAGATTCTTCAATACTTAACTGAGATGCTTCACAAGGGCCTTTCCTTTTCCTCCATCAAAATTCATGCCTCAGCCATTTCAGCTCATTACAGTACAGAACCACCCCTCTTCTGTCATCCAGTGTTGAAGCAATTCCTCAGAGGGGCCAAAAACTTAAGACCACCCAGGAGAGCCCCTACTCCAGCCTGGGACCTTAACTTTGTATTGGAAAAGCTCACTCCACCTCCCTTCAAGCCAGCTGCAAATGCAAAGTTGAAATTCCTTTCTTTGAATACAGCCTTCCTTCTGGCCATCACTTCAGATAGAAGGGTGTCCGAATTACAGGCCCTCATGGCTGTGGAGCCTTTCATCATCTTTCATGCGGACAGGGTGTCCTTCAGGACCAACCCCTCCTTCATGCCCAAGGTGGTATCCAGTGTGGCCCTTAATCAGTCGATTCATTTGCCAACCTTCTTTTCTAATCCACAGAACAAAGGGGAACGAATACTGCACTCCTTGGACATGCATAGACAAGTTAGATTTTACTTGGACAGGACTAAACCTCTCAGGAAATCTGAACAGCTGCTGGTTGCATTTGCTGCAGGGGCAGAGGGGAAGGCTATTTCAAAGCATACCATTTCTAAGTGGATAGGCCATTGCATTCATTTCTGCTATAAGCACCATGGAAAACCTACCCCACAGGGGATAAGACCACATTCAACCAGAGCTGCATCTACCTCTACAGCCTTTCTCAGAGGTGTCCCTACCAGAGACATCCTAGAAGCTACTACCTGGAGTTCTGTACATATCTTCACCAAGCATAACCACTTGCCATTTTTTTCTAAATCCAGAGCTGGCTTTGCCACTGCAGTCTTGCAGGGTCTTATAGCTGGTCCTAATGCAATCTAATTACCTCCTCCCATCCTTAGCTTTGGGAATCTACCCAAATGTGATGACTGCAACAGTGAAACATGAAGAACATAGTACAGTTGTGTACACTTACCATAAATATAGATTTTTGAGTGTATTCACTGTTGCAGTCCTGGTTACCCTCCCCTCAAGCCCCCTCACTTCTATTGACTATACCTCTATTCTTGTTTACTATGCTTAAAGCTTTTTGGTGTATTTGCTTTTTTGCTGGAGGTGTAACCTTGTATATAACTGCTTCCCATTATGGGGGCACCTGACATCTGGGGCAAGAAAAACTGATGTAATGGCATTGGCTACATGCTTTATACCCCTGACTACCTGACGTCATGGAAGATGAGACAACAACCGATGCAGGACCCAAGACTTTGATAATCAGGCTGACTGAGGGCTACTGCAAGCAGAATAACCCAAGTGTGATGACTGCAACAGTGAATGCACTCGAACATCTACATTTATGGCAAGTGTACACAACTGTATCACACCATGGTAACACAATGCAGTGCACTAGTAACTGTATATTGCATTGCCCTTGGTAGAGTCTGTGAAGAAAAATAGAAAGAATTGAGAGATCTGTAAATACTGGGAAAGTCTGGAGTGTCCACCTGAAAGCAGACATACTCTTAAAACACCTTAGCAAACACCACAACATGCCTCAGTGAGCTTATAAAATAGCCTGTTCTGATTAAAGTTATTCTTGCAAATGTCTGTATGTAAATGTTACTCTACTCTACCCCACCTTACAGCTGAATATGGTCAGCTGCCCTAAACAGCCTTTCCTCATTCAATGGGTAAACTGTACCTGACAAGCCTCCCCCCAGACTTTCTCAGGTCCATGTTCAGGGCTACTGAGGAGACTCAAGTGCCTCAGGGCAACTTCATTTATGCTGCTGAGGAGGATTTTTTGTAATGTCCAAAGTCAGTTCTCACCATGACCACGCATACTATCTTGGGAAGCACATGCAGTGGTCCTGCTGTTGTGGAATATTAGCCAGTGCCCTGTCTACCCAAAGACAATGCTCCCTGACCTCCACTATAGGTCAGCAGTGATGTGCAGTCATGTTCATGCTCTCCCTCTACATTGGGCACACTCATCTTCCCTTGCCATTCCCTCAGACAGCAGAGCTGCTAATTGAATCCAGGTCATTGTGCCATGGCCAGGGCTTTATCTCTGTACTCCATGGTGCTGACTATGTGAATGCTATGTTTTTATTGTAGTATACATGCTTTGTATGCAATACTGATTTCCTAGAGAAAATTGTACAACTTTAATTTCTAACGTAAATCAATATTCAGAAATAAATATCTAAACTGGCATTTATACGGTAATAATAGTTTGTTTTTTTTTTCAAAATGTTTCTTTAATATTTTTCATACTGTAGATGTGTAGATGGTGTGAGCTGCAGGTACTCTGCAGTGTTTTTTTCATCATCTTCACTATTATGCAACTCTGGAGTTGGTGTATATAAATTGGGGTTGTGAGAGCCAGCCCCCCCCCCCCCACAAGGGGTGCAGCTGAGTTGCAGTCTTGCTAAAAATATTATTTTGTATTTACACATTTTCACATTATGCGTCATCATACAGTAAAGTTGAAGAATCATGACTAAGGTTTTGGATGACTCTGTGGAACATAGGGAAGGCATTTAAATTTAATGCTCAAGTTTTTTGAAATTAACTTAAAGGGATTTAATGTTTTCTTTGCAAAAAAAAATTGTAATTGTGCATCTTTTAGATTTTGTTTTGTTTAGTATGGGAGTATTTTCCTACTACAAGCATTATTTCCTTTGTTTGTTTATTTATTATTATTTATTTAATTAGTTGTTGATGTTAGATGTTCGCAAACAGCGGCTTAGCAACATTCATTGTTTTTCCAAATTGCATTCAGATGTTAAGCTGGATTCCAAAACATTTTATGTTCAATGTAAGACATTTCTGCAAGCAAGATGTTTCCCAAAAAAGGTTTGCAGGGAGAAAATATGCAAGTTAAGATTTGCACAACCCTCTTTAGTTTCCTTCTGCAGTACACTTGAATCCAAGAAATGTTTAGTTATGGGGGTTGGGAGAGTGGCCTAATGGTTAAGGTGTTTGCCTTACAAACACAAGGTGCAGGGTTTGAGTCTCACAAGGGATAATTGGCTAAGCTTAAAATGGCTCACAAGGGCAGTTAGCCTAGTACTAACCTATGAACCTATGAATGAATTGCAAGAGGGCAAAGGTTTAATAAAGAAGTCAATCATGGCATGCTATTTCAACTGCTGATCAAGAATGCAGGTCATCAGGAAATAAGTGCAATATGTACCACATAGGTGTTACAGCTAAGACATATACCATGTGTTTATAAAACATACGTCCCAAGTCTGGTTCACCAGGCTGTCACTGAGAGGACATCCCCAGTGTATGTTCTTGATTATGATCCATTGTGTTGTGCAGTACTGCTTTCATGAATGTAAACATGCTTTTTAGAAGGAAAACATATCTTCCTCAGCAATGCACAGCCTATTAACATTGTATGCTGACCTGTTATAGGCACATATGGCCACATTGTGCTGCAGCCATTCCATCCCAGAGACGTATACCTGTTCGCCAGCCTAGGTCATAGAGGTTGTCTAGAGAACCAGTAACGTAGTTAGAAGGGCTGGGCCCTGCTAGCACTCTGCAGTCTCATTACTAAATACAGATGTAAAATGCCATGTATACTTAATGCGTTTCATCTGCACAGAATGTTTTGTAATGGTATTATGTTGCAACAGCTTGCATGCAGTACATTTCTTCTTATTTATGGCCAACATTAGCAAGATATTCATGGTTGGCTGCCTGTCAACAGCTCCCACAAAAGATTGTGCTATAAATGTTCAGTCACTTCCTCATAACATATGCATTACTCTAGTAAAGTCTGCACACCAGGGCAGTAATCCATTACTTATGTAATGGCTACACAAAGCTACCCCATCTTTATGGAATACTTACTTGAGTTTTGTATTTTCTTGTTTTTTCTTTAATCCTTTCCATATTTACAACTGTGGCATAAATAAAACTATTGTTGTATCTTATATTTTGGTTGTTAGTTCTTTATCATTTTTGCTTCTGTGGTTGCTTATTTGGTTCATAGGTTGGTACTAGGCTATCAGCCCTAGGGCCTATACAAGCCTATCCATAACAATTCCCTGACTATTTCTTCCCACACTGTTTACTTCCCTGGACCCCTGTCTAGCAGGGGGACTGACGTGATCCCCAGGGTGAATTTCCTTTCTCCCACCCAATCATCAAGGTTCCTTTTGAAGAGGGCCAAAGAGGCACTCTACTTGACATGTATGGGCAATCTATTCCAGAGTCTGGGGAGTCTCTGGGTCAGGAACCTATCCCTCCAGCATGTTTTCTTTATTGTGATGACAAGGTTTAGATCCCTGGAGCGTGTGGCTCTGAGGGATTGAGATTTCTTTAACTGTAGCATGTCCAACAGCTCTGGGTTTGACATGGCCTTGTATGTTAAGCAGAGATCACCTCTGAGTAGACGATATGCGACAGAGTATAGCTGGAGTTTTTTAAGGCGGTCAGCGTAGGGCATCTGCTTTAGGCCTGTGATTCTTTTAGTGAGGTATTTCTGCGGCCTTTCCAATTGTTGCAGATGTCTTGGGAGGTACATACCAAAGGGGATGTTGTATTCTATAATGGGTCTTATGAGGGATGAGTACAGTGGGACAATGACCTCCTTTTTTCTGGATGAAAAGCCCTTAGTGATGAGGTGTGCCACATAGAAGGATTTCCTGACTGTTGTGGCAATGTGGTTATCGAAGGGGAGACCACTGTCCACATGTGTCCCTAAGTCTCTTATCACACTTTCGGTGTTTAGTGTACTGCCACCTATATGGTAATTCATGGGTACATGTTTTTTCCCAAAGGGGATAACTGTACATTTCTTGGCATTGAGCTTGAGCCCATGGCTCTGGCACCAAGCATCTGTTTCTGTAAGGCCCTTTTGTGGAGTATCCACATCATTTGGGGATTCAATAATGGCTCCCAGTTTGCAGTCATCTGCGAACTTTGTTATCCAGAGTCCCTTAGTGTTGGCCTGTACTTCAGAGAAGTAGATGCCAAACAAGAGCGGTCCCAGGACTGAACCCTGAGGTACTCCACTTGTCACTTGTCTGGAGCTGGATTTGGAGTTGGCTACTTTTACAGTGTGGGTTCTATCAGTAAGCCAGTTAGCAACCCATTGGGTGAGGTAGGGATTAATGCCCAGCTTAGTAAGTTTATCTATGATTCCAGAGTGGGGAATGGTGTCAAAGGCCTTGGCAAGGTCTAGATAGGCTGTGTGGACCACCTTACCCTTGTCCATGGCTCTGGAGACTGATTCAAAGAAGTCAATCAGGTTCAGGAGACAAGATCGGCCCTTCATGAACCCAAACTGGGTGGGGTCCAGTGTTTGAAGGTTGCCAATGTCTTTGTTTATAAGTTCCATGATAATATGCTCCATGGCCTTGCAGATAAGGCTTGTCAGACTGATGGGACTGTAGTTTCTGGGATCCAAGGTGGATCCCCCCTTGTGGAGTGGGATAACTGTAGCTCTGCACCACTCAGTGGGCACGAAACCTGAGGTGAGGCTATGATTAAACATGGCACTTAGGTGAGGTGCCAGTTCATATTGTAGTTCATGTAGTACACAGCCCGGGATGTCATCTGGTCCCATGGATGCTGTATTCTTAGCTTTGGAGAGTGCGTTTTTTACCTGTGTGGCCGTTATTACCGGAATTTGGCAATCTTCCGGTATTGAGATGGGCCATTGAGGGGGTGGGGGGGGGGTGAAGTTGGCACTGAATTGATCTGCCAGGATATTGGCAATATCCTTGGGATCAGTATATTTAATGCCATTCTGTTTTAGCTCAGAGCAGATCTGAGCATTGCCATTTAGATTCTTGACATAGTTATAGAATGCCTTGTGGTTGTCTTTGGAATCTTTGGCAATTTTATTTTCGTAACTAGCTTTGGAGGATTTTATGAGGGATCTCAGTTTCTTACTGAGGCTGGTAAAAAAGTTTTTTGCATCCTGGGATTTTCCTCTTTTCTGCAACAGTTTCTTCCTTTTGTTGTAAAGTTTGTTTATGGCAGGGGACCACCAGATTGGCTTCCTTTTTTTTGGATGAGAGCATCTTGGTTCTATTTGGGATGGCACGATTCATGCATGAGCGGATGTGCTCGTACAGTGCCTTAGTGTAGGATTCAACAGTTGAACTTTCATTTCCCGTTTGCATGGGTGTCATGAAGTTTACTTCTGACTTGAGTAGCATGAAGTTGGCTTTGGAGAAGTTTTTTATGGAGGTTTCCTTACTGGGGGGTGGGGGTGGGATGTGAATGTTAAGGATGATTAGCTTATGGTCAGACTTGACTAACGAGGGGGTGACCATAGGTGTGGAGCATTGATTTCCCATGTTGGTAATGACCAGGTCTAGGATATTGGAGCCCCTAGTGGGACTATGGATTAGTTGATCCAGGGCGTTGGAATTTATGAATTCCAAGAACTGTTGGGCAAAGGTGTTGAGTAGTTTTCCCAGTTAATGGCAGGGTAGTTAAAATCACCCAGTATTAGGGTGTTTGGTTCTATCTTAATATTTTCCAGTATGTTTAGAATTATTATTATTGCTGTTTTTCACATTATAGCATTGCTGCATGAGGTTGCACATGTGCATTTAATTAAATTAGTCTTATTTTGGGGGTTTTTGGTATTTAATAGAGCAGCTTTTACGGTGCTTTCTTTATTTGGGCTTTATTTTTAATTGGTGATTCCCTTAGATGTGTCATTTTACTGCCTGTTAGTAGCCTTCTCTTCATTTTTGCATATACATTTTATGATTTGTTCATTTTACTGCTTCATTTGTCTTCATGATGGATCATAGCATAGCTTATTGTTGTTCTGAGAGTTATTGAAAGGTGTGAGAGATGTCAGAGAACATTAATCTGTTGCTTAGAACTACATGTGGAAATGAAGAGAAAGCTGCCACAGTACTGATGAACACAAGAAAGACACGAGTAAGCCATGTTTACATGCAGAAAAAAGATGTATTGACTGCACCATAGGAAAAAAGTAACACAACCAAACCAAAGCAAGACACCACAGAACTACCATTAAAACTAAAGCTGGATACAGTGGTTGTAGCCATGTAAATTGGTAAATGTGATAGTGGAATATGGCTGGTCACTTAAGCTGTGTAATGCATAGCTTTTAAAAGGAGCCCTGCTGACTTGTTCATTTGAGTACTTATGATTTATAGGACCTTATTGCCTAATAGAGTTTCATTTTTTGTCATTAGATTTTTTTATCCCAGAGATTCAGTTTCTGCAGTGCAGTGTTTTGCAATTCAGAGATAACATTACCTGCAATAAGAAAATACATCAACAGTCATTAAGAAATAACCTCATAGCTCCCTCTCAACATAGTTTTCACCCTGGTCATAGTACTACCACAGCCTTACGTTCTTTTATTGATACCATTAACAAAGCACTTAATGCTAGCCAATCTACTTCTGTACTCCTACTGGACCTATCAGAAGCATTTGACACTGTATCACACCCTAAGCTTTTACAACACTTAGAAAAACTTGGATGCGCTCTATTTTCCTCTTACCTGCATAACAGAGAGCAGTCAGTTAAGTGGCAAACCCAACAATCAGAATACCTGGCAAACAACATTGGTGTTCCCCAAGGGTCCATTTTAGGAGCACTACTCTTCAGTATTTTCATTAATGATCTAAATAAAGCCTCCCAACAAAGCGTATTGATTCAATACGCAGATGATTCAGCTGTCATCTCCTCCTCCAACAACTTCACTAACCTCCAGAGGATCACCCAAGATACCTTCTCTTTCATTGAAACCTGGCTAAATGGCACCCAATTAATGCTGAACCCCCAAAAACTAAACCATTAATATTCTCATCAAAGTCTCTAACTGTAGAATTAAATTTTTTTTATCATAATAAAACAGAAATTGAACAAGTACAATACGCAAAACCTTTAGGAATTACTATCGATGATAAACTTTCCTTTGAACAACACATACTGAATACAGTAAAGAAAAATTTCAAACTGGGAAAATTATACCGACATAAACTTTAACTAGATAAACTAAGATAAAACTAGCTAACACCTTACTTATTCCATCCCTCTTATATGAAAGCCTTATTTTCACCAACCTTCATGCATCCCTCAGCAGTAAGCTGCAATCTTGTTACTACAAAATAGCATCTCTAACTTGCCCAACTTCTCATACCACTGCAATGCTGTCTCAAACCTGTCCTGGCTAGAATGTCACCACTATCTCTACTTTACTCAGTTAACACTTGCTCACGAGCTTATTTTCCAACCTGATAGGTGTCCTGCTCTTCAGTCTATATTACACACATACACCCCTAATCGACCCCTACGGTCCTCAGAAAGAACACTCCTATATGTATCTAAACCTAATAAGAGAAGAGGTCAATGCCTACACTCATGCAACATTGCCAAACTATGGAATAGCCTTACCTCATCTATTACTCAACTTGACACCCTTTTGTCCTTTAAAGCTGCTCTAAAAACCCACTTCTTAAAAAATCCTACCTGTACCTGTGAAATACAATGTAAGCCCCTTAACCTGTCAAACAATTTTTACTTAATTCTTGCCTTCAACCTTCTCTTATATCTTTTCTTCTTCTCTGAATCTTTATTCTCCTGCCTATGATATGCATCCCTGTTATTAATGTTCATCGATTACTCTCCGTTGTATTGTAACATGTTTCACTGTCCTAATGTCTATTAGGCTTCTGTGATTGAAAGTTTATTTTACGTATTTTATATGCATCTCTCTAATTTTGTATTTGCTTTTATCTGTTCCTGTATAATTTGTACAATATATTGTTTGTCTGTTTAACTGTGGAGCTTTTCTCCCCGGGCCTCCACTGAAAATGGGTTTCTGACCCAGTGGACCTTCCTGGTCAACAAATGCCAATAAATAAATAAAATAAATAAATAAATTGGTGGCTAATTTGGCTGTGTCTGAATTACCGTTTACTAATGTGAGTGATAAGCAGTGCTTTTCTGTGGTTAACACTGGTGGGTGTTGCATCTTGTTGGCACAGGCACCCCCCCATTCACTTTCCCACACATCTTCAAACACACACACGCACACACACACACACACACACCATACCCAACCATGTGTTATCAGAACATTCCTGAATTTCTCCTTCTTCTTCTTTCGGCTTTTCCCGGTTAGGGGTCACCACAGCAGATCACCTGTCCGCTCATGGTTGGCAGTAGAGTTTTACGGTGTCGAGTTGCCAGCCCGGCGCCCAACCTTCCATGGAAGGCACATACACACACAGACGCTTGCGCCTAGGGCTAATTTAGAGTGTCCAATCCACCTACATCATATGCCTTTGGGATGTGGGAGGAAACCAGGGCACCCGGAGGAAACCCATGCGACCACGGGGAGGACATGCAGACTCCGCACAGAAGGCACCCTAGCCAAGGATCGAACCGGAGAACCTCTTGCTGTGAGGCGACAACGCTAACCGCTGCACCACTGTGGCCGCCCTATTCTTGACTTTATCCTGCCTTGCTAAATTATGGATGATTACAGTTAGTCATTAATGCAAAGACATTAGAGCACACCTGTCCTTTACTAAATGCATGATTATACAAAAGCTGTTATCCTAGCAATTTTTTAAATTTGTAGGAGGACTAAATAAAGTCTGTCCATGCTTTCGTCCCACCATTAATTTTGGCTTTGTCTTAGCGTGTTGCACTGTGAGGTTGTGCAGTATGTGTATTGTTTCCTGGCCCTCTGCCTTATAAGTCATGAATTGTTGCAGACTTAGAATAATGCCCAAGATCCTCATTACATGTTAAAAAACACCATGCTACACTAATTTTGTGAGTTAGCATAGCAAGTCAGTACTGAGTTTTTTTTTTTTTTTTTTTTTTGTGCCAGGGTACAGCCTGCCTTTTTTTTTTTTTTTTATAAAGGTAATACTATCATCTGTGGTGGGGCAGAGGACTAACATTCCCTGATCCACAGCTTCCTTTTTTTCTCAGTGCCATTCAGGCACTATATGCAGAATATCTCTGGGGTGTCTGTTGTTTCCCCATCTACATTTAAGTGCAGTAAGGCATGATCGTAAGGGCGCATCCCTGGTGTCTTGCTTTCCCCTATCCCACATCATGTTAAAGTGCTGTAGAGGCACAGTATGTTGAAGACTTATTCCTGGTGTCTATCCCTCCCCCATCCCCGTTAAGTTTAAATGCCATTAAGGAAAAATGATACAAGGTTATCCTTTTAAGGCAACATGATACAAGGTTATCCTTACTGACTAGTGTTTTCTCCCAGCCCGCATGGACAGTTATCCCTGGTGGTCCCCCCAACCCACTGTTGCAGGGTTTGCTCATTAGTGCAAGGGTGTGGAAGTATTACAGCCACCCCAACACCCACAGAGTCACACATTTCATTCCACACAGACACAACCCCTCTCCCTACCTGATCACAGAAATAAACACACTCATCCATTCAGCCGTACACACAAACACACACACACACACACACAAATGCACATTACCTACCTCCCCAACTCCTCCAGTTGCTACCTCCTAGGTGGGCACATAGACACAAACACACACAAAGCTCCTCGTATACAGTCAGGCGCCCACACCCTAACAGTGTCTGACTGCTAAATTCCCTTGCACTTATTTCTACCACAATTTAATATAACATCCTTTTGGCTGTGTTCGTTACTGCAAGTGGCCAGGAGCAGTTGTGCAAATTTACACGCCCGAGTGATTCTCTGAATTGCTGGACTGCAGACAGTTCTGGGGGAGAGCACAGTGCTAATCAGCATATGCCTTTCCCCCAGAATGCCTCATTATTGTTTAACAAAAGCACGGTGGTAGGGATGTCTCTGAATTCGAAAAAGTTATTGCTAGATGTATGTACACCAGTTCAGGTCTATATGTATCAACTGATTTTGGAGTTTAAGTATTTACTTTATTTTTATGCCTGCTTAGGATTCTAAATATTTTGAAGTAAAGGCATTGGTTTAGGGTAGTTCTTTTATATTTAGAAAAAACACTTTTGTTAGTATTGGTTGATTTGTTTGATTTGAAAATGTAATTTTGAAGTCTGTCCAGTCAAGGTTTTCACTTCATAATCTCGAATTACTGAAATCCTGAATTTCATTAACCCGAGACTATAAAGTTGATCCATTCACAATACCGAAATCCACAATCCCGAATCATACAGCCACGAACATACGTGCACCATACACTTCATAACACACACATCATTCCACCCACAGCACACAAATCACACAATCCTACACTACATATAAGCAGGGGGGCAAGCCCCCCTGCACCCCCCACACCCCCCTACTTATATATACCAACACTGAGGTCGCACATAGCATAAAAAAAAAATCACACCACGCCATCCTCCACTCGCTCGCACACTCACACTTTCCTCCCTACCCTTACCAACACATACAAAGTACACAAACACTCACTCACCTGCAATCTCAGGCACCATAACACTACAGGCAACGTACCAGAAATGCATAAGTGCTGATTCGAGATATTTGAATTTGCTCTTATGCACTTTCGGCATTCTGGTTTTCTCCTTCATGGTCTCGGGTTACTGAAATTTGGGATTTAGTAATTCGAGATTATGAAGTGTAACCCTAGTCAAATCTGTAGCTTTATGCTCAAATTGTTTTTGTCACCTATGGTTCTTTGATTGGAATCGGGATCTTTAAACACTGTGTAGGCAGAACTGTGAGTTTGTTTGTCACATTTTCATGTATATATATATATATATATATATATATATATATATATATATATATATATATATATATAGTCTTCTGCAGCTATCCTTTGTAATGTAGATCATGCTAGTTTGCAACTGATATTTTAAGCTGGCGCTGTTAGGGCTTAGCTATTTCTCAGATACTGCAGATTTCCTTCTCAACTCAAAATATAGAAGCAGCTGTGCTCTAATTTTTGACTTCTTTTATGCATCAGTCTCTCAGTACTACAGAGTCTACTGGTAAGCCTGGCATTTCGCTTTTTTGGCTTCTTACTTGTTGTTAGCCACACACACTGTTTACTTTCTGTTACATTTCCCATCACTAAGGCCTAATCAGAGTTGGGAACACAACACTCTGGCAGACTGTTCTTGGTGTGCAACTTATGTTTAGATTCCACTCCTTCATTAGTTTAGTCGAACTATAATCATGTCCTAGTAACATTTTAAGTTGTTTATATTGTTTTTCAAAGCTCGCCTGTGACATTAATTCCTACAGGAAGTCAGGAAACTCATAGCTTCAAAAATAAAAGTACACCTGCTGTGCTGTGTCTGGCAAAGTACCCGTGGCACTTGCATGACCTTGAAAGTTTATGTACCGTAGTAGGTAAATCGAACTAATAAATGGTACTAACATTGAAAATGTCACATTAACTATAAACATTTCTATGTTTTCATTATTTTAGGTCACAACTTGGATGCAATTCATGACATCACAGTTGCATACCCTCTCAACATTCCTCAGACAGAGGCACATCTGCTGAATGGGAACTTCCCAAAAGAGATCCACTTCCATGTTCGCAGGTATCCTGTGAGTGTGTTACCAGCTTCCACAGAAGAGCTGCAAACGTGGTGCCAGCAGAGGTGGCAAGAGAAAGAAGAGCAACTTCGTTGTTTTTATGAGGGTGAAAAGTACTTTGATGTCTCACGGTGCAGTAAAATTCCACCCTGCAAATCCGAGCTCAGAGTCCTCCTTGTGAAATGCAGCTCTCTTCTGTTTTGGACAGTTTTTATTCTGTCCATGTTTGTGTTGCTCTATTGGTCCAGTCTTGCACGTTGGTACTTTCTTTTTATGATGGTTATTTTCGTGGTTCAGGAAAAGGTATTTGGTGGATTGGAGTACATTGAACTTGCATGTCATAGATACCTCAATAAAAGGCAAAATACTCCTCTAAAGAAGACAGAGTGAAAAAGAAGGAATCTGTCCAGTTGCAGGCACTCTATATAGTCTCTAAATGAAGGGACCTTACAGCTTTTATTTCTGCATGAATCAGTCATTTCTTCTTTTATCATTTCTCATTTCAGTGGACTTATGAATTGCATTGCAGTCAGCTTAGGTGTCAGGGTCATACTATTTTAATTATGGAGATTTTTTTTTTTCTAAAATTGTAACTTAATAAACATGTGATGGGTTGTATGGTTTATGCTGAAATGTCATCATGACTGTGGTGAGGTGGCAAAATCATAAAAGCTTAGTGCTGCAAATTCTTGAGAAGCAGCATTACCATATTGTAAAATTACTTAATTATGAAACAAAAAAAAATCACCTCTTTGATTGTTTTATAAAAATCAATTTGTTACTTTGAAAATTAGCATTATTGAAGACCGACATTACCTTGGCTGAGCCTAGGAAATTTTCTTCTTTGTTGATATAATTAAAATTCGACTTAGAGCTACCAGTAATGAGACTCACAGTATGTTATAAAATTTTTAGACATTATGCAGGCTGGGACTGCATCCACAGAATAGTGTTTATGTACAGGAAACCATCAGTGACATAATATGCAGTTTCCTATCTTTAATCCCATCTTTTGGTAATTTATATCCGAAAGGACATGGGATTTAGTAGGTGCTCCACAAGTGCTGAGGAAGGGTCCCCATCTAAGACAGATGCATCCTATCTTTGATTAGCAGCCAGATACCAGTGGGATAGCCAGGGAATAGAAACAAGCCAGCAGCTAGCAGTTGGCTGTCTTGTACTAGGGGAAGAGGTGAAGGATAAACGTTCACTGTTAGTGCCTCATGACTGAAGCCTAGCTCCAAAGAGTGATATTCTGGTATAGCCGTTTCAGTAACATATTTTGTTTAAAAATGGGCTTGTACATCAGTTACAGAACTAGAGTAAAGGTTTGTACCTTTTTGTTGTGTCTTTTGGCTTTTCCCAGTTAGGGGTCGCCACAGCGGAACTCCAGTCCACTAATGATTGGCAGTAGATTTTTACGTGCCGAGTTGCCAGCCCTGACACACAATCTTCAATGAAGGTACGCCCATTCATGCATGTCACCAGACAGAAGATGCTCTAGCTGAGAATCAAAGGGGACAATGCCTTGCTGTGAGGCGACAGCGCTACCGCAGCACCACCACCGCAGTTAGTAAAGGTTTGTACCTATTGATATTTAATAGCAACCTCAGAACACAGTATACTGCACAGTGAGGGCTCACAATTAAACAATAACGATGTGAAACAGCAGGTCATCTTTGTAGGTATCTCAGCAGTTTGTTAACTGGGGATGGTGACACTAAATGTAGAAGCAGCTGTTGACTTTTATCAGTAGTGACATACAGGTTTAAGCAACTCATTTATTTTGTGTTGCCATTTTCTGCTATTGATTTAGTTTAACAGGTCTCTATGTACTTAGAATTCAGTTTCAAACCATTTTGCTGTACCGCTACACAGATACACTTACACAGACCTTATTTTGTTGACATAAGTTTGTGGATTCTCCTCAGTATACCAAATGATGCAAACTATGTATACTGCTGTGATCATTATTGGTACTGTAAGAGAAAAAATTTAACTTCCTAAGCTTATCTTAATTTATCCCAGAGAGTGACCTTCACAGTGGCATTGCCATGTGTCTCAGTAATGAAGGTATTTTTACCTCAGCCTCATATTTAGATAAGGCAAGATGAAACAGCATTGTTTTTAAACCAGTCTGATACCTGTCACATCCTTGTGGCAGACACAGAATCAGCTGAAGTGGTTACATGGTTCGCTGACAAATAAGGAGTACTCCCAGTCTCTGACACTCCTTGTCAAATTAGAATTTTGGAGTATGCACGTGCCCAAAACTACAAATTACACACCATACCATCGGAAACCCACCTAGGTAGAGGTCTACACTCCCGACCCCCAACTATATATACTAACTATGGGATCACTACAGAGGGGAAAAGGGCATATCTACCCATGATGGCCTACTTGCCCTGGGAAAATGTACATATTTCGGGATTTTAACTTTCATTATTTTCATGCCATGAAAATAACGTTCGGGATTTTCATCTTTTGAGATTTGAAAGGGGAACCTAGTAGTGTCACACACACAGTCTTGACCTTTATAATACAGGATCTCATGAGTTGGAGTTGCTTCACAAAGTGGTGACTGAAGACATATCCATCGTTTTTCTACTTATTTCTTATTTATTGTAAAACCTAGGGGTTTCTCACTGAGCTGTATAATGTTCTTTGTGTTTCACTGCTGCAGTCCTGACTTGTGATATTTCCTGTAAAAGAACAAAAACTGCAGTAGACCACGTCCGTTGAACCAAAAAACAATAAAATAAAAAACGAATGATAGATGCGTTTAAATAATTTAATAGAACAAAGCTTTCGGGTTTCCCCTTCTTCAGTGTATGAACAATAAATACAAAATCAATTTTTTATACATTAGAGACATGACACAACCCACCAATCAGAATACTAAAATAATTAAATATTTAAATAACCAATTAAGAATCGATTAATGCAACATCATCTGTTTTTTCTTTAAAACAGGCTTTAAACTAACTGCCCCATTCAAACCTGGTAAACTATCTGCATTCAGCTCTAAAATCCATATAAGTTCAACATTTTCTAGGTTATTATTCATATTACCCCCTCCTATATTTTTATCCAGGCTTTTAATTACCCTAAATCTAAAATGATGTTTGATCCCCTTTTCATATACATATTTAGCCACAGCGTTTGTCTCTAAATTCCTATTGACAGCAGACTTGTGTTCTATGATATGCTCCTTTAACATCCTAGAACATTTTCCTACATAAAAAAACTGGACACAGTGTGCAAGTAGCCAGCTAAACTGTGTGTGTTGTAGTGCAACTGGCGTAAGTAGTAAATCTATAACATTTCTGAGTAATGGGGTGTATAAATGTAGGATCCATTGCAATGTCTTTACAACAGCTACATCCATGACAAGGAAAGGTACAACTCCTTGTACTAGTTTGCCTACTACCCACCTTTTTTAACTCATAACAGAGTCTAGATTTTAAATTTCTTTCATTCCTATAGGTGAGTCTAGGATGGTCATATAAGATGTTTCGTAATTCAGGCATAGTTAAAAGTACACTCCAGTATTTCCTAATAATATTTTCTATGTCTTGTGTTCTGTGATTGTAAGTCAAAATATATCTTAACCTATTCTCAATACCAGTATGTGTGGGAATATTATTCATCCCATTTTCATACTCAGGGTAATTGAAATAGGGAGCTGTATTCCCATCTCTCTCACATAAAACTCCTTCCATCACTTGCTGTACCATCTCATGTGAGTAGCCCCTACTTATAAATTCAGAATCCAGCTCATTCATTCGTTGTCTATTAGAATCTTCTTCAGTATTTAACAGACTTATTCTAGAAAACTGGCTTTTTACTGTGCCCTTAAATATATGCGCAGCATGCATGCTAGTCCTAAGTGTATATCTATTTGCATGTACTGATTTTTTTTATGTACACTAGTTTTTATGGCCTCATCCTTTATCTCTAGGGTAATATCAAAGTATCGAATCAACTGGGTTGAATATGTCATTTCAAAACTTAGAAAATTAGTAGTATGATTTTAATATTCTACAAAGTCCTTTAAGCCTGTCTCATCCTCATTCCACAGCAAAAAACAGTCATCAACAAAATGCTTGTAGAAAAGCACATTTGAGTTAATAAAGCCAGCATTACTATAAATATACTTCATTTCCCATTTGACTGAGTACTAAATTAGCATAGGTATTGACCATGGGGGTACCCATGGCCACCCCTAATGTCTGTAAGTATGGTACCCCATCAAATAGAAATATATTATTAGTTAAAATAATATCTATAGTAGAACAAATAGTCTCTATTTCATTATGTGGTACACTAGTTTCTAAATTCAGAAATTCTTGTATTGCTTCCACCCCATATTGGTTGGGTATTACAGTGAAAAGAGATTTGATGTCTAAACATACAAATAGGAAAGAAGTATTTTTATAGTCTTTAAACCAAACAGCTGTCTCAAAAAATCTGCTGAATCCCTGATATAACTTCTGCAATTAGGCAGGTATTTACTCAACTTGTCTTGCACATAAATTGGCAATGGCTCAGTTACCCAACCCCTCACAGAGACTATAGGTCTCATGGGAGGGTTGGTTATGGATTTGTGAATCTTTGGTAGTCCATAAATAAATGGTAGAATAGGACTAGATACAGTAAAAAAAATTATATACATCAATTGTTATATAATTTTGTAACTGCATCTCATAAAGTCATAAAGCCATTGTCAATAGACTATAAAAATACTTCTTTCCTATTTGTATGTTTAGACATCAAATCTCTTTTCACTGTAATACCCAACCAATATGGGGTGGAAGCGATATGAGAATTTCTGAATTTAGAAACTAGTGTACCACATAATGAAATAGAGACTATTTGTTCTGCTATAGATATTATTTTAACTAATAATATATTTCTATTTGATGGGGTACCATACTTACAGACATTAGGAGTGGCATTGGGTACCCCCATGGCCAATACCTATGCCAATTTAGTACTCAATCAAATGGGAAATGAAGTATATTTATAGTAGTGATGGCTTTATTAACTCAAATGTGCTTTTCTGCAAGAGTTTTGTTGGTGACTGTTTTTTGCTGTGGAATGGGGATGAGACAGGCTTGAAGAACTTTGTAGAATATTTAAATCATACTACTAATTTTCTAAGATTTGAAATGACATGTTCAACCCCAGTTGATTCATTTTTTTAGATATTACCCTAGAGATAAAGGATGATGCCATAAAAAGTAGTGTATACAAAAAATCAGTAAATGAAAATATATATACACATAGGACTAGCATGCATGCTGTGCATATATTTAAGGGCACAGTAAAAAGCCAGTTTTCTAGAATGAGTCTGTTAAATACTGAAGAAGATTCTAATAGACAACGAATGAATGAGCTGGATTCTGAATTTATAAGAAGGGGCTACTCACATGAGATGGTACAGCAAGTGATGGAAGGAGTTTTATGTGAGAGAGATGGGAATACAGCTCCCTATTTCAATTACCCTGAGTATGAAAATGGGATGAATAATATTCCCACACATACTGGTATTGAGAATAGGTTAAGATATATTTTGACTTACAATCACAGAACACAAGACATAGAAAATATTATTAGGAAATACTGGAGTGTACTTTTAACTATGCCTGAATTAAGAAACATCTTATATGACCATCCTAGACCCACCTATAGGAATGAAAGAAATTTAAAATCTAGACTCTGTTATGAGTTAAAAAAGGTGGGTAGTAGGCAAACTAGTACAAGGAGATGTACCTTTCCTTGTCATGGATGTAGCTGTTGTAAAGACATTGCAATGGATCCTACATTTATACACCCCATTACTCAGAAATGTTATAGATTTACTACTTACACCAGTTGCACTACAACACACACAGTTTAGCTGGCTACTTGCACACTGTGTCCAGTTTTTTTTTATGTAGGAAAATGTTCTAGGATGTTAAAGGAGCATATCATAGAACACAAGTCTGCTGTCAATAGGAATTTAGAGACAAACGCTGTGGCTAAACATGTATATGAAAAGGGGATCAAACATCATTTTAGATTTAGGGTAATTAAAAGCCTGGATAAAAAAATAGGAGGGGGTAATATGAATAATAACCTAGAAAATGTTGAACTTATATGGATTTTAGAGCTGAATGCAGATAGTTTACCAGGTTTGAATGGGGCAGTTAGTTTAAGCCTGTTTTACGGAAGAAACAGATGATGTTGCATTAATAGATTCTTAATTTGTTATTTAAATATTTAATTATTTTAGTATTCTGATTGGTGTAGTGTCATGTCTCTAATGTATAAAAAGTTGATTTTGTATTTATTGTTCATACACTGAAGAAGGGGAAACCCAAAAGCTTTGTTCTATTAAATTATTTAGACATATCTATTGCTCGTTTTTTATTTCATTGTGATATTTCCTGCCCTGAAAGCCCTTGGCCAACCAGACTACCAGAGAAAATTCTTTTCTCCTCCCAAGGCTGGTGGATGCCCTAAGCAAAGTCAGTACGCTTGGGTATATAGTGACCCAGCCTACATCATGAAAGCAGTCATTTCTTGCCATTGGAGCCCAAAGCAGTGTTTCAGTGCGCCGGTCAGTCCTCACCAGAGAGAAGTAATTTGAAGGATAAGTACCCTGTTGGGGAACTCCTTTCTTTTGCTTTAAACTCATGTCAGATAAAGTAAATAATTGTCTCCACTGTGGTAAGCAAATTCCATACAGAGACTTCCACTCGCTTTGTGTCACCTGTTTAGCCCCGGATCACGGCATCCCTAGTCTCAACTATTTTGCCTACTTTAACTCTAGGACAATCAGATGTAGGGCTGAGATTTTAACTAGATTCCTTAGTCTTGAATCTTCTCATCAGGGTCTGATGGCATCTGCCAATTGTTCGGAGGTTGAGCAGCCTAGCATAAGAGGAAAAAAGATAAAAATCCCCCTGCTCATTGCATTTTTATATCATTATGCAGCTTGATCACATAAAAACTATTTTTTTCAATAACTTAGACTTTTTAAGTGCCTTATCTGAGTTGCACAGTGGAGGTTAGGTGTCATTTTCACTTTGAGTCATTGTCTGTTTCCTTCTTATTTGTTTTAGAAAATAATGTTGTTCAACTTTGAAATGCCACAGAATGAGTCATAATCACATGATCTGATTTGACCTGTAAGATTTTAAAATTCCTGAATCTTATATAAGATTTTAGAAGCTAATGTTTCATTTTTTCCACTTTTTGACATGCCTGTTTTAGCCAAGAGTCAAAGCCTCTGATATCTACCCCTGCCCTGTGGTCCCTTTTTCTTTACAGTTTTGAAAGTACAGCATGTATGTTGCAATCTTCAAGGTTGCCGATATCTATCTAGCAAAATGAAGACTTCAGTGGCTGTATTTAAACCCTTAGATTTCTCAGTCTGATGTGTTCCATAAGGAGAGTAGACTGAGGAGAAAGAGGTAATTTCCTTGACCTGAACTTTTTAGAAGTCGGGTGTCCCTTAAAGGCGGGTGGATACAGTCATATGCCATGACCATTATAGTAAGCCTGGCCATAAAAGGTTGAGTACTGTATGTCCTACTCACATGTCTTTTTACCTCCTAAACTGTCTGCTTGCATTTCTTTGCTAGTCTGTCAGCCATTTCGTGGACTTCATATTTTTCTTTTAAGTTTATTATTACTGAAATATATTGTTCATTGTTTTGTACTGATTATGATAATGTTCCACAAGAAAACAAAGTCAGCAGGTGCTCTTGCACATTTCACATTCCACCAGAATACTGTAATCATATTTTTGTTTAGATGAGTCAAGTTACTGTTAACTATGAATCTTGGGCTTAATCTAATACGTTTGCTAGGAAGTTAAAACTTAAAAAAAGAACTGCTCTTACCCCAGACACCTCTAATTCTCTTAATCATAAACGAGTGGCTACAACTAAACGCTTATATAAAAAGGTCTTATAGAAAAAAGAGGAAACACTGTATGTATCCCTCTCATTAAAAAAAAAATTATTGAACCTTCACTAGATTTATTGCAGGGGTATATATTGTGGCCAGGAGCCCAACTCCAGGATTGTTATACTCGGCCAAACCACTTTTCCTGCTCCTTCTGGATTCTAAGATTCATTCATTAGGACCATGGAGCAGTCTTTCCAGTTCTCTGTCTTTGTTCTACGGACTCATTGACTTATCAGGTGATTTCTGGAGAAGCATCAACTTAGGGCAGTCTATTTCACTTACTGTTATGCTTGTTGAGATGGCACCTGATGCTCATATTTTCCATATTGCATGAAATATATACTGCACCCTGAATGGCAGCCATCAAGTATCAAATATAGCGCACAAATCTGTTTTTGCTGCCCTGTTGGGTACTTTTCTTAGTTTAAATGTTAGAGCATCTTTCAACCCAAGATTGGTAGCAAAGATGACCCTTTATAGGCCAGTTGTTAGGTATTAGGGACAGACACCCAACTAATATATCCATTGGTCAGATGTCAGTTCTATTTGTCTCCAAAGTGTCTCCTTTGGCCTCTGTAGTCCAGAAAAAACTGCCCAGGAGCACTCTGCTTCAATAGCATTTAAAGCCCTCTGAAATGTGAATCCATTCAGAGTCATTTTGCCATGTTTCAGTGATAACTTGGATGCCTACATTAATGGATAATAATTATTTTAGGATAGATACCTTATTTTTTTAATTTTTGATATTTGTTACCACAGCCTTTATACAATTATCACTTAAAGACTGATTCATGTAGATGTTTGCAAAGTGAAAAGCTTATTTTGTGTTTAACATCCCTTGGCATAATGATCTTTCTTCCCTTGGTAAGTGGTTACTGCCTACAAGGAATGCATATGCCCATAAGTAATGTTGGATAGCTTATAAAATCAGTCCTTTAAGTAACAGTACATTCTTGACATATGCATTTACTCAGTCTTTTTTTATTAGTGAAAACTACACAGCACATGCTGAAAGTAAATTCTGAGAAAAAGGAATAATTATATTCTCTGGGATGAATTGTAACACGTGCTGTTTATCTTGTTACAAAATAAGGGTCTTTTATGCTAATAATGTTAGTACTAATATGTACCATAATTCAGTCATAGCATTTTTTGATATGCCAACTTTGTTTAGAGTATATTTCACTTCTTTTTTGGCACTTGGGAACTCACCTGACCACTTTTTTATTGTTTTGCCTAGATACACAAGAGTCTGTCCTCTTAATTATGGACTCCATTGTTCACCAGGTTTCTTTATCTTTTGCAGATAGAGTAGAGATTGACGAGTCATGCCCATTAATAAGATCAAAAAGTGTTAACCAAAGCAACTTTGGTGGCATAGAGAGATAAGAAGTCCTGACTATGGCCCAGCCAAGCCAGGTCGATTGATGGTTTAGGCAACTGATAAAACAGCATGGAATGGATGGACATACCTGTATTGGGTGGGAGTGCACTTGTTGATATGCTTCCTGAGGGGAGGTGTGGTCCAAAGAGGGGAGTTGCCCTGCGATGCAATCAATGAGCATGGGGACTGAGGAAAGGGAAATGGGTAGGATATAAAAATCAATCCCTCCCAGATAGATGCATAGCCAAGCTGAGCTCCCAGGGCACCCTTTGGATCCATGACCATCCCCAGCAATACTAGTGTAGGTCCGGGGATAGGAGGATGGCTGGTAGACCCAGCATGGAGATGGGCATTGGGGGCTTAGCCAGTAAAAATGAGGTCCAAGGGGACAAAAAATAAAAAGAGTTGGCCAGAAAACTTAATGAATATCTGTTTCATCTTCTGCCTGTCTTTCCTTCACTTTTACACTTGTAGTACCATCGGTATTAGAGCTTGACATTTGTTTCTTTTTCTTCCTATTATCCTTCTCAATAGCCTCTGTTGAATCATTTACCATTTTATTATTTCTAACATATCTGTTAGGTCCCTTTTCTCTCTTCTGCCTTTCCTTTTGTTCTGCTTCCTGTCTGTGGGGTACTTTCTTGCGTCTTCCAGGGTATTTCTGTTAATAATTTTCTCACTTCTCTTGTAGCATTGACATGCATTGAAACGTTCAGTACTTTTTTCTGTTCTTATTTATTGTTTTAATCCAAACCATGTGCAGACTTTCATTGGTGCCATTTTTTATGTTTAATGAACCTCTGTTTTGAAATTACTCTCATGTACTTCCTGTTCAAGAAGCATATTGCCTTAACTTTCACCATCTAATTATCTTATTTTATCTGTATTATTTTTTTCCTTGCAGCATTCAAGTTCTGAGTTATTTCATCTTCTAACTTTCCTCTTTTTAAAAGCACTATTTCAGCTTTAACATCAGATATGCAGGCGCAACTTTAACAATTATTTCTCCATCTTATCTGGAAACATATATACCCCCTAAGTATGCTAATATTCTTTCTTCTTCATTTTCCCTTTCCTGTTCCAAAAGAGGGCAGTCAAACCAGAAATATCCACTGTCATTGCTTTTCTACATGCTAGTTTACAATTCCTGGTAGGGTCTTCGCATTGTCCACGTTTTGTTTTGTTACAGTCTTGTACCAAATGTGTTGTTTCTGTACAAAAAAAAGGCTGCCCACAGCATTTAGCAGTGCTCTTTTTTTTTTTTTCCAATTTAATATTATGCTGTTTGGTACATGCTGTGTTTTTCCTTTACTCACATTCAGTGTTTCCCATACATCCCTCCTCCCTCCCTCCTGTCAAAACATTTATTTCCTAATACACTGTAGTTACATTGTGTACTTTACTACTGACTGACAGAAAAAAGGTTCATCTGTCATATTCTTCGACATCTGATACTCTGAACTGTTAATTTTCTTTTTTAATTGTATGTTTAAATTCTGAAACAGAAAGTCTTTCCATGGTGACAGAATGCTTTTTTTTTCTCTGTTTCATTTACAAATTTTCTGCTAACAAATAATTTTAAATGTCATGTCACGGAAGTCTTCATTACTCAAGTGAACTAATGTTCTTATATCTTTAAAGTCAAACCTAGTGATGAAATAATATTGACCATAATTTCATACCTCTTGATGGCTTCATTGTGTTTTGTCCTAATTCTTAGCACTGGTCACTTGCACTGCATACTCAGTCCTTCAGTATTCTACTGCAGGTTTGTGCTTCTGTCTTCCACCATGCTGTTTCTTTTGCCTACCTAAGTCATAATTTCAGCGTACATTTTTGTAGTTCTCCTTTCAGTGTTTCTACCAGTTCTTCTCATTTTACTCTGTTGCAGGTGTATGTCCTTAAAATTTACTTTGCCATCAGCTGAATATACACCCATCAACATTTGTTTCTTTCTCTCCTAGCTTCATACCAGCATTTTTAGAAACTCCCAGTTCCTATAGCACTCATTCTGCTACTGTATTAACTGTAGCTCAGCCAAGCCGGGCTGATTAGTGGTTCAAGCAGCTGACAAAATGGCTAAACTTTTGCCATGTAATTTGTCTTATTATGTCTGTATTATGTTTTCCTTACACAGACTTTAAGTTCACTGTACTATTCAGAAAACACTTAAAAAAATAAACTTAAAACGTTTATGTTCACATTTCCACTAAGTGTTTGGGCACTCATTGATATGGTCTGAGATTGTGTTTAGATCAACCATGGTTTGGATGGAAGATAGTAAGTCTCTCACTCACTGTCTCTGTTTTACAGATATGTAGATTATATATATAATACAGGATGGTTGACTGCTGTTTTATCAAGGTCTGACTCATTGAACTCATTTCGCTGAATACAAATCATTGACGCCATGAAGTACCAGAGACATGGATCCCCCCTCTGTGCAGGGCCTATGTCACAGCTTATTACTAACACAAGTTCTGATGCCTCCCCCCAAATTTACGTTGCAGTTTTATGATTCACAAAACAAAAATGCACGTACTTATTTCATGTATATATATATATATATATATATATATATATATATATATATATATGTGTGTGTGTGTGTGTGTGTGTGTGTGTATATATATGTATATGTATATATATATATATATATATATATATATATATATATATATACATGAAATAAGTACATATATATATATATATATATATATATATATATATATATATATATATATATATATATAGATAGATAGATAGATTCACTTTATAATCTCAAAATACTGAAACATTGAATTTCAGTATTTCGAGACCATAAAGTCGAATGTTTAGAATAGCAAAAGTGCTTAACCACAAATACGAATGTCGAAATCGCAGTTATGATTTAACGGTGCGTGACATGGAATGTGTTGTGTCGATGGTGTTCAGTTTAGTGTGTGGATTTAGGTGTAATTTAAGGTTAGTGACTATTTTGTAATGGTTTTGGGTAGGTGTGTGAGTGTATGTGAGTATGTTTGGAGGTTGTATGAGTGGATTAGGGTAGGCAGGTGAAAGTATGAGTGATTAAATGTTTAATGAGGTACTGTTTGTATATATGTGATGTGTGTGTGTGAGGGACTGTAGAATGGTTGTGAATTTGCTGTCTTTTTCTGTTTGGTGCGATCTCGGAGTTAGAAAATATAAGTGGGGGCTGCAGAGGGGGCTTATTTGTAGTGTAGGTTTGTTAGTTTGTGTTTTTATGTTTGTGTGTGCATTTCTTTTTTTTTTTTTTGTAGTGTGGGTAGTGTGGTGTATGGTGTGCTTAACGTCGAGATTTTAACTTTTATCAGTTTTGGGACTTTATAGTCTCGATATATACTGAAATTTGATGTTTCAGTATTTCGAGATTATAAAGTGACTACACACATACATTGGACATCAGCATGTTATTAAAATGGGACTCATTTGTTTCGTTTCACAAGTTTAAGTGTGTCATTTTTGTTTTCCTGCTAATGTCTGTTGTACCCTGCAATCCCAGAACCATTATTTTGCTCCAGTTTTGATAATATGCAGACAGATGTTTTGTTGTGTACCAGGGAAGGTTATGTTTCTTAAATATGCTATAAAAATGAACCATTGTATGAAAGTTTAAACAATTCCCTTGTAGACCATATAAGCTTTATTCAGTCTGGGTAAAACATATCTCTAATGGTCTAGTTTGATCTTATTTTTATTCTTTTTTACTCCCCGCAGTAGTACAGTTTCCTGCATAAAGCAAAGCCATTTTAAGATGGGGAGAGCACAATCTTCTGCTCAGTGACTCGTCGAGTGTTGCATAGGAAATGGCAGTAGCTGTGATTAATTCATAAGACACGCCTCACATTCACAGATATGGAGTTGAGAGAGACTATGTATAAAAATAGTTTTATTCCTGTCCGTGCTTTCCTTACTCGTGCTTTTCTTTGGCATGATGCAAGGTCCTCACTTTAGTAGGTTAAAGAATTTTAATGTTTCCTTTTTAGGTTCATTTGATTTGCATGATTGTACCTTTCCTGACTTCTGTTTCAAATCATCACCAGTTAGCAAAACACACTCATTTCCAGTTTTTGATTCTGCAATCTGTAAAAAATATATTTATATTTATATAATATCACAATTTCAATTATATCATTACATTATTATATTTAGCTATGGAATATAAAGGAAACTGTTCATAAAGTGTTGTGATGCTGGATATATTTGAAAAAAATGGAATGGTAATGACCTTTTCTCGTACATCAGGTGTCTAAACCAGTCTAAATGTTGCAATAAACATCATTAGGTGTGGGAAACGAAGTGCATGTGCTGTAGTAAAACAAAATTTAGCAGAGAGCATTGATTCATGCAACCCACTTTTATCCCTGGCTACAGATATTCAGCCCTTGAGGGGTACCTGTTCATAATTTGAATGCAACTTATATGACACTTAAGCATTTTATTGCTATCTTAAAATAAAGGATTTAGTATAATCATTTTTCTACATAGGATTACTTTGTGCAGTCTTGAGTCTTATCAAAAGGAAAATGTTTTATTGTAGTAAATTTTCTACATAGGAGTACTTTGTGCGGTCTTGAATCACACCAAAAAGAAATACAATAATATGATATCTCTGTATGTGTTTCATACTAGTAAAGCTATTTTTTTGTCAGTACAGCAGTTTTGACTTTTAATATCAGTATTTGTTTACTTTTTATGCATTCAAGTTTGTATAAATAAAGGAATGTATTTATGTTTCAGGAATATACATTAGATGGTTTTAAATTGAATATTTATTCAATTATATTGGCTGTGTACTTTTCAGTGGTAGTTTTGCTTTTATTATCGGAAATTGTGCCTGTGTAGTTCAGTCCTGAAGTACCATCTGAGATGGAGTCCACTTCCTGGGAGTAGCAAAAATACATACAATTTCTTGATTTCATTAAGAAAAAGACTCTTAGGCAGTTTAGAGAGCAGTTCATATAGTTACAAGCATTCTGACTCACTGAACACATCAGTTCTTACTTGAGGGTAAGTCGAGCAAA
This sequence comes from Protopterus annectens, assembly GCF_019279795.1. Lineage (NCBI taxonomy): Eukaryota > Metazoa > Chordata > Ceratodontiformes > Protopteridae > Protopterus > Protopterus annectens. Next base: position 761,250,376 of record NC_056727.1, read on the forward strand.
GATAGTTGGATTTATAATGAATGCAGGTCTGGTGACATACCTCTCAACTGTCCAAATTTTCACAGAATGTCCAGATTTTTGCCACATATCTTTAGTCTGTTCCTCATAAAAGTTGTGGTTTTCTTACAAATCTGTGAGAACTGAATTCACTAAATGATGACAGACACTTACATTTCAGACTTCATATTCTTCAGAAAATGCAAGAGCAATATTTAAAATGTGTCCCTATTTTGGGGGCCTTTGTCCTCTCATTATTTTGGGCTGTGTACAGATTTATTGTACTAAGAGGTTGAGAGGTATGGACGTTGTATAGTCTTCCATGGTACTGGAATAAATCCCATTTTTGGGAGATGATCTGGTAAATTAAATCTCAACCATTGTAGAGACAGTAATAAAAGGCATGTGAAATCTGATAACAAAATCCTGAAAATGTACTCACTACAGGCTGTAAATCAAAAGGTACATGAATAAAATGTTTCAACCTATGAAAGCAGAGTTCTTTTGAAAATTTTTTCTGCATATATGTGAATTGATGGGGTGAGGAGTTTCTTCATCAAGTAGATGTGCATGGAGTCTGGTTGTGTGAAAGTTTGCTGATGTAGTACTGAAGTTGTGCGACACTGCTTCCTAGGTGATCAAAATATGAACTGTAAGGGGACCAGAAAATGGCTGGTGTATAATAGTTCTTACTGTTCAAATGTCTCCTTGAAACAGGCAGACAATAGAGTAAAGGCAAGGTAAAAATAAACAAGAATAAAAACACTGTGATGCAGCAGAGATAAACTCTACCGATTTAAATACTATCAAAAACAATAAAAACAAAGGTAAGTGCTTTCACTGACTATATCAATTTAATCAGACCATGAAACAAGTTACAAAAATTCAGATAAACACCCCTAAGCCATTCAAAATCCATCAATAGGCTCATTACAAACTAGTCATGTTGTACTCTCAATTACTAAATATTTACTTCCTCTGAAAAGCCCTCTAGCTTTAAGGGCTGGTATTAAAGAGACCCTCCCATTTAAACCATTGCACTTATCTGCCTGTATTTGCAGTATCCAATAAAGCTCTCTGCACTCAGTCTAACTGGAGATGTCACCCAACCTCTGATCTTCTGGTAATAGTCTCAATTACCATAAAGCTAAAATTATGTTCTCTGGTAGTATCTATAATATGTTTAGCCAGCAGCTTATTCTCATCTGTCTGCCTAATACATTTAACATGCTCTCTGACATTTTCCATCAATGTTCTGTTCATTTTGCCAATATAAAAATGTTGGCAAGGATTACACTGTGCTAAATAGACTAAATTATTAGATTGGCAGTTAGCAAACACATCAAACCTATACACTTTCCCTGTAACAGGACGTTTGAAACTATTACTTTTGCTAATAAAGATACCAAATTACACCTTCCACAAGGGAAGGTTCCTTTAGCAGAATTGGGATCATACTTCTTCACTGATCCATAACATAACAGACGCTTAATAGATTTCTTATTCTTGATGTTTTTGTAACTTGTTTTATGGTTTATTGGCTCTCAAAACAATTGTATGTGTAAAATCTTCTATGTATAAGGGCAAGTGAATACATTTGACAATTTAGCTCAGTCGTAGTGAAGTGAAATATACAAAAATAATGAAAAAAAAATTAAATGTCTTCAAGGTGTTTCCCTCTCCAGTTTATAAGTTGTATTTTCTTGTTCTTCATATTGGCACTGGCTTCCTTTCTTGTCAGATTCATACTTCTCTAACTTCAAAATAATTGATTTGCAACATCCACCTAAAATGAAGTGAGCCACTGTGCACTGATATGGCATGTTTTATGTAAATGTACAAACAATCACACTAGAAGGAGCAGTGGGCAGAATTCAGGAATGCATACTAGGATGTAAGAACCTTAACTCAGAAGGTTTCTACATTATGGTAAGTCTTTTCAGTTGAGGGACCCCTCTTCCACAACTTTATTCCCCTTGTTGTTGCCGTAGTGCAGTGAGTGGTCTCAATGGAGGAACTGCCTGCTATGCAGCAGAATGGGAGATAGGATAATGCTAATTAGCTACATGCTTTCCCTGAAGTGACAGAGGCTCCAGATTAACCAGACAGAATGATTAAGAGAATTGCTTTGTTGGGTTAATTTTTTTTTCTCTGTAGAAAGAAAACAATGATTGCTTTCTTTTGGTAGCGTTCACCTCTTCACAGGTCTATAGGTGAATACTAGGCTAACTGCCCTGAAGAGCCATTTTAAGCCTAGCCAATAACCTGAGGTCAGAAATAAACCCTGCACCTTGTGTTTATGAGGTAAAGACCTTTACTATTATGTCAACCTCTCCTCCCACATGGGAGTAGTCACAGTCCATACCTAGATTACTGGTGACTATATTGGAGCCATGTGTGTATGTCTGTCTGCCTGTGTTAGCAAGAAAGAAGATTGTGCGTTTCACAGGTGTGTGAGTGATTGCTTTCAGTATTGTGAGTGTTATGTGGCCTGCTTGTGGCTGCTTGGATATGTGTGTTGTGTGTGCTCATTCACACGCTTGCATGGATGTCTGAATGTGTGTGTGTGTGAGAGAGAGAGAGAGAGTGTTGGGGGGACTTCTGTGCCATTTTAGTGTGTGGGTTGGTAGAGGTAACACTAACATGATCAGAAGTGACAGTGCAGTGGTAATGAGCCACTTATGAGGCTTTACTATGTCTCTGAATCTGAAATCCTGCATTGGGAAATTATCACTGGTAGAGAGAAAATCCTTCTCTATCCTAGGGATTGTATTTTATATCAGAGGCATCATCTCTGTATTCCAAATTCTACATTGTCAGTGGCACAATAAGTACCACACTCACCTATGGTGTAGAAGGCTGAGGGCTCTATTTCCACACCAGATAGATTGATTGCTGACAGTGCAGTGCAGCATGAGGTGGGTGCTGCACCCTGAGTGTGCCATCCTTTGCATGAAACACTAAACCAAGGCCCCATCTGCTTCAGCTGGTGGTAGCTCGGGTTAATGTAAAACTTTTCAAAAAAGAGTAGGGTTTTCTCCATGTATTATAAACTTCAGTGTAAGCATCCCGCCACTCTTTTATTCACAAACAAAACATAATTTTCTCCAGAATCTTTGTCAAAGTCCATTTTCCCTTGTATTTAATTTCATTTAGTCTCTCGTTCCATGTAGTCCATGAAGCGTAAAATATTACTCTGTCCATTTTCTTCCCTTCTTCCTGTTTTAATACACCATAATATCCAAATTCTATTACATCCATATTTATTTGCTCAGATTTTAACAAACTTTTCAACCTATTATGTTTACATATTTCTTTCCACAAATATTAACTCTTTCTAATTTCAAAAACACATGCTCAGTAGTCTAAAACTCTCCACATTTATTTCATACTCTATCTTGCTTTTTTATTGTACGGCATATTTGCCTTAACTGGCAATTTCCTAATACAGTCTCCGTAAAAAATCATTACATTCTTTAATCTTTTTGTAGTTATTATATCTCATCATTATGGCTTTTTTCTTATCTATTTCTGAATCTTTCCATGGCGCAATGCAGTAAAATACTTTCATAATATTTAAATACCATTCCTTTTTATTTTTCTCACATAAATTCTTTTTTTTATTTTCCATAAACGAATTTTGCTTTGGTACTCTTTCATTTCTTCATTCACAATGCTTTTACTTATTTTTTTAACTTCCATTCCTTCCCACAGTTCTTTGTATTTATAATATAGTATCATTTCTATCAAGTTTTTATTTTCCTTCATAATTCCACTTAATATCTTATATAAAATTAAAGATGCTGCATGTACTATTGGGTTTATTAAAGCAAAGCCTCCTTGCTCTTCTTTCATATATAGAATCCCTCTCATGACTGGATTCAGTTTAGAGCCCCATATAGAAGAAATATAGTCATTATTATTTCCTTTTTATACTTAATAGGAATTGTATAGATATTAGCAACATAAGCAGTTTTTCCTATTACCATGTTCAACAAGTGTGCTTTTTTCTATATGAAAATCTATATGATTTCCAAAAAATAGCCATATCCTTTACTTCTTTGAGTACATTAGCCCATTGTTGTCTGTATTCATTCCTTCCAAATATTATTCTTATATCTATGTATTTTTTGTTGAACTAAATACCTCCTATCATAACTTCAAAAACAGATCCTTTATGTTTCTCTTTATTTATACTTAAGCCATTTTTTTAATTTATACTTAATTCTTCATTTACTTCTTCCATCCATACTTCATTTTTAACAGTTAATACAATATCAGCCATATAATTATATATTATTGGCAGTTGTACTTCATCATTTTGTATCCACTGCTATCTGACATTTTATTAATTTCCTTCACTATTACATTCAAAACTAATGAGAAAATTACACAACTAGCTGGGCAGCCCTGCTTTATTTGACATTCTATTTTTATTTCTTCCCCAATCCAGCCATTTACATTTAGTTTTGCATAGTTCCTTTCATAAACAGTTTTATTACTTGTAATATTTTTTTGTTTACATTATATGCCTGCAACATTCTTCATAATGATTTATATTGAATATTATCATAGGTAGGCTTTAGTTATATCTCCTATCATAACCTTTACTTCTACATTTTTATTTATATCAATTGATGTGATATTGTTAATCCTCATTCATTCCTTATGCCTGGGTTATCGGTTCCAACCTCGGAACTGAACCGGCCATCTTCAAAGCTCGTGACAGCCACAAACTCTCGAGCTAAACTCTTACCCACAGTTGCCCTCTCCCTGTTACCTCAGATTTCGTTTGCCATGTCACCATTCAGTCGTGTCAAGCCACTTCTCTTGAGCTAAGTAAAACTTCTTTGATAATACCTAATCTTATTACAGTTCTTCTCATTTCAAATCTTGTTAGTTATCTCTTACCCTATCGCATCTAGCAACTCTATTTTTTTTTTCTAGCCCTTCTTTCTTCTTACCATGAGGTAACTCCTTTACCATCGTTGGTAAAATCTTTCCTTGCTTTACCTTCGGGTATTTCTCGTACCATTGTTGGCACCTTCTTCCTCCTTCCTATCATGGCAGAGAAAAAAGGTGGTCCGGGATTTAAAAGATGTGTGGATTGTGGGTATAAATTACCTGTTTCGGATGCACATGCATTATCTGTTTACTGTTTGGGTGTGCCTCACCTGACTGTTGACCCGCCTTGCAGGATTTGTGCTAACCTTTCTAACAGGACTTTGGTAGAAAGGAAAAATAAACTGATTTTAAAGGGACTACTTAAATCTTCCTTTTCAGAGGCTATTTCTGGGTCAGAGGCTTCAACCCCTCCTAGTTCCCAAAAGAAAAGAGATGAGTACAAGAAGGCCAAGTCTCTTCCATTGTCTCCTGCTGAGGACCACCAGGAACTGAGACCTAAGAAGGCCAAACGTTCTAGTTCGGATTTGACTCCCGAGGATTTCAGTGCCTAGATCTTCTGCACTGAAGCCTTCAGCACCATCCATTACTTCGGCACCGAGTATTGTGCCCTCATCAGAACTGAGGGGCCCCTCGGTTCAGACTGCCTTACTGGCACTGACTTTTTCTTTGATGCAGACCTTTCCAGTATCGATGACTGTTCCGACGCCCACTCCTGCTTTGACTCCAACAATTTACATGGCACCGACTATCCTCTCAGTACCGACCACCTCGTTTTCCCCACAGACTTTTTCGGCACCTACCATAGTGCCAGCTACCATTTCGGTACCGATCTCGTCAGTGCAGACCTTACCTTCAGCACCAATGATTTCCTTGGTGCAGACACCAGCAGCACAAGCCTTTACGGCTCCATTGTTATCGGTGCAGATGCCTATTTTAGCACCATCCAAACACCCCAAGTCTCTCGGAACATGAAGTGATGCATCTTGTGAATCAATTGCTTTTGGCCAGAGGTATCCAACCCTCCAGGACCTACTCTTCCTTCAGAGGTGAACACCCTTCTCCAAAGACTCCTACCTATTCTCCTCCTTCATTGCCTTTGAAGCCCCTTGCTGTAGCACAGACTTCCCTCACTTCGGCTCCTTTTATGGACCTCACTAAGGAGCCGCAGTTGCCTTTGTGACAGGAGAGATTTGTCACTCCAGTCACTGCTCAGGATGCTAGCTGTGGCGCTCGTACTCCTGTTTTTCACAGCCATCCAGGGACTCCGAGTAGGCGGGCTGATTTGCTTGAACGAGGTGTGACCTCCTCGGGTGGACCAGCCTTCCAAATCATGCAGAAGACTCTTGCATCTGTTGGTGATCTTGTGCCATCAGTGCCCCCATCCTCCTTTGGACCGCAGTTTACACAAGCCACCCCTGGTGGACACCAGACAAAAGGGCCTCAGGACCCACTGCCACAGGAGGCCCCTTTTGCGCTGTCTTTCCCAGATTATCCCCCTGAAGAAATTCATTGCAAGAGTTTGTGTAAGAGGAAGCATGTGGACTCCCCAGAGGGAGTCCCTCATGGAAGACACAGACTTTGATGATGGGGAAGGGTCCACTCGGTCACCCTCTGAGGTATCCTTTGGAGATATCCTCGAAATACTTAAGCAAAGAGGTGAATAGCCGCCCTCTAACCCGACCTCTAAAGAGTCTGTGTTCCTGAAGGCCTTTTGTGCTTGGCCCCCTACATCCTGGGTTACTCCACCTGCTGACGACCTTGTCCGGCTCGTCATGCAGCATGCATGGAAGACTCCTAACACCGTTGATGCCATTCACCGCAGACCAGATAAAATCTTGTCCCCTCCAAATAGTGAGCCTCGCTGGTCCAAAGGTCTTCCTGTAGATGCCTTGGTGGTGGCGGCTGCAACAAAAAAGGATCTGGTGGAAGAAAGCCAGACTGTCCACCCACCCAACAAAGAGTCCCAGGCACTGGACAGATTAGGGAAGTGTAATTTTGCATCAGCAAGCTTTGCAGTCAGGTCCCTGAATTATATGGCACATTTTACCAGGCTTCAACGAGACTTAATTTCTGAGATCTCTGAAACTTTGGCCGGAGCTGTGTCTGATGAGGTCCGGGACAAAGTGGCCTCACAGTTAGCCACCCTTGAATCGATCTCAAACTCCTCCATGCATCTGATTTCTCATGCATCAGAAGGAGCAGCTAGAGCAGCGGGTGCAGGCATAGTCATGAGATGGCATGCCTGGATGCACTTGTGTGATTTCGTGGAACCCTTCAAGGCTTCCTTTCTGAATGCTCCCATTGAAGCCTCTTCGTTATTTGGACCCAAGTTAAAAGACACACTTGCTAGATGTGAACAGGACGGTAAGACCCTTTCAGCCATGGGTGTCCATTATTCTTCCCCTCAGCGGGCTTTCTCCAGAAACTAGAAGAGTGGGAAGATGTGACACAAAAAGTCTCAAGGTTCTTTCCATGACACAGGAGCCGAGTTTTCCCCTAGAGGTAGAGGAGAAAACTCATATGGAAGATGCCCCTTTCTGGGCAGAAGAGGTCTATGTAACCAGGGTTCTAGAGATTCTTTCTCTGGTCAGTCCTACCAGCGCTCCTGAAGAGCGGCCCAACTGCTTTCCTCTGGAAGCAGTTGGGGGTCATTTCTCTTTGTACCCTTCTGCCTGGTTAACCATTACCACCGATTCTTGGGTACGAGAGATAACCAAAGGTTATCATATTCCCTTCGATCTTTGTCCCGCCCCCCTAAGAAACTTACCCGATGTTCCACCCAGTCAAAGGGAAGAAGCAACATTAGCGATTTCAAAGCTGCTAAGAAAAAGAGTCATCCAAATAGTCCCACCAGACCAGATAGGATCCGGATTCTACTCAAGACTATTTTTGGTGCAAAAAAAGGCCAGGGACTGGAGTCCGATTTTGGATCTCAGTGTGCTGAACAGATTCATAGAGGTACAGAAATTCCGGATGGTCACAATATAGTCTATCCTCCCACTCTTGGAGGCAGGCGATTGGATGTGCTATATAGATCTTCAAGATGTGTACTACCACATAAAGGTGGACAGACCATCGAGAAGATTCCTTCACTTCTCTGCGGGAGCCAATCATTACCAGTTCCGAGTACTGCCCTTCAGACTCTCTAAATCCCCCAAAGTGTTCACAAAGTGCATGGCAGTTGTCAAAGCTCACCTGCGACTGCAAGGATCCCGGGTGTTTCCGTACCTAGATGACTGGCTCATCACTGCCCCCACCAGACATCTATTGGAAGAAGCCTTGGCATGCTCTCTTCACACCGCAGAAAGGCTAGGTGCAACTATAAACTGGCAAAAATCCAACCTATCCCCATTCCAATTCATAGAATTCATTGTGGTCCTGTTGGATACAAAGAACTGCATGGCATCTGTTCCAGAGCACAGAATTTTAAGGATAAAACAACAACTCATACTCATCTTCTCAGGGGAAAGATCCACAGCACATTCTGTCCTCCAGTTGTTGGGTTCCATGGCAGCTTTCATCACCATTGTCCCCCTTGCAAGATTCCACATGAGGCTTTTACAATGGTTACTACTCGCCCAGTGGTACCCTTGTCAGTTTCCTCTATTATCCCATATTTGGGTGACTCAGAGGTGTAAACAAGACTTGATTTGGTGGATGTCGTAGAACCTGTCACAATGGTCTCGCCCTTTCACACCCCAACAGTCCAAAGCCACAGTGACCACGGACGTCTCCCTGATGGGGTGGGGGGCTTTTTCAGGGAAAGACAGTCCAAGGCACATGGTCGGAACTAGAGTCCCATCTGCATATAAATGTCCTAGAACTGAGGGTGGTGCTTCTAGCGTTGCAAGCATTTCATCCCCCTCCTTCCTTCAGAGACTATTGCAATACAATCGGACAACATGACTGTAGTCTGGTACATCAAAAAACAAGGTGGAATCAAATCCTACCCACTTTGTCGAGAGGCCATGAGGATATGGCAATGGGCGATGGCTACCAACCACTTTCTGATAGCAACACACATTCCAGGGAGTTCCAACGTGATAGCAGACAGATTGAGCAGGTGCATTCTGCAACCACACGAGTGGTCTCTGAATCCTCTTATAGTGGCGGAGATTTTCAACTGCTGGGGTCTCCCTTGCTGCGACCTCTTTGCATCCCCATCCAACTACAAATGCAGCAATTACTTCGCCCTGATTCCCCCTTGGGGACAGTCACCCAGGGATGCTCTATTCCATGATTGGCCCTCAGGTCTGCTTTATGCCTTTCCCCCTCTTCCTCTCATTTCACAGTTCCTGAAGAAAGCCTGCCGGTTGAAGAGCAAGATCATCCTCATAGCGTCATATTGGCCTCATCAAATTTGGTTCCCCTTCCTATGGCCTCACTTGCTAGATCAATCAAGGATTCTCCATGCATCTCCTGACTTGATCTCCCATCCGAACCTGACTCACCCCAACCTGAACAGCCTGAAGTTCACAGCTTGGCTCCTCCACTTCCAGTGATTGCCAGGCAGACTGATCTTTCTTCCCCAGTACGTGACATTCTTATTGCATCTCATAAATCTTCCACCAGAACTACTTATCTCCGCAAGTGGAAAAGGTTTACCATTTGGCTGAAGGAAAAACGGATAGATCCTTTTTCAGCACCAGTGCTATAGTACTGGAATATCTGTTCAGTTTATTCCAATCTGACCTAGCTGCTTCTACCATTCGAGTTCATTTGGCTGCAATATCTAATTTTCACAATGGTGTCCATGACTCTTCCCTTATGTCACACAAATTATGCAAGACCTTTCTAAAAGGCGTAAATCATTTGAAACCTCCATTTAGAGAACCTATCCAGCCATGGGACCTGTCATTAGTCCTGCAAGCCTTGACAACATCTTCTTTTGAACCAGCTTCTTCATGTGACCTCAAGTTTCTTTCTTGGAAAACCTTGTTCTTGGTTGCCATTACTTCTGCCAGACGTTTCTCTGAACTTCAAGCTCTATGCATCAAACGGCCTTACTTGATCTTTCATAAAGATAGAGTGTCATTGAGAACTAATCCTTCCTTCCTGCCAAAAGTAATCTCTGAAATGTCCATTAACCAAACCATTGAATTGCTAGTTTTCTTTTCCAACCATTCTAACAGAGGAGAGTATTGTCTACATGCCTAGACATTCATAGGCAAATTAGTTTCTGTCTGGACAGAATTAAGGCTTCTCGCAAATCAGATTGGCTATTATTGGCCTATTCTGGGCCTAGACTTGGATGTGCTGTTTCTAAGGTCACATTGGCTAAATGGTTAAAAGACTGTGTAACATTTATTCACAAAACTCACAATATCCCTCTGACTACAGCCATAAGGGCTCATTCCACTAGATCAGTAGCAACTTCTGCTACCTTCCATGCTAGAGCTTCTTTACCTGACATTTGTGCAGCTGCAACTTGGGCTAGACCTCACACCATCATCAGTCATTACAAATTGTATTTGGCCTCCAGAGGAAGAGCATCCTTTGGTTCAATGGTGCTCAGGAATGTCCTTCCATGAGAGCCTCCCAGGAATAAAGGTAGCTGGGGACTCTGTCCCAGGCATAAGAAATGAATGAGGATTAACAATATCAAATAAAGAAGTTATGTCTTACCATAACATTCCAGCTGTATTGTTGATCCTCGTTCAGTCATTACGACCCTCCCTCCTTCCCCCTCCTGATGCTTATAGTGGATCTCATCATCCGGTTCCGTTAGGTCCTTTGACCAGAAGTAGCCTCTACTTTCTTTGACTTGTAAACTCAATCTGAGGTAACAGTGAGAGGGAAATTGTGGGTAAGAGTTTAACTCGAGAGTTTGTGGCTGTCGCGAGCTTGGAAGATGGCCGGTTCGGTTCCGAGGTTGGAACCGATAACCCAGGCGTAATGACTGAACGAGGATCAACAATACAGATGGAACATTATGGTAAGACATAACTTCTTTTTTCTCTTATTATCCATAATAACTCTTGACTTCTTTTTCCTTTACTTCTGAATGTATTGTGGTTATATATTCTATCCATTTTTTGTAACCTTTTTCTTATTAGTCTCATAAAAGTTTTATAATCCATATTATTCAGTGTTATAGGTCTTCAATTTTTGATCTCCTCTTTATTTTCTTTTTTAAATATACATTTTATAACTGCTGTACATATATCTTTCTCTTTAATTCCAGTTTCTAACCATTCATTCATAACTTCTATAAAAAATATTTTTTCCACTCCTTCATTTTTTTATACACACCATATTCAATTCCGTACAGTCCTGTTGCAGAATTCATGTTAATATCTTTTAGAATTTCATTCAATTCTTTCATGGTTACTTTTTGTTCTAAGTATGCATTATCTTCGTTATGTAATTTTTCACCTTTATAAATTTGTTTTATGGTTTCTTCTCTTTTGACAGATAACTCCAGTACATATTCTTTAACTGTTTCGTATATTTCCTTTTTTATAAGTCTTTATTAAGGCATTCAGGTCAAGACAGCAAACCCAGTAGCTTTAGACATGACTTGTGAAGGCATTGTATATTTCCCATGGGTCTTGATCAAAGGAGGTTGAAGGTACTGCATGCTGTGAAGTCTGTGGTTATCCTAGGTCATTCTGATGTTTGCGCCTGTGAGTTTTTTCATGTGACCATTTTATGTTTTGCTTTGCTCATTAGGAAATTTGCTGTCACCCTAATGTTAAGGATATGAGGCTTTGTTTAAGCTGAGCATTTTCATATACAATGGATATAAAAAGTGTACTCCCCTGTTAAAATCCCAGGTTCTTGTGATATAAAAAATGAGACCACAATAAATCATTTCAAAACTTTTCACACCTTTAATGTGACCTATAAACCTATACAATTCAATTGAAAACAAACAAATCTGTTAGGGGAAAAATATAAAAAAATACAACAAGTACAATAAGCTGGTTGCATAAGTGTGCACACCCTTAAACTAATATTTTGTTGAAAATGTATTTTATTATATATTTTTCATTTAGCATTCTTTAGTATTTTAATACTTTTTGCAGGTCTAGAATGTGTTAAAGATTCCTTTGTGTGTTTTCCTTGTTAATTTTGCCAAATTGCTGATGACTGTGATAGCAGAAGCAGCCCTTCCTGAAATAAATGACTGCGATATGGCAGAGGAAGCCCTTCCAGAAATAAATAATCTAACACTGAGGAGGATGTGATAGCTGCGATCAACTCAACAAACCGAAATTCAGCAATAAACTTTAAAGATCCCACACTTATTAATGTATTTGTAGCAGTTCTAATGCACACCAAGATATAGTTTGTTGGATGCGTAATCCTGTTTACCACCCACTCAAACACACCAGTAAGTTTTTTTTATGTTACTCTTACAGTTAGAGTACGCTTATTATTAGTATAGTTCTGTGTCTGCATGCATAACAAGTACAAAAGCATCAGTGTTGCCATCAGATAAGGCAGACACCCTCATGAGCATATTATATATGCTGTTTCAGGGAGGGGCCTGACATTAATGGCTGCAAAAAAGTTTCAGTGTTTCAACACTGATACTTTATGCCTACCTGGTTAAAAATTAAAAAAAAGGTGACAGCTGTTAAAACTCAAGCGCAGACTGTCAGGTGGATCTAACACCTAGCCGGAGGTAAAGGACTGAGCACCACTATGCTGACATATCCTTGGAGAGCAAGTTCAGTTTAGCTCTCTTTCAGGTACAGTCATGTGTTAAGCCATTGCAGATGCTGAGAATATCCATGGTTATCAAGGAGCAAAGCCTGAGATGGTCTTTTTTTGTGGGAGATGATGGCACTAAGAAATTTGATTATGTATTTTATATTGCCTTTTTTTTTTTTTTTATGTTTCTTTTTTAATTTGTTGACAAGGGAAGAGAACTGTTATAAGTACACCATTTATGTGTTCAACCAAAGACATACAAAAGCAGTCACTTACAGAGATTTAAGAGATGCCTCCAGAAGTTTGAGAAATAAGGTCAAATGTAGATTATAATATATATTTATAGTAAGTGCCTTAATGCTAAAGAAGCAAGAACATTCATGTCCATTTCATTAGTCCATTCTGTTAGATGTTGTGTCAATGTTGGAATCATTTATTGTGGAAGTCCTATACTGTTTATCATCAAGGTAACTGATCAGAGTTCAGGGTTACCCAGCATGATCCCAGGGAGTTATTCCTTCAGTTGTCCAGTCTCAGATCAGAACAACTTCCCAAGGATTTCCCCCATTCCAGCTGCTCTAGACAGTACTGACTTTGGAAGGCGCCCTGTGTTGTCCTATACCCAGGGCTTATGTCTCAAGGTCTAGATATCAACAATGGTGGGAGCTTAAATCATGGATGTAGAATATGACCTTGTGCAGTAACAGAGACCTGGTTTAAGGCACCTGAAAGCACCCTTGCGCTACCAGGCTATAACTCATACCACACCTTTCAGCCCCAAAATGTGGCTCGAAGCCCTAAAGGCGGTGGTGTCTCCATATTCATAAAGGATATGTACACCTCCATGCTAGTTGCCCAACATAACGCATCAGAGATACTCCAGTTACAATTAACACTGGGCAAAACTGCAATCCAGGTTATTGCCTGCTATAGATCCCCCACCATGTCCCAAGAATCCCACTCCACATTCCTAAACACCCTGGAAAATATAAAGGTCCAACCCAACACCCTCATACTGGGTGACTTTAACCACCCCTCCATTAACTGGGAAAACTACTCAAGCACCAACACACTTACTCAACGTTTCCTAGAATTCAATTCCAATGCCCTGGACCAGCTCATTCTTACCCCCACAGAGGTAGCAACATCCTCGACCTGGTTATTACTAATATGGGTGACCGTTGCACTACACCAATTGTCAACTCCTCCCTGGCCAGATCTGACCACAAGCTAGTCACCATGAATATCCACATCCCACCCACACTCCCCACAAAGGAAACCACCATAAAAAAACTTTTCCAAAACCAACTTTGGGATTCTAAAAACTGAGGTGGCTAACTTTACATTACCCATGCAAATGGAGAATAAATGCAAGATGGCAGAATCATACTCCAATGCACTGTACGAACACCTACACAAATGCATGGAACTGACCATTCCCAGTAGAACCAAGACACTCTCCTCCAAGAAAAGGAAGCCAATTTGGTGGTCCCCTGCCATAAAAAATTTCTACAACAGAAGGAAGAAACTGTTGCAGAACAAGGCAAAGTCCCAAGACTGGAAAAACCCCCTTGACAGCCTTAACAAAAAGCAGAGATCCCTCATCAAATCCTACAAAGCTAGCTATGAAAACAAAATTGCAACAGATACTAAAGACCACCACAAGGCCTTCCATAGTTATGTCAAAAATCTACAAGGCAATGATCAGATCTGCTCGGAGCTACTACACAATGGTAACTCCTATACTGAGCCAGTAGACATTGCCAATATACTGGCTGACAGATTCATTGCCAACATTACCCCCCTCAAGTGCCAATCCCAATACCTGAGGAATGCCAAGTACCCAATATTACAGCTACACAGGTTAAAACTGCACTGGCCAAGACCAAGAATACAGCTTCCATGGGACCTGACAACATCCCGGGCTGTGTTCTACATGAATTGCCAAATGAACTGGCACCACACCTGAGTGCCCAGTTCAGTCACAGCCTCATTTCAGACTTTGTCCCTGCCGAATAGCGCATTGCTACAGTAATCCCACTCCACAAAGGGGGTGTGACTACGGTCCCTGGGAACTACCGCCCCATTTAGCTTGACAAATCTGGTATGTAAGGCTATGGACCACATCATCATGGACCTAATAAATAAGGACATAGGTAATTTCCAGACTCTAGACCCACGCAGTTTGGATCTGTTAAGGGTAGATCTTGTCTGTTCAGCCTGGTAGACGTCTTTGAGTCTGTCACCAGAGCTGTCAACAAAGGCAAGGTAGTTCACACAGCCTACCTCAATTTGGCCAAGGCCTTCGATACAATTCCTCACTCAGGAATCATAGATAAACTCACTAAATTAGGCATCAACCCCTATGTCACAGGGTGGGTTGCAAACTCGCTCATGGATAGAACTCACAGAGTGAAAGTAGCAGACTCCAAATCAGACTACCGACCAGTCACAAGTGGAGTCCCACAGGGTTCGGTCTTATGTCCTTTCCTGTTTGGCATCTACATTTCTGAAGTCCAGGCCAAAACCAAGGGACTCTGGCTGACCAAGTTCACTGATGACTGTAAACTGGGCGCCATTATTAGCTCCCCAAATTATGTTGACATTATACAGAAAGGCCTCAAGGAGACCAATGACTAGTGTCAGAACCATGGCCTTAAGCTCAACACCAAAAAATGCATCGTCATTCCCTTTGGGAAGAACACAGTACCCATGAGCTACCACATCGATGGTAGTCCACTGAACACCGAAGGTGTCATAAAAGATCTGGGAACACAAATGGATAACAACCTATCCTTTGATAATCACATTGCCACTGTGGTCAGAAAGTCATTCTAGTAGGCCCATCTTATTACAAAGGGTTTTGCCTCCAGGAAGAAAGAGGTCATTGTCTCTCTCTACTCTTCCCTCATTAGACCAATTAACAAGTACAATGCCCCATTCGGCATATACCTCACTAGACATATGCAACAACTAGAAAGACCACAAAAATACCTCACTAAGAGGATCCTAGGCCTTAAACACTTGCCCTATGCAGAAGGACTAAAAAACTCCAACTTTTCTCGGTATCATATCGCCTACTTAGAGGCGATCTCTGCTTGACCTACAAAGCCATGTCAGACCCAGCACTGCTAGATATGCTACATCTAAAGAAGTCACAATCCTTTCATACCACATGCGCCAGAGACCTCAACCTCATTACCACAATCAACAGAACTTGTTGGAGGGATAGGTTCCTAACCCAGAGACTGCCCATGCTCTGGAATAGACTTCCCTTACATGTCAAGCAGAGCACCTCACTGGCCCTCTTCAAGAGAAATCTTAACGGGTGGTTGGGAAATAGAAAATTCACCCCAGGGATTATTTCAGTGGCCCTGCTGGACAGTGGTACTGGGAAATAACATCAGGTGGCATGTTGCCAGGGAATCTTTTGGGCTAGGGTTATAAAGGCTCCAGGGCCATTAGCCTAGTACACTCCTATGACCCTGAAGCCAGTGCTAGGTCCAGTGAAACATCTATCCACTGCCTTTAGCTGATGCACAGACTAACACTAGTTTCCTGTTGCATGACATCCAGTATGCATCATTTACTTGCTCACCTTTGCACAGTACTGTATACAAGCTTACACCTATGACTAGAGGAAGAAGTTGTACTGACAGTCAGTGAGGATTCAGGAGATTATAGACCATTGTCTTTGCTGCATATAAGTCACTTATTGTAACTTTAATTGTGAGAATGTGTTGGCTAAGGCTGCAGGATCTGTTATGTGCTTGTACAAGATAGGGTTGTTGTGACTGCCCTTCCTTGGAGAGGAAAGAACACGATTCTGGATGCTCACTTCATGATGTAAGTGTTCTTAGGTCAAGTCTCTGTAGATCTAGTCTATGACCTTAAAAGAAGTAAAGAAGGCCTCATCATTATGGGGGCCTTTATAACCTTATCTTCTGCATCCTCCTCCTTTTTTAACCCTATGCAACCACAAAAGAGGAATAAGTTTCCTTTCTGTATAAGGAAGACACTGAAGCACCGCACAATCTTGTTCCCATTTTAATCATCCAATAGGATGGACTACGTAATTCTTCTGACTGAAGTTTTATACTGGCAAATGACAAACAGTTGTCTGACTCATCACAAAGACTTAAAATTGAAGACATTATCAATCTTAGCCACAACATGGAGTCCACAGCTCCGCCATAGAAAGAGCTGTGCTGGCCAGTTTAATTGGCATAGAGAAATGGAGCCTTAACTATGACTCAGGTGGTCGGTCTTTCACTAGCAGCTTGAGCTACTATTGGAACTGGAGTGAAAAAGAAGAGGAATGACACTGTTAAAGCTGGCTTGCCTCTCTTCAGTGGGAGGAGATGGGATCATGTGCATGAGCGCACACTCAACAGAGTTGAATCCAAGACAAAGACCAATAAACCAGTAGACCATAGCATAGCATTTTCAGTTAACCACAAAATCTTATTCCCTAGTACAGGAATGATAGTTAACATTATTGGGTGTGCTTGACTTTTGCCCTAGGGGCATGAATGGACAATATAACTGCCACCATGAGGAATGCAAGGTCTTTGCAGTGCCAGGGATGGCAGGACTTGATTGATGTTGGAGAAGTGGAGAAAAATAGCTCTTGTTAGTGCCAGAGTGGCAAAAAAGAAGTCTTCTAGCAGATCAGTCTTTGTCAGTGAAATTGTGGGATAAATCTAGAACCCACTGCTCACAGAGACTATGGATATTATTCCACTTCTAGAACAGGGGTAGTGATTTTACTCCTGACTTTTCCTGGTCCCAAAGAGGATAGATGCTTTTTTCCATTCTGGAGCTCTATGATATCAACCTGTGGATTCACTTATGAATATCTGCCTGCAGGGGACCATGCCCTTTGTTGAACAAGGTGTCTAAATATGCCACTAAATATACTGGATTCAATTTGTCATTATAGTATTGTGGAACCACAAAGGGGTTCTTCTAAGAAGTCACTCTTTGTGGCATTCTTTGTAGTCCAAAATATTGCAATCTGGTCTTTCTGTACTGTAGGGCATTGGTCATGTGGCCCAGGCCTTATAAGAGAATGCTCTCCCTGTGTTCCCTTAAATGGACAGTATTTGGTAGCCTCAGCTGGAGAATCCCTGGAAACATAATGGCTGCAGTCTCCAGAGATCACCATAAAGTGGGGGAAGTCCTTTCTGATTCCTGGAGTGAAGATCATCGTTATAAGCCAGATTTGGACTTCCTCTAGTGATAGTTGTTTATGCCCTTAAATAGGATCCTGTGGTCATGACTGACACTGATGTGCCAATGCAGTATCCAAACACAGCCTCAACTATATTTTCTGAGCACTGATGTCTGCCTTAATCTTTTTTAAATGATGTGTATGTCTTGTGGTGGAAGCACTACAATGGAGTTTGATTTTTATCAGTTGTTGCAGTGTTGCAAAACACTTGGGGACCTATTTCTCATGCCTGATCTGTGATCCTGGTCTCTGCAGTTGGGGAGTCATCCTCAACTATCTAATGCGGGTCTTAATTTCTGCCACTGAACCCATTGTAGATTCTGCCAAAAGGACAAAGTAGACACTTTGCATGTATGGTAGTGGACTAACCTTGGCTCCTTCATGGTACAGGTCATGTAGACCTTTAGAACAGGGAGCTCCACAACAAATAATTGGAGGTAAGAGTGGTATTCTTGACCCTAAAGACCTTGGAAAATGAAGCTTCTTTTGGTGCATCTCTTTAACTGGTTGTACAGTTTATCATATAATTCCTAAAAAGGGAGGTAAATCATACCCCATGTGAAGGAAGGTGGGAATGGTGTGGCAGGGGTGCCATAGATAGAGTCATCATGCTTGAAGCAGTTCACATTCTTAGGGGACAGAATGAATGTCAGACTCTTCACTCAAGTCTTCTGAAGTTGTGATTCAAAGGTTATGCCTGGTCTGAGTCATAGAGAAGTGGGACACACTAAAATCAGTTTGTACTATGGGAGATTATTGTATG
Source organism: Protopterus annectens (assembly GCF_019279795.1). NCBI lineage: Eukaryota > Metazoa > Chordata > Ceratodontiformes > Protopteridae > Protopterus > Protopterus annectens. The sequence continues at coordinate 761,268,933 of NC_056727.1, forward strand.
CATTCTTGTAGATTCCATGTCTCATCTCAGAGTTGAGGGAAAAAAGAACAAAACTCATCTAGATACTAACTTTTGTACAGTACCATGCATGAGCTTGCACTTGTGAACAGTGGATGCAGTTGCATACAATCTGTCTCTCAGGCTTCTCTGTAGAGTCACAAATATCCAGTTATCATTGCTCCTTGGTGGCAAGGAAGAATGTGATTTCAGACATTCAGCTATCTGATGATATAGAAACACCTCTGCTCTCTGTTAACATCAGAGGACATCCTTATTGGTTTAAGTAAAAATTAACTCCACTTCTCAGCCAGTTTCTGACTTAGATGCTCCAGTTTCGTAGGAGTTGCTGGCTGTTATTTCAGCAGTTATTGAGGCTGCAAGGAAGTTTTACAGTTGGCAAGTCTAGGCTTCCATGTGGAAAGAATTTCTTTTGTTGAGTTTTGCCGTACACTTTACCATCCTGGCCAGTTGGCCTGTAGATGTTCTACATCTATTTTAGATAATTTTGTGGTTTCCTCCTGTTATTCTATGGCCAGGATGTATGTCATCTTTTTTTTTCATCACAACCTTGAAGAAGGTAGGATTATGACTCCACTCCAACTGATCACTCATTTCTGTAAAGGAATGCTGCATTCCATCTTCATTTGAAGAATCTCTTCCTTAGGTGAGACTTTAATTCAATAATTTATAACTTGCTCATCCATTGCTTGAGCTTGTATGCTTGGTGATCTGAAGTTCAAACCTTAGTAAATGTCCCCCTCCCTGAATGTAGTATTGGCCCTCTTGTTGAGAACTACATTTTTTTCTAGGATTGGGTGACCGTCAGGGCTAAACTATGTTTTTCAGTTGTCTCTGAATGACTTCATTCATCTTCTGATTGTCTTTGCAGTGGAAGAAACTGAAGAAGGAAGACTATCCTTAGGCTAGATGTCAACCATAAGCTCAAGGATACGTGAAACGTGCACAAGTCTAGGAAGATCGGGAAGTTCATCTCCTTTTCTCTTGGATGAGAGGGACTTGCAATTGCCAAGAAGACACTTTCCAGACTGACTAGAGTAGCAGCTGCATTTGGGTACATGCATCATGAATGGCTGCACTGCAAACATCTGTTCCACCACTGGTCGTTCAGTACTTTCACCAGTTACTATTGTTCTGACAATGACTGTGAGAGTCATGTCTCTTTAGTTATACAGTACTTTAGGATTTAGCTTTCTTAGCTGTGTTTTTGTGGTCTTCATGCTCCTTTTATCTTGGTGGATTACTGCTTAAAATTCAGCCCAGTCATTGTACCCATCATCAAACTCATAAAGGAGGGTCCTCACTGTTAAATATAATAGATTTTTTATTGTATCAGCTAATCTTTCAAAACACCCCCTTAATAAGTCAAGTTTACATTTTCTGTATCCTCTTGTGTGTGGCTGTCTCCTTTAACTTGCCTCATCTTTTGGTGTTCTCTTTCATTTGGGCAAGTCTATGCTTGTATACTACATGATGGTAGGATAGGTGTTAAATCTTTATCCTTATCTCTTTTGCAGAAATGTGCTTACTAGTGCCTAAACCTTCATCCTTATCTCTTTTGCAGCAATGAGCTTACTAGTGCCTACTGAATAAAAAGTGCCTGGCTATGTATTTGTATATGCAAATTCCATTCAGAGCTTTTGAATTGTTAAATTTTTTATAGCACTCATCAAAGATCAAAGTAGAATATCTCTGGTCAGCACCAGAAACTACATAATCCTTGAAATTTGAATTTATATTTTTTATCACCATAGGCATTGGCATATTTTGTCAATATTGACAAAATGAATTCATCTGCTACTTCCATTGATGATTTTCAGTTCTGCTGCAAAGAACAGTAGTGCGCTAAGGACTGAGGCCTTCCTTTCCATTGTTTGTTTTTCAATGGTACACTTAGTAGAAGACACACAGCAGACAGAACTGGATAGATGGTCCAGAGAAGGACCCTGTGCATGAGGTAGACAGCCTAATGTAAGGCAACTAGCAATTAAGGACTATGATTCAAAATAAACCAAAACAAAACCATCAACATAATTGGATGCTACTTCCCACCTGGCCAAAACATTCCTCCACTAGAAAACCTCCTCAGCTGGTCTACCCACCATCTCCCCCAAGAAACTATCATTTTAGGTGATTTCAATATTGACTGGCAAGCCTGTTCTGGCAACCATCCAACCCATCATGTAAACCTTCATGGCTTCACCCAACTAGTCCAGTCGCCAACCAGGATAAATAAAAACTCCAGCAAGCACACTACCCTGGACTGGATACTAGTCAGTAAGAGCCCCCAGTCATATATAACAGGCTGCTTATCAGATAGCCTCAATGATCACTCCCAACATTCCTACTCAAAAAATACCTATACCAAGCTAAACCTGTCATTTACCGTCAAATACATAAAAAACTAAACTTTAACTCATTCACATTCATCTCATCCCTCAAAGAATGTAACTGGCATCCTCTAAAGTACCTCAGCCTTGATGGCACAGTTGAATTTTTTAATACTACCTTCCTGAGCATCCTTAATTACCATGCCTCCATAAGACTTTCCAGAATCAAAGCACAACCCTCCCCATGGCTACAGAAAACCACTAAGTCAGAAATGAAAAACAGGGATAAAGCCTGGGAGCACTGGCGCAAAACCAAAACCCCCTCAACTAAACAGAAATACCTAGAACTACGCAGTAGAGTCAAAAAGCTAATAAAACAGGACAAATTCCAATACTACCAGTCTGCCCTAGCTCCTCTCAACACAGCCCCAAACAATTCTGGTCCTCCATAAACTCCATCCTCCACCCAGGTAAAGTCAGTACCCCTCCTCCTAACATCCCTCACTCCTCAGAAAATATTGCTACCTCATTCAACACACACTTCACACAAGCCATACTATCACTAGCTAAACAACACAACCCCCTCCCCTCCAACCCACACCTTCAACTAGTAATCTCCCCACTGCCTTCTCTTTTTCTCCTTTACCTACCTCCAACATAAAAAACTCTTAACTAAACTTAAGCCCACCAGATTAGCAGCAGACAACCTCCCAAGTGAATACCTACAAATCGCAGCTGATGCTCTGGCCTACCCAGTATCCATCTTGATTAACCGATCTCTGTCAGAAAGTTACGTTCCCACACTGTGGAAAGTATCACATATAATTCCCCTCCACAAAGGGAGACCCTGCACAGAGCTAACCAATTACCACCCCATAGCTATTCTCTCTCCACTCTCCAAAATACTAGAGAGATGCATACACTCTCAGGTCTCAGACTACCTCCTTACTAACAACCTCCTTTCCGATACTCAGCATGGTTTCCAACCAAACCATAGCACCACCACTGCCTTACTCTCCTTTACTAACACTATCCTTCAGCATAAAAACAATGGCTATCTCTCCTCTGCTACTTTACTAGACCTATCTAAAGCATTTGACATGGTCCCACACAAACAACTTATCTCTGTCCTCAATAACCTATCCTTCTCACAATCGGTCACCAACTGGTTTCAGAGTTACCTGTCTGACCAACAATCCGTTGTATGGCAGAATGACATATCTCCCCAACTACCTGTCTCCATAGGGGTTCCCCAAGGATCCATCCTTGGACCCCTACTCTTCTCTGTTTTCACCAATAATCTAGCCTCTGCCACCAAACATGGCACACTCATACAATACGCAGATGACTCAACCATCATCTGCTCAGCCCAGTCCCTACCCAAACTGCAAAAAGTCACACAGGAAGCCTTTTCCTCTGATGAAACTTGGTTATCCGATGCCCAATTAATACTCAACCCAAACAAAACTAAACTACTCATCTTCCAACCCACCAAACATACTCAAAACAACTCACTTTAACATCACAGCAAAAGACAACACCACTATATACCCAACTGAACACACCAAATTGCTAGGAGTGGAAATAGACAATAAACTAAAATTTGACATTCACATATCCTTGACCATAAAAAAGTCCACAATAAACTAGGAGCACTATACAGAAATAAGGAACTTCTCACCAAAGCAGCAAAGATTTCAATAGAAAATTCCCACCTTATCTCCACCCTACTTTATGCCTGTCCAATATATACCAACCTAAGGCAATGCGATTTAAATAAGCGAGAGACCTGCTACAACAAAATTGCCAAATTCACCACAGGGGCATCCTACCGTAGTCGCCACTGTCTCTCACTTGCTGAACTGGGCTGGCTTGAACTCCCTCACCTCCTTCAATGGTATCAACTCTCACTTGCCACAAACTAGTAAATCATCCACTAAATGTCCCATCCCTCCAGAATCTATTCCAACCCTATCGCACCACCAGCCCACTAAGATCCAGCAACAAAAATCACTTGCAGATCACTAAAGCCAATAACTCTGCTGGTGAAGCACTATTCTCTTGCACCATAGCCAAATTATGGAACTCACTGCCACCCACAATTACCTCCATACCATCATGCACCCACTTCAAAACTTTACTAAAAGTGCACCTAAAAACATGTTGGCTATGCCCTTGCAACTCCCACTCTAATATCACCCTCCCCATCCAACCACTACCTTTCTTTCCACTCCACTAACTACCTTGATTATAGCAAGCTCAGATGCTCATAAGCCAGTACTTATTATACAGCAGGAACTTCTTCTTGTAACATTTATGCCTGTTATGTACTTCACAGATAAAGATTCTAGTTGTCTACTGATGTACTATGTTCTTCATCTGTAAATATGTTGTAAGTAATTGCTATGTAAATTGTTAATGTAATGCTATGTAATCCAATGTAACTACTGTCTGTTTATTTTAACTGTGGAGCTTTTCTCCCCGGGCCTTCGCTGAAAATGGACCTACGTCCAGTCGGACACTCCCGGTCAACAAATATAAATAAATAAATAAATTCAATTTCTATGTCTTACTCTTCTTAAGTCCATAGTTGTATACTTGGCTAGGTTTACAATTAAAGAGATGAAGTCACTGCTGTGGACCAGCATGTGTTCATAAGGCAGTTTTCCAATGGGCAGAATGCAGACTCAAAATACATCAACTACACTACAGTGAATAGGTAGTGTAGTTTGAGTATCTGAGTTTGGCAGTGTGCACCAAGATCGCAGTTCAATGAGGAACAGGGAATTAGCCTATTTCCCCACTGTAGTGCAATCTTGGAGTTTGAATATATAAGTTGCAGGAGGTGTGGGGAGTGCAGGGGGGCTTACCCCCTGCAAAATAGTAAAATACATGTACTGTTGACTATGGAATGTCACAGTACATGAACGTGCATTGCATGGGTAACTGACGCCACCTCCTGCTATGTCAAATACATCAAACTATGGGTGTCAAAGTATTCAGTTTTGAACTGGCTGGAATTTTACTGTTCCGGATTCAGAATTTCAGGTCAACCACATGACCAGTTGACCCATGCAGTTTCCAGGTTTCAGTAGTAAACCACTAGGCCAGTGATCACCAGAGCCTTTGTAAGCCTAGCTACACAACCCATCCCAATCCAATTGCATCCCCTGATAACATGCGCATCTTAATAGCAGGGGTATGTTTGGAGATTGCTAAAAAGTTATGTAGGGTGTATGTTAGAGAATGTGTAATGTTCATCTCTGTATATAAGAGACATGGGTGCCAGCCTGGGCTGAATTTATGATTACCCATCCACTGTTAGTTAAGGAATGTTTACCATTGTCCTCAGTCTACAAGAGAGATGGGAGCCAGTCTGGGAATGGATTTTTGCAATTTCCCATCCAATGATCAAGGTTACTTTTGAACAGGGTTAGTGATGAACTGTTTCACATGAATGGGGAAGCCTATTCCAAAGCATGGGATCATTTGAGTCACATTATCTGTTTCACCAGCAAGTTCTATTTATGTCACAATCAAAGTTCAAATCCCTGGATCCAGTGTTTCTGGTGCTGTTTGTTTTGCAGATGTGCAAAAGCTCCGTCAGGACTATATCTAAGGATGCCTTATGTACCAAACACAGATTGCCTGTCAACAACCTGCAGGAGACCAAGTGTAGAGACAGATCTCTAAGGTGATCCATATAGGATAGTGTGTTAATACCCTGGATTCTTGGTGAGGAACCTCTGTGGATGTTCCTACTGTTGCATATATCTAGTCAGGTACATGCTGAATGGGGCATTATACTCAGTGATGGGTCTGATAGATGAGTAGGGTAGGACTATAACTTCCTTGGACCTGGATGTCATTACCCTTACTTATAAGTTGAGTAACATAGAATGATTTTCTTGCTACCTTAGCTATATGCTGGTCAAGAGCCAGACTGTGGTCTGCATATGTTGTTAGATCTCTAACTACAGGGTCAACTTTTAGGGGTATCTTATTTTCCTGGGTAGATGTTTTCCCAAAAGGCACTAAAATGTACTTATTTGCATTGAGTCTAATCTGTGGCTTTGACACCAATAATTTGTCCATGTTAGACCCTCTTGCAGGATGTTCGTGTCATGTGGAAATTTATGGCAGCTCCCAATTTGTGGTCATCTGTGAACTTGGTGAGCCATTAGCCTTGACATCCAAAAAGCAGATGCCAAACAGGAGTAGTCAGAGCACAGAGCCCTGTAATGCTACACTGGTGACCTACCTCTTGGTGGAGGTGGCATCACCAGTCTTGACTTCTTGGGTTTTATCTGTGTGCCAGTTGGCAAGCCAGCAAGTTATGTAGGGATATATACCTAGTTCAGTGAGTTTATCCACAGTAACAGAGTGGGGTATTCTGTCACGTGCCTCAGCCAGGTCTAGATAGGCAATATACACTGTTTTCCCTTCAACCATTGCCTTGGTTACCTTCTCAAAGAAGTCTATTACGTTAAGTAGTTATGACCTTCCTTTGACAAAGCCAAACTGAGATGGGTCCACTGTCTGTAGGTTGCCAATGTCGTTATTGATCATTTTCATAATTCATTCAATGGCTTTGCATATTAGACAAATCAGACTAATGGGTCTGTAGTTTACAATGTCATTTGATGATCAACCCTTATGAAGGAGGATAACTGTTTCCATTCGTCCATTTGCTTGATATGTTGCTTGTTTTAAGGCTGAAGTTGTAAAGTGACTCAAGTGGTCCTACTAGATCTTGTTTCAGGCTGTTTAGGAGGTAACCTGGGATATTGTTGGGCCTCACTGAGGCTGTGTTTTTACACTTAGTAAATACTGCTATGACCTGCTACCTGCTGATAATTGTGTGTGTGTGTGTGGGGGGGGGGGGTTATGCTTGTAGAGATTTCACAAGGGGTTGCAGGGAGAGTGGGAGGTAAAGTTTGAGCTGAATTTGTCAGCCAGAAAATTTGCTTATATCACTTTGCTAAGTGAAGAGGGTGCCATTTACTACCAGTTCAGTACACTGTTGCTTGTTACCTTTGAGGTTTCAGACATAACTGTAGAAGGTCTTGTGGTCATCTTTAACCTGAGAAGCTATCTTGACCTAGTAATTGACCTTGTTGGATTTAATTAGTCTTCGTTGTTTCCTGTTTAGTTTTATTAGTGAGCTCTTGTCATTATGAGAGTTACTCTTTCTGACTTTGGCCATGACTTTAGGTTAAGATTCAATCAGTGTGATTTGTTTTGGGGGTTTGTTTTGGACCTGTAGTAGGTACAGCAGCCTCTATGCAGCATTTTTATATGTTTGTACAGTGTTTTTTTGAATAATTCTGCATAACCTGTGTGACACCCGTGCACTGGCCCAGTAATCAAGGAGCCTCAATTCTCACCACTAGCAAGAGTGAGGGGCGTCCACACTGGGAAGGATAACAAATACAGATGCAGTAAAGTACAATTTCCCTTAAGAACACACAGAGATCACAGTCAGTCTGGGGCTGGTTTCTCCCTTTCTCTCCAGATCCCCAATATGACTCCCCACTGGCACAGCTATAGGGTACATATCTCAGCCTAGTGGTCAAGCTAAAACCTCCAGCACCCTCTCTGTCCAACCAGTGCTTCGTGTCCCTGCCTACGTAACTGACACACACACATTAAGATATGAGTTATATACAGACAGACACTCCTGGGGAAGGTTGGCACAGGTTCTCCAGTCTTTTAAATTGATAATGCATCACTGCTGACTCATTTTAGATTACATCATTCTTCTCTGGTTTCTCAGGCTAACAGAAACTCAGTGTTTAACATAGCTTGATCTTGCACCTTATCAGGATACCACAGCAATTAAAGACATTATATATGTAAAATCTAGCAATTAACTCTGGTCTCAAAACAATAGAAGGAATCTGCTGGTCCAGGCATCATGGCTCCGAGTTTGTGATCATTCATACAAGACTTGACATATCAGCTTTCTTTCAGCAGAGTGTACTGTTGTTGCATTCTTGATGTTCAACATTTAACACAATTTTCTTCCATTTAAGAGAACAAGCCCGTGTCTTATATTAATATTTACAAATGACAGAATTATCTACAAAATTCTATCTAGCTAGGCTGGCAGCCTTCACATATCTTCCCCCCTGGAGAACTCAAGCTAGTTTTTCAAGTGACCCTTAAGAAATGTTGCTTGAGAGGGTTAGGTCTATCTGAGTATACTTTACCCCATTCCGTGTCTTGAGATCCCATCTGTGTTGGCATTGCTAACGCCACTGCAGTGCTGCACTGACATATATGTTTGCAACCCTAGGCTCCATCTTAGCAACTTGGCATTTTGCTGGCTGACTTGGTGTAACCATGATAAAGGATTGTGATCTGTAACTACAGTGAATTTTCTTCCATACAGGTAAGGCTGAAGTTTCTGCAGTGCCCACACTGTGGCTAGACATTCCTTCTCTACAGCTGTATACCATTCGTCCTTGGGTTGGAGCCTATGACTGAGATAAACCACTGGGTGCTCTTCTCCCGCTGACGAAATCTGGCTAAGTACTGCCCCCACCTGATGGTTTGAAGCATCCACCTGCACAACAAATTCTTTGCTGTAATCTGGATTGGCTAAAGCAGGGGGTCCTCCCAAAACTTCCTTAAGCTTCTGGAATGCCTGCTCACATGCTGGTCTCCACAGTACCTTATCTAGCCTGTTTTTCCTTGTCAGGTCTGTGGGGGGAGCAGCTATGGTACTATAACTGGCAATGAAGTTTATGTACTACCCTGCTGTCCCTAAAAATGCCCTCACCTGCGTTTTGGTAACAAGTGCAGATCATGCCTGAATGGCTTCCACTTTGGCAGGTTCTGGTCTGATCTTACCACTCCACACTCTATGTCCCAGGTAGGAGACCTCTGCCATACCCAACTGACATTTGCTCGGCTTAATGGTCAACCCCGGCCTATGTAGTCTGACCAGCACCTCCCTGACATGCTGAAGGTGCTGTGGCCAGGAGTGGCTGTAGATGGCAAAATCATCTAGGTAAGTGAGAGCAAACCCTCCTGCTTTTGCTAGGATATGATCTACCAGCCTCTGGAAAGTCACTGGGGCATTTTTTATCCCAAAGGGCATCTTTGTGAACTCATACAAGCCAAAAGGAGTCACAAAGGCTGACCTCTTTCTAGCACTGGGAGTCAAGGGCACCTGCCACTAACCCTTGGTAAGATCAATGGTGGTAAGATATTTAGCCCCACCCAGCTGCTCTAGGGCATCATCTGTCCTAGGCATGGGGTAAGCATCTGACTCTGTGTGACTATTTAATTTCCTGTAGTCCACACAGAACCTGGTGCTACCATCCTTCTTTGGCACCAGCACCACTGGGGAGGCCCAGGGACTGTTGACTCTTGAATTACCCCAGTTACAACATCTCCTGTATCTCCTCCCTTAGAGTCTATTTAATTCTGTCAGGCACCCTATAAGGGACCTGTCTAATAAGCCATTGGGGTCCTGTATACACCTGGTGCTGCACCAGGTGGGTGCTCCCTGGTTTCCCAGTGAACATGTTCCCAAACTCTTGTAACACTGCTCGGATATCTCAAACATGGGTATGAGATAGCTGCTGGGACATTGCTACCCTTTCCATGGAGGTGTCAGTTCGAGCCTCACTGAGGAGATCAGTCACCAGATCTCCCTCAGACTCCTCTTGCAATCCATTGCAAATACTCAGCACAAGGGCCTCCCTATCATGGTAGGGTTTCAACATGTTAACATGGTACAATTTGTGCCCCTGCCTCTGGCCTAGCAGTTCTACGATGTAGTTAACATCACTTACCTTTCTTACCACCTTGTAGGGTCCCCCCAAGCTTCTTGCAGTTTGTTGCGTCTGACAGGAATGAGAACCATTACCTGCTGCCCTACAGCATACTATCTAGCTTGAGCATTCCTGTCATACCATACCTTTTTCTGTTGATGGGCTTCTGCCAGGTTTTCCTGGGCCAAGCCCATGAGTTCCTTGAGCCTTGCCCTGAGGTTTAGGAAATATGCCACAGCAGACTCCTTGTGAGATTCACACTGACCTTCCCACTCATCATGATTTAAATCTAGAGGTCCCCTCACCCTATGCCCATACAGCAACTTTAAGGGTGAAAACCCTGTGGATTCCTGGGGAACCTCTCTGTAAGCAAACAACAGTTGGGGCAGGTATTTGTCCCACTCCCTCTTAATCTGGTCTGCAAATACCCATAGTATGGACTTGATTGTAGAGTTTAACCTCATAACAAGACAATTAGTCTGGGGCTGGTAGGGGGTGGTCTTCAGGTGCTTCACCCCACAGTACTTCCACAGACAAGCCAGCAGGTCTGACATAAAATTGACACCTCTGTCAGTCAGTATTTCTCTTGGGAAACCTACCCTGCAGAAAATCTCTAACAAAGCATTTGCCTCCTTTTTTGCTTCAATGGAGGACAGAGCCATTGCCCCAGGGTATCTTGTAGCATAATCTACTTTCACTAGGATATGCTTTTTCCCTGTGGAACTTGGGGTGCTCAGAGGCCCCACAATATCCATAGCTACCTTCTGAAATGGCTCCTCAATCACAGGCAAAGGCATCAAAGGAGCTCTCACCTTGTCTCCTGCCTTGCCAACCTTTTGGCACTGCTCACAGGTCCTGCAGTACCCTGTTACATTTCTTGTAATTCCAGGCCAATGAAAGTTCTGCATAATACGTCTCTTTGTATGTTTTATGCCCATATGGCCTGCAAAGGGAATATCATGGGCTATGGCTAGAAGTGCCAGATGGTAGGCTCTAGGCACCACCAACTGCTGTATCCTCTCACCTTCTAGCCCTCCCTCAGGGGTCCACTGTCTGTACAGTAACCCTTTGTCCCAGTATACAGATTACCCCTTCCCTTGAGAATCAGGTGCTTCACTAGCTACCTGCCTCAAGCCTTGCAATGTAAGGTCTGAGAGGTGATCCTGTCTGAACTCTCTCTTTGTAACCCTTCCCAGCTCCCCTTCCACAGGAAGTCTGGCATCCTCTGACAGTGGTGCCTCGCTGGAAACCTGTGTACTACTACTCACCTTTACCTTTGCAGTCACTCTGTCCAAGGGAACATCAGCACCCACAAACAGCTGTGGCTCACCTTCAGTCTCACTGCTACAGAGTATCTCCCTCTCTGAAGTAACCACCTCACCAGTCCTGGCTGCAAGTATGCAGTCTGTCTGGGTCTCCCCTAGGCTACCAGAACCACATGCTTGTCTCCAAGCCTGACTGTGTAATTGCACAAATACATGGTACTACCTTATCAAAATTATTCAATATCAGGACATCTGCAGGATGATAGTTTGGTACCGTTGTTGTCTCGAGACAACCTACTATTGGCATTTTGTCTTTCCCACTTATTGGCTCCCTCAACTTTTGTTTCCCACCTTGCCTCAATGGACATCTATATGCCACATGGCCCCACTAGTTGCATTCAAAACATTTAGCCCTAGGTCCTGGATGTGTACCTGGACTAGTGGCTTCCCCTACTACTGTCAGATCCTGCTGTGGCAGTCTGGGCTGCCCTCCATGGGTTCCTTTAGACTCATGATCAGTACTGGAGGTCCCTTTCCTGCTCAGCAGTGCTCTACTTGCTAGGTATAGGTCTCCCTTCTTCCCCAACTCATCTGAAGTAGCACATTGTCTATCAGCTAACCAGATCCTCAGGCAAAGTGATAAGGGCTTGTTCCCTCACCAGAAGGTCTGCAGCCCTTCAAAAGTGGTGACCTGACATCCACTCAACCACCTATGAAAATAAGTGCTCAGATCAGCAACATATGACCTCCATACCTCCACACAGCATGCATCTATAATTCAGTATGCAGATGGCACTACCTTAATCTGTGCTGCACAGAACATTCCCACCCTCCTGCAAACAACTCAACTAGCATTCTCTGATGTTGAAATCTACCTTACCAAAGCCCAACCTATCCTCAATCCAAAGAAAACTCAACTTATGATTATAACCAGTTCTAACAAAAACACTAACAGTCAATTCACTATCTACTCCAATTGCTCCAGTGGCACAGGCTAAGCTATTGGGAATAACCATGGACTCCCACCTAAAATTTGATAGTCATCTCAACTTAACTATTAAAAAAGTACATGCCAAACTGCGGTCACTCTACCGTATCAAACCATTTCTTACCAACAACACATGATCAGCCATTGCTCGCTCCCAACTTCTATCAAACCTACTCTATTCATCTCCCATTCTGACTAATCTCAACAAAACTGAACTAAGCAAAATGGAAGCTTGCTATAACAGAATTGCCTGCTTTGCTGCAAATTGCTCATATAGAACTCATCACTGTACTGCTTTGAGACAGCTCCACTGGCTTGAACTGCCCAACCTCTTAACCTACAATCAGCTCTGCCTCTGTCATTCTATCTATTACCCCCCTCAAGTAAGTGTCCTGCCCTCAAAAACCTAGTACAACATCACTCAGCCAAAAGGCCTCTTAGATCGTCAAACAAACTACTACTAGAAGTCACCAACAGCTACAATAGCTTTGGAGATGCACTATATAGTAGTTCAGTGGCTAAAAAATGGAACTCTGTCCCTACTAGCATTCAAAACACACCATCCAAAGCCTCCTTTAAAGACCTTATCAGGCAACATCTCAAGCAAAGTTGGCAGTGCCATGATTGTTCCCCAGGCTAGTGAAAGCGGATAACATATACATACTAAATCTAGAGCACTTGATAATAGTTTTCAATCTTACCCACAAACACTGGCTAATCTACAATGTATGTACTGTACCTGTGTACTATGTATGTATTCTACCTATGTTCCAAATTTCAGCTGTACACCACAAATCTATTAATTACCTTTATTTTTAAAATTAATTTTTTTTGTTTGTTCTCTCCACTGTAATGTGCCGCATACCACTGTAAAAACATGTCTCTTGTAATTTGTGTGTATACTGATCATGTCTAAATAAATAAATATGTCTGTAATTTTTCTTAGTGGAGCTTTTCTCCCTGAGCCTCTGCTGAAAAAGGGCCTTTACGGCTCAGTCAGACATCCCCGGTTAACAAATGTAAAATAATAAATACATATTCACACACACTTTCATCTGCCTTGCGTCTATGCTCACTAAACATTTTCCTATAAGTTTCAGGTGTTAGCTTAAAAAATTCTAACAACAATTCTTAACAGCAGTATAATCAAAATATTCACAATCAGAAAGTTTTGACAACACAGTTACAGCTTTACCATGGAGTAAGGGGGTCAGGAACCATACTCAGAGCCTTTGGTCAACATCATACTGTTTATATCCCCATCTGTAAACTGCAGAAGAAATTTACTGACCAACCCTTTGTAATTCTGGGGTCTGGTTACTCCCTTTCCCATTGCCTCCATGACTCTGGCAAAGAGTCAGTATCACCTTTTCATGCTGCCTCTGCCTTTCCTTCTCCTCAGCTTCCAGGCATAGCAGTTTATCATTCTCCTCTGCCTATAGGCATTTCAGTCTCTCTGTTTCCAAATGCCTGGCCTCCAACTCAAGTTTCTTTAGCTCCAGATGGATTTTTAAGTCCTCTGCAGAAAGGTTCAGCTGCCCATTCTCTGAGTCTTGTACATCTCCATGGCCAGTCTGATCACCCTCCTGATTGTTGTTTTCTGATGCAGCTGTGACCAAAGATGCAATCATGTCTGCCTTAGTCAGGTTTCCATGCACCAGTCCCTTAGCCTGGCACATCTCAACCAACTGGCTCCTTGACAGCTTCCTATACTCCTCTGCTGACATGCTTGCCTGCTCTCCCTGACTAACTAAGCTAACACAAGAAATAAAACAATTGTGATCTGAACTCTGAATATTCACTGTGTGGCTGATTTAGGGTACAGAAACGCATTCAGTGATCACTGCACACAAGCTACAGGAATTCACTATCCACACCACTACAAGCCAATTGCCAACCAATTAATATGTTGTGTGGAAATCCCACCACTGCCAAACGATATGTGATGCATGCACCCTGGCCCAGTAATCAAGGAGCCTCAATCCTCGCCACTAACAGCAGTGAGGGGCATCCACATTCAGAAGGATAATGAATACACACACAGTAAAGTACAATTTCCTTTAAGAGCACACAGAGATCACAGTCAGTCTGGGGCTGATTTTCCCTTTCTCTCCAGATCCCCAATAAGACTTCCCACTGGCACAGCAATAGGGTACAGATTTCAGCCTAGTGGTCAAGCTAAAACCTCCAGCACCCTCTCTGTCCAACCAGTGCTTTGTGTCCCTGACCAAGTAGCTGACACACACACACACACACACACACACACACACACACACACACACACACACACACACACTTTATGATATGAGTTATATACAAACACACACACACTCCTGGGGAAGGCTGGCACAGGTTCTCCAGTTATGCCCCTTCCTGCCAATCTATAAGGTAGTACCAGCTGCCACCAACCACTAATATCAGCTACTAAAAAGGCCCTTACCAAAGAGTGTCCAATTATTACTGTGCAATATGAACAGCAAGACTGTTGGAGTGGCTTTGAACAGTATCTCTATATACATGCATTGTACTCTTGAGCTTAAATTATCTCTAAACAAAACAGCCACAGTTGAAAGGTTTAAAAATATTTAATAATAAATAATAAAAACACAAAAAAATACTTCTTACTTAACAGTGCTAGTCAAGAGTTCAGACATCACAGGAAAATTCTTAAAATAATAATGTAGAATAGTTCTGACATAAATATAGAGCAAAAGTAGAGTACTGGTGAGTTGTCAGCTTTAGACAAAATCCCCAAAAAAATGCTCTCTCTCTCTCTCTCAGACCATCTTTTAAATTGATAATGCATCACTGCTGACTCATTTTAGATTACATCATTCTTCTCTGGTTTCCCAGGCTGACAGAAACTCCAGAGTTTAACATAGCTTTGATCTTGCACCTGGTCAGGAAACCACAGCAATTAAAGACATTATATATGTAAAATCTAGCAATTAACTCCGGTATCAAAACAATAGAAAGAATCAGCTGGTTCAGACATCATGGCTCCGAGTTTGAGATCAGTCATACAAGGCTTGCCTTATCAGCTTTCTTCCAGCAGAGTGCACTGTTGTTACATTTTTTGACGTTCAACATTTTACACAATTTTCTTCCATTTAAGAGAACAAGCCTGTGTCTTATATTAATATTTACAAATGACAGAATTATCTACAAAATTCTATCTAGCTAGGCTGTCAGCCTTCACAACCTGTTGTGAACTCTGGGTTGGGCAGGACATTGCATTTGACAAGCTGTCACTTAACACATTGTAGTTTGCTTTAGAATAGTTTCTAACAGTAACAGGTTTTCCAAGTTGATTTTTTTGATTGAGACAGCTTTATGATCCATGATATGAGGAGGGGGCATTACAGAGCTCTCCTGTATTGGTGAGAACAAGGTCCCAGTATGTTTGAACAGATGGTTGAAGTGCTGGCTAACTGATCAAGGGCATTTGTGTTAATATAGTCCAAGAAAATTTGTGTCTGCAAGTTTGTGGCAGTGTATGCTTTCCAGTCTATATAGGGGTAGTTAAAGTCTCCACGAATACAGGGTTTAGTTGGATGAAGGGTGACTCCATTAGGTGTCGATAAGTGTTGTGGGATACTTGTGGCATAGATGGTGATGTGTAGCTTGCTAAGATATGGTAAGGCACTCTATCTAAGATGATTTGCACATGAATGAACTCCAGAGTGTTATCCTGTTTAACCAACCTTGACATATACTTGTTTCAAATGTTGATTGAGACACCTCCACCTTTAGTTCCTGTCTGTGTGGTTCATGGTCTAAATGTATGGAAGGCACTGTAGCCTTGCACTGTCAGAGTACTTTGGCTTTAAACCATGTCTTGGTAACATCACAGGTATCTACATTTTCAAGAGTGAGGAGAACTTGTAGGTGGGGTTTCTTGTTAAGACTCTTAGCATTGAGCAGTAATACCTTTAGTTTACTTCAGGTTTGATTTGCTACATCAGAAGTTGTGTCACTTTGGAATTGCCTGAAAAAGACCCTAAGGGGTGAATAACATTTTAGCCAAAATCTAGAAGCCAAGACAGGTCAGGTACAGACCATCTTTGACAAAGCAACATGTTCTGTTGGCCATGTCCTCCCAGGCTGACAGATACTGAATCCCTGTGGACTGACACCAGAAACTAAGCCATTCGTTAAAGTTGATCATTTTTTGTTCATAGTGTGACATCATCCTTGGTGAAGGTAGAGTGCTGCTCAATGCAAGGCACATACCAGTCTGAGGCACATGTTCAGAGAGGTCCATAATGTCTCAATACGGGTCCCCTTTACATAGTCGACATTTCAGAATATCGAAGACTATATGACTGAGACCATATGATCGACATTTGAAATGTGAACCATGCGGAATCGGCATCTCCTTGCAGTGCAAAATGGAAAGATTTCCATCTTCCATATTGTAGTATGATCTCGGAGTTTATATATGTTCTGGGAGGTGTGTGCAGGGGGGCTTCTAGCAGTGTGAAGGTAAGTTTTTGTTGTGTTTTTTTTTCCAATGGTCAACATTTCGAATGTCAATCATATGGTCTCAGCCATATGGTTTTGACATTCTGAAATGTCGACCATATGAAGTAGATCCCTCAATCCATATACTCTGGAGAGTTTGCCATTTGTGGCTGATGTGGCCCCTGCACCTTGTCTCTCTCCATATAATCTGGAGAGCTTATCATCATTTGTGACTAATTTGGCCCCTGCTTCTTATAGTCATAATGAGGTTGTTTAACAGCACGTTCTCCTTGTCATTTGAGAAGTCAGAGATGCAGCCTGCTGACACCTGCTCTTGGAATGGAACCAGTGTCTTGCCTGTTAACATTCCTTTTTCTAATGCAGCCCTTTTGTGTTAATTCTTTTTTTATGAGAACCAAAAGCTTGATTTCTTAGTGCTGAATTTTGAATCTGAATTGACCTTATAATGTCATTTTCTTTACCTTATTCCTCAAGCAATGATTCATCTTTTGGTGAGAGAAACACCTCTTACTTCAACTCCCTCCTTGTCTGCATTCATTTTTTGTCCAATCTTTTACTCATGTTGAACTTAAAGGGTCTTTTTAATGTCTGTAGGTTTATCGTGAAGTAAGTACTAGAAAACACACCAGCACATGTGTGCAAGTGTGCCTTTATGCACAGGCCCATAAATATTGCCCAGTTATGGCACATTTATTGAAAAATCACTCCCTAGTAATGGGCTTGCACTTGCTCTACTACCTGCAAATTATATGGTGGTTCTCTCATTAGTTGCTTAGCTTTCTTCTTGAAATAATATGACATTTTCTTTGGTGCCTTCCAAGAAGTAAAGTTATGTATTTTTACTATCTAAATCCGCAAATTTTTGGAATCTAAGGATTTTAAAGGCTTGACTTCCAAGTTAGGATAGTGTGTCTTTCTCTTCTTCAATTAAATTGCCCCCTTTTTAAAAAGCCCTCACAACTACTCCCTAAACAGTCTCATTTATTGTTCTGCATCTTTTAAAATATATTTACATTTTTGCCTGTGATATGCAGATATAAAAGCCAGAGCTATTTTTAGAGCCTGTCTTGAAAGGGAATTTTTTGTTTTTTTAGACATATAAGAAACTAGATTCTAAACTTGTACGAAACTATCCATTTATGCTATACTGATGAGCCAATAAGAAGGGAAAACAGGGCTGTATTATTTATTTCCTGTCTTTGGTTGAAGCATGTTTATGATTGTTCCTCCTCCTTGAAATATTGAGAGTGCAAATTCTGGTAGCAGCATTTGCAAGTAGGATCCTATATAAGTTTATAAGAGGGTTTTTTTTTTTTTTTAGTAAAACTTGAGAACTCTAGCTCTCCATGCAGGCAGTGTATAAACTGTAGCAAACTGTTTGCTACAGTTTATAAGAATTATTTTTTTAAAGTAAAACATAAGCTTCTAGTGCACCATGCAGGCAATTTATAAATTGTTTGCTACAGTTTATAAAAAGAAGAACTTATTTTTTTTTCAATACAATGGGGAGAGTCGGGGACTGGGCACAGAAAGAGGAGCCGAATGGCTAGGCGGGGGTTGTGCACCTACTACAATGTAGTGATTGGCTGAATATAGTAAAGTGGGTTTTTTCCACTCCAATTGAAGAGCTGAGTGGGGCACTGGTTGAGGCAGCTATGCTTCTGCACATGGATTTCATATTTCCAAAAAAAGTACAGGATTTGTAGGGTCATAGTGAAAGCTCGATGTAAATAATATGTAGATTAGCCAAGTGCTATTTTCTGATACATTTTATGTTTCTTTGACAGTCTCTGTCATTCAGCAATCCTGGTGTTCCGCATTTCCTACTTTAGGACTCTTGGATTCAATATGTTTTTCTGGTTCACCGTGCTTCCGATCACTATTAACCAAAATTAGTAGGTTCTAGATACTATCTTGGCACCATTTCTGGAAATCATCACTACTTCTCTGTCTTATCCCTCCCTGTCAGATTAGTTGGTGTTGACAGAGTTTATGATACTGATGTAGTCAGGGCTATATAGATAAGCTGTAGAGAAGTGTATTTTGGCAGACTTTTACTCCCTGATATTTCTTAGCTTCCAAAATTGAGATCGCGCACACTAACCCTGGTTGTAAATGTTTGATCATAACATAAAATATATGATGTTTTTCATTGATCATTCTTCAGTCGGTAATATAACCATTGCTATAAGGAACTGAATGTTTTAGTAGCTATGATGGTTACATCTTGGCACACAGAAGAGTTCTTATAATTAGACACGGGAGGTCAGCAATTCCAGTTTAGTGTACTGTGTTTTATTTTCTCTGCCCGCTCAGACATTTTGCCAAGTGTCTGTCCATGGTTTCAGAAGCTTTATAGTGCAATAATCTTCTTATCTTTCTTCTGTTCTTGGAGGACTGGCTTTTACTGGCTCTATGTTAGGATTCTGACTTCTGAGCCTTCTTAAGCTATAACTTCGTTAAAGTTGTTAGCTATCTCCTTAAACTATGAGAAATTTCATGTTTATCAGTACACTTTTTTTTCCCTCACAGAAATCTTTCAGGACTTCATTTTTACACTCTGTGGAGTCAGGACCTAGCCTTCTTGATCTCTTCACATTTCAGAACTCAGGCAAGAATCCTTCTGCATATGTTATGTTGCTAGTAGGTCCGGTTTTTATAGTATCACTGCCTGTTGTCTGTGTGATTGCATCTCTGGACAAATCTACTGCCAGAGAAGTCATTATAATCTCAGGGTCTTGCCAGTGTGTTTTAAATGTAGCATTCGGCCCATTTTTCCGCACACACACACACACACAGTTTTAAGTTGGGGTCGTCTCCCTCTCTTGTTCATGCCAAAGCAAAGTATTTCAAGTTGTTTACTGGATGGATACATTGTATGGACTGTTTTATTGCCTTTGATTTTTCTGTCCTATGGAAGTCAACCTCCACATCAACATCCTAGAGCTCTGGATAGATATTGTTTTATGAAAGATGCATGCGATTGTATAACGTGGGACCTCACTGGATGTCACAGTGACATGAGATGGCTTTCCAATATGAATGTTGCATGGTGAAAACCACTATATAAAACGAATGTTGCTTCACACCATCTTTAAATCCTCTTGCTATTTCAAGTGCATTGACCACTTAACTACACTTTCCATTTGCTTGTAGTCCATTGATAATGTTGATCTAATTTTCATTTTACAATTAAATATTACAGTTTTCATTAAAGTGAATCAGTAATAGTACATTAATAACTGGTAGATGTTCTTGGTGCCCCCTGATGTACTTAGATAAAGTATCCAACTGTGTAGAGAAAAGGCTATACATACATCTCACATGTTTGACTGTGATCAACTAAAATAATGTTATCAATGTAATGCATTTAGCTTATTTCACCCACAAACAGTCTTTGCCACAGCCAAGAATCATTTAACTCTGATTAGATTATAACATGGTAGCTGTTTTCATTGACAGATTAAACCCCAACACACACACACACACACACACATCTGATTTGTATCACTTCTTTCAGACATAAACATTCTCAATCCATGATCATTTAACTTTGATGAGCTGATAACAGATTAGTTGCTTTCACATACAAATTATATCCCTCCTCCAACTACACTGAAGCAAGTACAAAAATTAATTCAGCTAAATTTTCCTAATGTCCATCCCCATGAAACATTATCTTACTAGGTAACTTTAACTTTAATGCAATTGCTCGAACAGCAATAAACTAAACAAATTGTTACAACAATTCCAGCTAGAACAATTTTCCAAACTCCTCACTAAGCCAAACCCTCAAAGAATGATCCACTTTAGATCTAATAATTAACCTTAAACATAGATGTACTGGGCTGTACTTGAAAAATTGCAATATATATATATATATATATATATATATATATATATATATATATATATATATGGGTCTACCTGACATGGTCGACAGTTTATTTGGTCGACAGTTCATTTGATCGACAAGCATTTTAGGTGGGGGGCTTTGCCCCCCACCCCCCCCCAATGTGGAGGGCTGTGCCCCCCACACCCCCCCTAACTATATATATCAACTCCAGGGTTGCACAACATTGGGGAAGGGGGCAACTCTGCTTGTTGACCAAATGAACTGTCGACCAAATGAGTGTCGATTATATGAACTGTCGACCGTGTGAAGGGGACCCATATATATATATATATATATATATATATATCAACCACCCAGAAAAATGTCCATGTTTATTTCAAACTTTCAAAAGCCCCACCACAAATAACTATTTGTATACCCTTACCTGGACATAAATTTATCAGTCTTTGATTCTACACACAGTGCATTGGTTTTCCCTGTACTGTATCACTGACCCATTACAAGCATTTTCATCTCTGTTCTACCTTTAATTCTAGGCTCCTTTTTCCTACTTTTTGCTGAAGGCTGAGAGGCCAATTATACCCTTGGCTGAACACTGACATAAAAATGAGACATAGCCTTGAAGAAATGGACCAAAACCCAGACAATAATGACCTTTGCTAGATATACCTCAGCTACAAAAATAACTGTCACTCTCTACAGGAATTATTTCTCTTGCCTTCAAGCATGCAATTATCTTTCCTCTCCTAAAAGTTGCCTCACCTTCACTTCCAAAAGACAATCAGTCCATTTCCAGTATTTGTATTAATTCCAAAATTTTTGAGAATCTGTTATATAAATAAATATTCAAACATATAAACAGCAATTGCTTGCTATCAGACTAACATCATGACATCCTCAATATCTTCACTACAACAACAGCTGTGATTAACGCCACTGATACTATTTGCCATGACATGAATACAGGTCTCATTACTGATGTATTTTTGTTTAAATGGCTCAAGTATGTCAAACAGTAGGCCATATTATATTACTATGGAAAATTAAAAAAAAATCAGTTTTGGTGAAAACACAATAACATGGTTACAACAATACCTGTGCAGCAGGTCCTTACAGGTATGTTACAACAAACAATACTCATCAAATGCAATTTTTAGCACAAGCGTTCCCAAAGGCTTAGTACTTGGATCTCTATGTTTAACCTCTTTATAAATGATTTACCTCAACTGGCTGTCGTTCTATATGCAAGTGACATCTTATGTCTAGAAACTAACAAATATCATAAAATCTGCAAGCACTACTACAACTAGATTCTCTGATTTAAATCAGTGGTATGTATCAATAAGCTACTCAGCAGCTGTCCAAAAAGAAATATAATGTTGTTCGCTTCATACCAGAAACTAGTATCCTTACCTCACTGTCGATCAAATTTCAAAGACTACAAATACTTAGACCTTACTCTGAACTCATCCTCATCTTTTAATGAACAAACAGAAACTATCACACACAAAGTCCTGACTCAACTTAAACTGTCTTATAAACGTTCACACCTACTGTTTCCATCTTTCAGAGTTGTCATAGCCAAGAATGTCCTTCTCCCAAAAATTGAGTATTCTCTATCATTATTGCCTGTCCACTCCTAAGATCTACATTGGCTTCCTGTCACAAATAGGGCCTCCTTTCATCTTAACTCATCTATTCCCCTCAGGAAGAAATATTCCCATTAAAGAAAATGCTCATACTTTAAGATGAACTCAGGCTGATCCTTAACTTACCCTCCTTTCAAAACTGATATGGATGGAGAAAGCTTCTCAAAATCAGGACCTGCCACCTAGAATCAGCTCCCAAGAAGAGTCTGATTTATTTATTTTATTTTACATTTGTTTACCAGGAAAGTCCAACTGGACACAATGTCTTTTTTCAATGGCAGCCCAGGGAGAAAAGCTCCACATTTATAAATAACAATATGATACATATAAAACGTACAGATAAAAATGTTGATCTGATCTCAAATACAAGCGTAAAATGAAAAATACAAGTTATACATTTCACTAATATATAGTCTAGGTAGGAATAAAAAGAATAGCAGTACTGTGATTGAAGGTAAATTGAAAAGTATACATATGCTTAGTATGGTATACTATTCAAATACAAAAATAACTGGTTGTGTTCTTTTAGCTGCCTTAAGACATCTATTTTTAACCAGGGTTTGTGCAAGACCCGGTCTAGTATTCAGATAGGTGTGATCTGAGATTTTTTAAATTTGGAAGTGTTAGTAATAGTTCTGATATTTAATGGTTGGGAATTCCAAGTTTTGGCTATGCAGTTTGTGTAAAGTGAAACTCCAGCTGCATTGTCAGGTCTGAATATATTCAAGAAGGATTTGTCAGTGGAACACAATACTCTATTAGTGCAGTAGTGTATTAGTAGATTTTGAAGTACTGGTGTTTTTCTGGCTGATTTAGTATTCGATGGGTGAAGGTGAGTTAATTATAAGCAAGTAGATTTGCTAGCTCAAGCCAAGATAGTTGTTTTAAAGCCAAACAATGATGGGATCTGAAATTTGATTCTGTAGCAAACTTTGCAATTTTATTTTAGCAAGTTTCGAGTTTTGCTAGGTCAGATTTCTTAATGTTTGTGATAAATTGTGAGGAGTATAGTAGCGTAGAGATGATTGGTTCTTGCTATAGTGGCATTTGAAGATTTGTTTAGAAAGTGCCAATTTATGTACGGGGTTCTTAGTTTTTTGTGAACTTTTTTATTGTCTGTGATATGAGTATGTCAAATTTAATATTATGCTCGATGACCACTCCAAGTAATTTTGTTTCGGAAACCAGAGAAATAATTGTATGGTTTGAGGATGATATATTGAATGGTAGGTGGGGTCTGCAGTTCTAGTTAGATAGAGGAGCATGAGTTCTGTTTTGTTAGGGTCAAATGTAAGTTGTCCATTGTTTAGTCAAGATTCCACTGCATTGAATTCCACTGCATTGAATGACTGATGGGTGAATTTTTGGACATTTTGTATTGTTGGGGTGGCAAAAATCAGGGTGGAATTGTTTGCATATTGAACTACGGAGGCAAATGGGAGTGGCAGTTTGATGATTTTCAGTAAAGATGATAAAAAAGGAGAGGACCAAGAATAGATCCCTGTGGTACTTGCAAGGATACAGGCAATAGTGAAGAAAAATTTTGTTGCCATTTTAAAGCTTTCTGGTGACCGGTTAGATATTGCTGGAACCAAGTAAGTGTAGAATGGCTAAGTTTAAGTTCTGAAAGTGTAGCAAAGAGTTTAGAATGAGAGACAGCATCAAAAGCTTTGGACAGATCAAGAAAGATGGAGTAAACTAAACTGGCTTCATTGCAATGGTGGTTAATAATGTTAGTAAAGTTAACAAGGACAATGGTGGTGGTACTATGATTAGGATGGAAACCATGTTGAGTGTTAGAAGATTGTTGGTTATTAGATAGTTTAAGATTTTGAATGGATGCACCTCTCAAGTATTTTAGATAATGGTGATAGTATAGCTGTTGGCCTGTGACTTGAGAATTCTGTCGAGTTTCCACCTTTATGTAGAGGGATGATATATGATACTTTCCAAACTTTAGGGACTTCTGAAATAGATCAGTTTATTAATATGGATACTGGATAAGATATTGTTTCTGCAGCAATTTTTAGATATATGGCAGGTAGATAGTCGACAATGGGTGAAGTATGTTTAAGCCTTTTGAGATGTTTAACTATGGTGTTTATTGGGACAAGTTGGAAAGATAAGTTATTGGGTTCAAGTGTGGGTACTATGTGAGTCTGGGTATGGGAGGAACAATTATTGTTTGTGAGGACTAGCATGGTTCCAGTGAAGCATCTGTTAAATTGTGAGGCTATGCTGTCTTTAGTATCGATGAGTGTTGGGGAGGGAGTACTAGTTTGTCCTGGCTATAGGATTTTTTTGATGGCAGCCCAGAATATTTGTGGCTTTGTTTGATTTTTTTGATTGGATACTGCTATAGTAATTTATTTTGTACTGTCTAATACGTATTTTATATTTATTTCATAGTTCTAGATATGTTTATTTCTTAGTTGTAGTTTTGTCATTGAGCCATTTCTCCCAGGCCTTATCTCTAGTTTTTAACAGAGATCTTGTTTATTTGTTTAGCCAGTGGGCATAGTTGGCTTTTATCCTTATTGTTCAGGGGGGGGGTTAAGATGTTTACGATATTGAGGAAGGTTGAGTATTCAACTGCAGTATGTAAATGGTGATTTTTGAGTGGTGCCCATTTGCATTTTTTAAACTAGTTATGAAGTCTTGGGGAATACATTTTTCTTATCTCAGATTTGGTGGTAGGTGGTAAGTTTTTGTTGATTTATTCAGTGTCGGAGAATGTAAGTTGGAATATGGTCACTGAGGCTGTCTGGAAGACAGCCAGAATGCAGGGATAAATTTGGCCTGTTTATAAGGATCCAGTCCAGAACTGAATGTTTGTTTGATGTTTTGTCTACTGTAGTACACTCTTGGATTGTTTGTGAGAAACCATGTAGGTCAGAGGGATTTTGAGAGTTGCAGGAGAGCCAGTCCACATTAAAGTCAACCATTATAATTGTTTCCTAAGGAAGGGATGTTACTTCCCAGTTTAAGATGTGTTCTAGAGTAGTCAGATTGTTCCCATATAGAATGTACCCTCCCACAATGTTCAGATGTTTCTTTGAATTAATTGTTAGTTTAGTAAACAGTATTTTGGTGTTGTTAAAGTTTGGGATGGTTAGGTCTAAAGTTTCCATACTGACTTTGCTTTTGTATAGAAAGGCGATGCCACCACCTCTTTTTTTCTGTGGTCTATTTAGCTTATGTATATTGTATCCCGGGGAAGTATTTCATTGCTAGAGATGTCTGGTTTTAATCAGATTTCTTTTGCAAGGGCTATATCTGAAGTATATAGAGCAAGGGTGGCATGCAAATCTTGAATTTTGTTCATGACACTACTCAGATTTATATTAAGTAGCAGTAAATCAGTACCTTTTCTGGAGAAAGTTAATAGTTGTTTGGGCTGGGTTGGGGTGTGAAGATCTAGATGGGTTGGATTGGTTTGGGGTGAAAATCCACACTAGGTATGAGAGGTGATGCAATGTGAACTATAAATTTTAAGTATTTTGATATAAACTTATCCTATTTCTATGTAACATTAGAATAAGATTGTTGTGTGAGTAAGGTAAATGGTACGTTTATGTTTGTGAGATTATAGATAGCTGGTGCTATTATTAAATTTGTATGATTTAATTGCAGTTGGTCTGGGAATGGGGAAGTGTACATAGACTGTTTATGTTTCCATGATAAGAGATTACTTGAGCTGTAATAGAAATAGCAGGATTGATGAGTATAAAGTTATCATATTGCTTACTACTCATGTTTCTGATCTGTCTAAGTTAAATTAATAATGTTATGGGTGGGTAGGAATAATTGTTACTTGTAACTGAGTATTGATATGTGGCGGATTTAAAACTATTATTTTGTTTGGTTATTACTTATTACATTAACAGATGTAAGTAGCAGGTAGTTAAGTAAGAGAGAGCCAGAAAGTGGAAGGGATGGGTCATGGGGAGATATGATGGATAGGGTACAGAAAGAAGTAGGGCAACAGTATGAAGATATACAGGTGGAGAAAAAAATGTTTGTGAGTAATGTGAAAGAAGGGATGCATGACAAAAGAAGAGAAAGAGATGAGTTTCAAAAGAAAAAGATCATTTAAAGTTTGAATTGAAAAGAAGGAAGATACTGAAATGGACAGATATAAGGTATGGGGAGAAGTAATTAAGACACTTGGGGTTAAACCAAATGAGGTAAGAGCATTTATTCACATTAATAAAGAGACTTTTTGTGACATTAGTTTCAAGACTGGGCAGATAATGGAAAAGTTTATAGAGGAATTTGAAAAAAAGAAAAACTGGTCTCCATGGAAATTATATGAACTTAAGATATCTTAGGGAAACTAAGAAAAACAATTAACATTCAGTTCAGAACTGAAGTTTAAAAAGAGAATTTAAAATGTATTTATTAAATCTGTGTAATGATGTACTGAATATATCAAAATTGTATGATAGACATTTATGGACTGGTGTGTGGGATTGCAATGTGACTTTGAAGTTGGAAAACAAATATATTGTATATATTCCAAGTGTTATTAATGTTGAAAGAGATAGATGCTTGGTTAGATATTGGGGAAAGCCAAAATGTGTTTTTTTTTGTGTGGGAAAATGGATCCACTTAATCAACAAATATGAAAAAGAAGATGTTTTAGTTTCAGGGGCTTAGGACATGATGGAAAGAGTTGTGAACTTAACTGTTATGAATGTAAAAAAATGGGACATGTGGAGGGGGGATTGTGAAGAAAGAGAAAATAAAGTATTTTTGGACATAACAGCCCAAGTAACAGAACAAGGTAAAAAGGATAAAGTTATAGAAAAGTAACTAGAAGTAGAAAAATGGGGAAAATGGTAGTCTATTACCTATAGAGAGCAAATAATACAAAAAGTTAAAGTAAAAGAAGATTTAAATATAGAAAATACCGAAGAAGGAGCGTCAGGTCTAAGTGAAAAGTATGTTAAATGGAATATAGTTAAAAAAATTAAATTGGAAAAGAGTGAGAGAAATGAAAAGGAAAAGTATAGAAGACAAAAAAGAAAAAGGAAAGGGAAATGATGAATACATACTATTATTTAAAGTAGAGTTACATGTAAAGTTTTATCAATAAATGTAAATAGTTTTAAGAAGTTGGAAAGAAGAATAGGGTTTTGGAGTGGTGTAGAAAGTAACATAGTGATGTTATCATATTAGAAGATATTAGATTATTGTCAAAAATATAAAGATATCAAACTAAAGTGTGGGGTAAAATGTAATATGGAATTTTGGGAAATAGGCATGCTCAGGAATACTTATATAAAGATACAATTAAAGAGTTAGATATTACAGTTGTCATAACAGGTTGAATTACCATTTTTGATGCAAGATTGAGAGAACTTTATTATGAGAATTATTGCAATATATGCATGTGTGATAAAAAAAGAGAGGGAAGAGATGTTCAGAAAAATAATGCAATATATAGCTTTTAATATGGAGATAAATGTAGTAGGGGACTTTAATTGCAATCTGAGACAACAAAACAAGAAAGCTTATGATGTTAAATTAATAAAGGGCATTATAAAATGCAGACAATTAAAATATGGAATCTAGAGACTTGGAAGTATAAAACAAAGGGAGAAATAAACAGGAATAGATTATTTTTAATTGTCAGAAAGTTTAGTGATATTTAAACACGGAGTATTACTGACATGTTTCTCAGCTCACAGGGCAATTTAGATTACAGTAAAGGGAAATGATTATATAAAAATAGGGAAAGGCATAAAAAAGAATAAATGAAGTGAAATGAGATATTAAAGGAAAAAAGAGTTTATGAGACTATGGCAAGATCATGTAGAAATGAGAGATTTTTATAAAGATTTGTCAGAATGGTGTTATATTTTAAACTGAAATACAAAAAATGTTAAGTGACATATGAGAAAGATAAATATATATGGGAAAAATAAAATATAAGAATTTAAATGATGATGTGATTGATTGTTTAGAGAAGAATGACATTTTTTATATTAAGAAACAGAAAATATATGAATTGAGTACGACAAAAATAGAACATTTATTGTACAAACAAAGATACTTTTTGAAAGGAAAAACAAGAAGAAACTGCACCATATTTAAGTAAAATAATTAAAGAGATTAACAGTGTAGTGAGGGAAATTAAAGATTATTTAGGTAAGATACATAGTACACAAGAGGAGATTATGAATATAGTAAAAGAACATAGTAGGATATTATTCAAAGAGCAGAAAACAAAGACATGGAAGGTATGTACATTTTCTGACATAGAAAATAAGGACTTACAAAAAAGTTAAACAATAGAAGAACTAGAACAGGTAATAAAAGAAATGAATTTAGACTCAGCTGCAGGACCAGCTGTAATAAAAGATGCATAAACATTTGATGGTAGACCAAAAATGGTTTATAAATGTATTAAATGAATGTTTGAATAAAGGTTGTATGTATAAGGAGCTATATAGGGGTAACAGTGGGTTTATATGAAAAAAAAGAAAGAAGCAAGAAAGACAGAATTGGAGACTAATTGTATTAAATAATATGGATTATAGGATCTTTATGAAAATATTACAAAAAAGGATGACAGAAAAAGTAGGCAATGTTGTTAATGAGTACGTCTTTGGTATAAGAGGTAAAAAGTTCAAGATTTATTATTAAGAATTAGGGAATTAGTAGATGATATAGCAGTAAATTTAAGCAAATGATTTGATTCAATACATCACTCAGTATTATGGGACATATTTAATGATTCCAATATAAGTAAGAAGATTACAAATGTGTGTATGTCAGCATATAAGTATAATATATTGAAGATTGTGATAAATGGATGGTTGAGAGAAAATGTAAAGTTAGAGAAGGGCGTTAGGCAAGGATGTCAGTTGAGTGGTACATTATTTGTGTTAGTAATGAATGTAATATCTACATACATGAAAAAGGAGATATGAGTAATGTTTTTAATGAAGGGATAAAACTACCCATTTTGCTAAACTATGCAGATGATATTATTATTAGTACAAAAATGAAGCAAGCATGAATGCAGCAATAAAGTAAATGCAAGAAATTATTCAGGTGTTTGGGTTTGTATTAAATAAAGACAAATGTCAAGGCTTAGGTTTTGAGGGAAAATTTGGTGGACTTGAGTTTAATAAGGATAAAATTAAGATCCTTGGAATAAACTTTGGGAAACAATTATACATTCTATATGGAAAGAAGAAATAGAGGAAGTAAAACAAATGTGTGGTTTTTGGAAGTCTTTGAGGCTTTCTTTTAAGAAGAAAGTATACTTAATAAATTCCATATTTTTAGTAAAGATTACTTATTTAACCAGTATCAGTATATATTTGAGCTTAGAGAAAGATGTATATAATATAATATTTTCTTTTATTTTGAGATCAAGGTTGAATCCTGTGAAAACAGGAGTGTTATATGTGAAAAACAAAAAAAGGAAGTTTAGGCTTAATAAACCCTATAGTGTATATGCCATCATTAAATGTATCTACTGTAATGAAACATTTAATGGACAATGAGTTTTTTTTAATAACAAAAATGTTAAGTGTGAAATATAAAACAGAATGGTTGATTTTTTTAGTTCAAAAAGGAAGAGTTGCTGTAATAAAGAAATAGAAAATTAACAAGGTAATATTATCTTGTAGAAATAAATGTGAAAGAAATTGAGAATAATTGAAAAGAATGGTATGATAAGGTTATGGAAAATATTATAGGATACATCCTTGGAAGGAGTTAAACATCGAGAAAAGGAATGATATTACTGCAAGAATGAAAAGCTGTAAAAGACATGTAGAAGGTCAAGATTTTTTTATGGAGGTTATCTATACAAAAACTACAAGTGAAGGTGAATATGCCATATAAAAATATAAAAGACAGGGTTTGTTTATATTATGGTGAGTCCAAAACTTGTGAATGTGTTTTTTTTTTACAATGTAAAAGATCAAAAGTGCCAAACCAAAGATTCTAGATAGGAAGTATGTGAATGAATTTAAAAAAGTGAACAATTTAAATATGCACATGATTGAATTTGGGTATTATAGTTACAAAAAAGAAGGTTGAAAATCTTGATAAAAAATGTTTTATTATGGGTGATTTGGAACCAGAGAGTTAAGAAAATCATGTTTAATGAACGATAGACTTGGCAATGATGGTGAAAAAAATAAAGTTCTGGTTGTGGAAACTGGAGTGGGGGTCAAAGAAGTAATAAGTACATGTTTTATATGATGAAGTAAAATGTAAAAGAAGGATGTGATTTCAAAATAGTAAAAATTGTAAATAGTTGAAACAAATATATATATATATATATATATATATATATATATATATATATATATATATATATATAATGTAAATAATTACTGATTGTGTAAATACTTATGGATTATGTAAATAAAGAACCCCCTATTCTTTTTGATAGGTGCCATGAGATCTTTTATATCCACCTGAGCTACCACCAACTCAAGCAGATGGGGCCTTAGTTTAATGGTTATTAGAAAGACAGATGACTTCATAATGAAGTGACACACATGATAAAGAGGGAAAACAACAATGCAGGGTGATTCAGAAATGTTTAAATTGTGCTGAACTGTAATGCATCCACTTTAGCTCAATGCAAGGCCATATGTTCATGTTCAGACAGAGTAACAGTGTACAATATTTGGGATTGATGTAGTTATTGCAAATTTCAGCTGCTACAGTAAGTAGTATATGATGTGACTCCCAGATGTGCCAGGTCATCTGTCTGTGTTTAACATTTCATGCCCTCCATGACAACAGTGCAATAGACTATTACCATGTAGACTGGGACACCATGCAGCAAACCCTGAAAATGTGTTGATCTCATCTGCATCCCTGTGGGAGTGGTGGACTACCTTTCCCATTGGATAAAAGGTGTGTGTGACTTTAAATATGTTAGCTACAGGGACCTTTCAGTGATCTACTTCAGATGCAGTAGGACTGTCTCTGGCATCTGCTTGAAGGATACAATGTTAGTTCCTCAGTGCCATGCTTCAGCATATGGGGGGAGCATATATGGTTTCCACATACCCTAAGGGAGAAAGCCATGTGATACTTTTATGCTGTATCCCATTTTCCTGAGGTACTGTAGGACATAGACTGCAACCACATTGAAATAAAGGCCCCACATGGTGAACAGGTAAGGAAGTATGTGAACAACAAATGGTATCACTCCATTAACTGTCAGGTCATCAGTAATGTAGAGGGTATCATCTACAACCTGTGTGCAGGCCACGATTCCACTTCATATCATCGAATTATCATTTCATCGAATTGCAAATCATCGAAAACTCATTTCATCGAAAACTCATATCATCGAATCTCAAATCATTGAAAACTATAAAGCAACTACAAATAACATTCCACAAAGTTTTTACCATGTTTATGCAGGGGGGCAAGCCCCCCTGCACCCCCCATGTGGGGGGCACTGCCCCCCACACCCTCCATAAATAAATATACCAACTCCAAGCTTGCACTATAGTGGGGGAAAGAGGTTATTTCCTAACCCCACTGTAGTGCGACCTTGGAGTTGGTATATTTCATTACAGGGGGTGCAGGGGGGCTTGCCCCCCTGCATAAACGTAGTAAGCAGTGTCTGGGATGTTATTTGTAGTTGCTTTATAGTTTTCAATGATTTGAGATTGGATGATATGAGTTTTCGATGAAATGAGTTTTCAACGATTTGGTCTCGATGATTTGCAATTCAATGAAATGATAATTCGATGATATGAAGTGGAACCGCAGGCCACACAAGCAGTTTTGTCTACTCAAACGTATGGCACACGTGATCTTTACTGATAGTTTGTGAGGGATGACTTCCCACAGGGGCATTTTATGGGTGATGGTGGAAATGTCCAGGGTCCCTAGATTATGACACCATTTAGAAATTCATATAATCAAACTGACCATGGATGGGTAGAGCTGTGCCCTATTGTAAACCAAAACCACTGCAGAGTATGTGGGTTAGGCTGTGCATAGACTGGGTGGCAGCTACTCACACCTCAACTTTGGGGGGGGGTGGAGATGATGGTACCCATACCTCCAATGAGCACCATTACGAATACCCCTGTTTGGTCCACTCTAGCCTTGAGTGCCAGTGGCATATTCAAACATCTCTGTACTGGGGGCCACCACACTTCCCTAATCTATAGAGTTCCAGCAGCCAGTCCAAACTTAGATGGTAGTGTGTCCTGGGCATGTGCAGTCTTAGATTCTGTGTTTATATTGTGAGTAGGAAAAACAGTGGAATTAGCAGCTCACAGATCCTACAACATCAAATGAGGTAGATCCACAGTGCTGTTGCTGAATAATGAATCACCTGTGAATACTCCAAAGCATAAAATACAAAGTATAAGTATGATCCAGCATTATATCCACACATGTAATTGATAACTCTATAACTGTAAACATATGATACTGATCAATAGCCCTTCCCATACCTTGTGCAGATGGACACACACACACACACACACGCACACACATATATATATATATATATATATATATATATATATATATATATATATATATATTATCAGAAGTGAGACAGCTGTTATAAACTGTAATGTGAGTAACAGGTAAGATGTGTGCAGATATTGACATTAGCACTACGTACCTGGGGATCTTCAGTTGAAATTGTCTGGGACCCCAACATTCAGCACTTAACTCTGGAACTCTCTGGAGGTAGAACATTCAAGGGAGGCAATGGACATCTCTGTCTCCATAAGGGTGTGACTCAGTGGACAGACCACCACCTGTTTCCCTCTGTTTCTGTGTCAGGGACCCTGATCTGTGGGTAGTAGCACAAATCATATCAGTCACTCTGTGGTGGACTGTATCATAACTGCAGTCCTGAATGTCCACAGCATTACCATTGCTGACAAATTCATACCAGATATGGTAATGTAAGGGATGGTTGGTACAATGGACTGCAACGAGCCATTTACCATGGAGTCAGAGAGGGTCTAGGACCACCTCTTGTTCAGCATACGTAAACTTGGGCTTGTGGGTAGATATGGAAGGACCACCAAATGCAGTAGCTATTTTTCCTGTGCCTGTTTTGTATGCATAACTCTGCACAGTGAAATTAACAGCTATGGTCCTAATTGGTCTTAGAAATCCTGACACTAATACTATACTAATAGGCTGTCTAGTATGCATTAGTAGGGCCTGACACTAACTTATGTGTGTCATCAAAATAATCTTTACTTGAATATCAGGCATTATGTGTCCTGACAACAACCCCCCCCCCAAAAAAAAGCAAAGGACCACAATGAGCATTACAATATAAGCGGTATAAAGGCGTAGTTAATTAAATATGTGTAAGGTGCACAACAATACGACATATGCCACAGTACTGTTGCTATACCCTACTGCAACAACCATGTATGCTGCCACATTCATAGCACTTGTAATGTGCCCCTTAAGAGAGTTTTGGCCAATACATTTAGAATCACTGACAAACTGACATCACTTATAGGCCTTACATTAAACAGCAAACAAAAAGCTACCCTTGTATGAATGTTAGATGTGTATAAAGTACCATTTACCTTATATAAACAGACATCTTTAACAACAAACGTTTTAGGCCAATGCATGAGTCAAACACAATTCACTGTTGTTTTCTTCTTTAGCGAAATGAAGATCTGTGCTTCTTGTCATGCTTATATTACATAACTTCTCCCCTCTGGGTTCAATGATTATGATAATTAGGACTCATCTGATTATTGTTTCTGAATAGCTCAATTGTGCAATAAGCAAATCTGATACACATCATGAAGATTACTACATGATGCCGTACACATGCCTAAGGCATAGCGACCACCTCCACATGTGGGAAGCCCGTGATTATGGGTATGAGGGAATTATTATGCTGACTTTAACCATCTGAAGATGGAGTTGCTGTTGTGGAAGTTTTCTCAGCAGCAAAGGGATGGAAGACTCCCGTGTTTCACTCCTTCATGTACCATTGCAAGCATAGTAATACAGTGGCTATACATTACTGTTTTGCTATCCGTTTCACAAATTAAATGCCTATTGATACCCATCATTGCCTGAGCAATTGAGACATGTAAGTGATTTGGGTGCCACTTCTCTGCCATTTTTCCTTGGATCTTTGAAATTGATATAATTATGTCTGGAGAAGGTGAGGGTAGTGCTCTTTTCAGAAAACAGGAGTCATCCACGATTTTTCTGGGCATCCTCCATAAGTATTTTTTTCAGTGGCTCATGCTGGAAGGCTATACCAGGTCACAGCTTAAGGCTGATGCCTGCAGTAGTTTAACCAAGGCTGTTACCCATGCTACTGTCACCCCCACACACACACACATACACAGAGTAGAACAGTGCTGTTACCACTACAATGATTTGAGTTAATGCAAGCCTGTCATCCTTATCTGATGGAAAGCTGAAGTTAGTTTGTAGTCACCACCTCTGTACTGTAGGTATGCCATCTTTTGGTTAAACAAATAACCTGCCACTGCATGCCAACATCCAATTTCATATTATGCCTTGTTTATGTCTCAGGTCCCTGCAGAGATTGTAAGGAACTTGGAGATACACATGAGCAGGTGATAGACAAAAAATAGGTAATCCTGCTGTACATAGAGACATGTTAAGACAACTAATACTTGTGGATATTACATATATGGATGTTGTAGTGGTGCATTGATATTAGTGGCTAAAGAGTACACTTGGCTATGAAAACTACCTATGGGGAGGAAGGAAATGAACCTACAGCCATTCTAGCAATCTCAGTGCACATAGACTTAACATGATAAGGCATTGTCCACTATACTAGGGGAGGCGTGCAGAAGCAAATTTCTAACAGAGGTGTTGTCGGACAAATCATTGATGATTTCAATCTGTAAATAACTACCAATATTATTGAAAGCCACCCAGATTATCGAGCTAAGAAGTTGAGAGGTTTGCTCCTATCCCTCCTCCATCCTATTCATTCCTTATTTGCTCACCTTGTGTTCTTCCCTCTGCTTACTTCTCAGGTTTTGTCTACATATGTAATATTCCAGGGTGCTGACTTATGCTTGTTAGTCTGCTCATGTGCATCTAAGAGAGCTCCAGGGTAAGTATACACGCTGTTATGAAAAAAGTCTCTGCATAGTAACAATGTTAGCCATTAGAAAATAATTCTGTATAACTTTTATATCGGCAGTACCACATTCTGTCATTACTAGAATAACAATGGAATTAGTGTAACTGTACAATGTTACACTATGCATATATGTAATATCCATAAATATTAGTTGTCTCGACATGTCAGAATATATAGTAGAATTATCTATTGCTCATTTATCACCTGTGCTATGTATATGTGCAGTTTTATTATTGTCAAATCTCAAATGGCTTTACTGGTCACAAGCATATAATAGTGTTTTCTTGATAAATAGCTCCAGCAGTTTAATATTTTCTTATGGCAGACTGCTGCCTGCAGTTTAATATTTTATTATGGCAGACTGCATGTGAGGATGGCTCCTACCTTAGGCTCCTCCTTACATGTGTTATACTCAGACAAACAGGTAGTTGACGTAACTGTGTAAGTCCTACTTGTAAAATGTTATAATGTTTTATTGTATCAGTCTCGGCATTGCTAAGAATGTAAATTCATTAATTTTGTATTTCTCTTCCCTCACTCTCTTTATGACTTTCCTTTCTCTTTCATAAATGTATTTTATTTGTGTTCTCCGTTTCTGTTACTGTTATATGCAGAAGCACAGCGACCTGCACCTTACGCACTGCCAAGGCCTGTCATCCCACTACAAGTGGAAGTAGCAGTAGTGCCACCACAACCACCACCTGCCCTACCTGCACCAGCTGCATCAAGTATCCTTGCACCGAAGGGTGGTATAGTGATATCTACCAGTAACAGTTGGAGTGGAGCACACACTTTTGTTGCTCATCAGGAGCTAGCGGAGGTTGTAGAGGAGATACTAGACAGAAGATTGGATGCCACATCAACTGTATGAAGATTTGTTGAGTTGGGTCTCTGCCCAGCAATACATTCACCTTCTAAGAGAGGAGCCAGTGCTGATGGTTTCCAGGATGATGAGTAATATCCCACTGGGTCTATCCACAAACCAAGTGTTCCTCACCTTTTGTGGCAGTGCCTCCCCCTGTATGTTCCACAGCCCCACCCTCACCATTCTCTTACCTCTGTCTGTCTTATGTCTCCTTCACAATTGCATTCCTTCTCCATCATTATGTTAACCCACACCCTATCAGTTATGTGTATCTTTCCTAACCTCCCCCTCTTACCTACTTTTTACTTCCCTGACATCCTTTGTTACCTTTCCCTTCTCAAAATAAACAACAGACACATGTCCCACAAAAATGTACTCTTACCCATACCTCTCAATCTCCCACCAATCTGACTAGTGTACGTATGATTGGATCCAGTTGTTCATCCCAAAAAGCATAGTTGTCTGACAAATCATTGATTATTTCAGTCATTAAATAATTACAAATGTTATTGTAAGTCACCAGGATTACTTAGCTAAGAAATTGAGGGGTTTGTCCCTATTTCACCATTATCCTGTTCATTCCTAATGTGGTCACCTTGTCTTCTGTCCTCTGTTTGCTTCTCTCTTTCTTCTCTGTCATATACTCCCTTTTCCAACTTGCAGTCTGTAAAAAAATAGATAAACAAAATGCACACGTGCACACAAAGGCTGATAGAAATCATCTCTAAGTGCTTATACATAGTGATACAGTTGGCAGAGAGCAATATAACTGCCAATATAAAACCACAGAAAAATGGCACTTCTGGTCCTGTGGAAAAAATAATGAAATATCCTTGTCATGTACTAATAATATTGCTATCAGTCTGCAAATGAGCTAAGCATCAATGCATGTCACCAAACAGTTATGACATATGGTAAAGTTAATAATTCACATGTAACAGCTTCCATGGCTCATTGTATTCATGATGTGATGCGTACATTCTCAGTACACTGGGTGCAGAGTATTCATAATGTGATGCATACATTCTCAGTACACTGGGTGCAGGGTTCTAATCCCCTGACAGTGGCATCTTTTACAAATTCAGTTTTCAATTTGCAGCTGTATTTCATTACCATTACATCAACACAGACGACATTTTTTCCCATTTCTGCATGTGAACTCGTGAAAATTACCAGCAGAACTCATGTATATTCAGTGTTTACCTCAGCTGCTTGTACTTTAACCTGGCAGCAAGATGGTCTAACAAGATCTGACCATGGGGCTGTGCTGCAGCCACAGCAAGGAGCTGCACATCATGTACAATGATCTGGCTGCATGAATAAGTAAGACAAATTGAGGCTTATCAAGTACACACTGTCAACAGTGTTGGCTTGAACAAGATTGTGGATGCAGTGTTTCTGAATCCCTGTGTGTATTTTGGCATCTAGGTCTGTTTTCAGCTCATTGTTTTAACTGCAAAGCAAACTACTTGGGTAATTAAGTTACATAACAAGAGACCAGTCCATGCATTGCGGAAATCAAAAGCTGAGCAAAACCAAACTAAAAATATTATAACAGAGTTCATGCAGACCACAACTGATTGCTTTTTCTTCCACAATACTCAGATTTTTCAGCGATATGTGGATAATTCTAAGACATTTTAATACTTTTGATACAAAATTATTTAACATATAAACATCAATAAGAGGAAAATGATTTTTTAATTAAAAGTCAATTCCAAAAATATTTTTTTATAAATTAAAACATTAATAAATATAAATAAATATATGCTTAAGAATTACCAAGACAAGGCTTGAAAAAAAGGAAACCCCTCTCAAAGGTTTCAAGTTTAATG
Source organism: Protopterus annectens (assembly GCF_019279795.1). Taxonomy (NCBI): domain Eukaryota; kingdom Metazoa; phylum Chordata; order Ceratodontiformes; family Protopteridae; genus Protopterus; species Protopterus annectens. Next base: position 761,307,137 of record NC_056727.1, read on the forward strand.
AAGTTGTGGGCAGGAGCTCAGACTCTAGATGGTACCAACGCCTCTGGGCATCAGCTGTGGCACAGAGTATCCCCTAGATAGGAGATCACAGATTACAGGCTGCAAACCATATAACGGCTAGCCAGCCAACAGTGTAAAAACTGGCACTATATTATTTTGTTGTGTTGACTAATGTCACCAAAAATTGGGCATGGGTATTTATGAGTGATAAGTGGGTTGAGGACCTGGTCTACTTTGACCTATGGCAGGGACACATGATAACAGTGGGAGGGGTGTATGTGCCCCTATTGTCTGGTGACTGTCCACCTTAAAGGCCAGCGTCAATAAGCTACTAACTGACTGATGTCCATTTACCCATCTGGGATGGCTCTGTTGAGTGAAACTATATAAAATCAATTGATCTGCCAAACATGAACATTGTTACAATCAATGTAGATTCACTAAAAGGATGAAGCTTGAAAGTGGATGCCATGATTGTCAGAAGAAAGCTGGGAATCCTATGTATCCAGGAGACGAGATGGAACGGCAGTACATCAAAGCCTTTTGACTTGGAATCAAGAGTCTATTACTCAGGTGGAAGAGGACAGACTAGAAATGATGTGGAAATTGCAATGATGGAGAAGCCTCAGAAGACAGTGAGGGATGTCATCAGAATTAGTGACAGACTCATGGCAATCAGGCTCCAGTGTAAGCATAGGGCAGCATTTATAATCTCAGCCTATGCCCCACAGCGGGGTTGTGATAGTAAGGAAAAGAGTGCATTCCGTCAGTGCTTGCAGGGCCTCCTAGATAAAGTAGGACTACATGAGTTGGTGTCAATAGGGGATCTAGATACACATATCAGGACAGACAGAACATAATATGAGGACTGCCTGTGTTAACATGGGTGGGACAACAGGAATAAAGGAGAGGCCATTCTAGACATCTATCTGGTAAATGGCTTGATGATGGCCAACAAATGGGTTCAGCAAAAGAGACAGTCACATGATCACACACAGGAATTTCCCACAGTATAAACAATGGCTTCTGAAGGTACTCTTAGCAGTAAGGAGAGAAAGATGTATCTCATATGACTGGAGAATAAGCATATTAGTGCCAGTGTACACGAACAAAGGAGACATCCACATCTGTGGGCAGTACAGGGGTGTCAAACTCCTGTCACACTACATGAAATTTCTGGAAAGGGTGACTGAAAAAACAAATATGTGGAGCAGTAGAGAATAAAATTGGAGATGAGCTGTCTGGATTCAGATCAGGTTGCAGAACAACCAATTTGATGGTTTCAGTGAGACAGATAATTGAGAAGAATGAGCTAGAGATGAGGAAAGAGGCATTTCTAGACTTAGAGAAAGAAAGCAGATGACAAGTTCCCAAGAAAGCTGATTTGGGCAGTCCTGTGGTGGTTCAAAGTCCCAAAATATTGGAAGAATTAGTTCAGGCTATGTACAAGAACCCAATGACTCAAGTACAGTCAGTGTTCTGTCTCACAGTGGGGATCCCCGTGGGAGTGGGTGTGCACCAGAGTTCAGGTCTGAGCCCATTGCAGTTCCTACTGGTGAAGGACTACATCAGCAAACAGGTTCATGGGGAGCAATAAACAAAGTTACTGTATGCAGGTAATGTGGTATTACAGGCATACTCCAAGCAAGAACTTTAGCAATGGATAGGGAAATGGAATGCAAAACTTTAAAGCACATGGGATGAAAATATGGAAAGAACAAATGACCAGGAAGCCACAAGTCAACTACCAGAGTATTTAATAGGTTAAAACAACAAAGTTAAGAGCTTTCATCTCTGCTCCAATTGCAGAGAAGGTCAAAGAGAATGCATTAAGGGTGGTTCAGACATATGTGCAGAAAAGTAGATTACAATCTGGTGAAAATATTTGGGACAGGCAGGAATAATGTCAAGAGGAAACAAGGGTGTCCAGCAAGGATACAGATGGATTGCCTGAGAGTGTGAGTCAGACATGATTGTTAAAAAGTGTAGGAGTGCACTGAATTGAGAGAGGTGGCTAAAGTTGACACAACACCCTGACTCCATACAGGAAAATGGGAAAAAGGGGGTTGATGATGATATTTCAAAGGTTTCAGCTTTAATAAACATCATCTCTTAGCATTACCATCTCTGAAGTGTTACAGGAATTTAACAGTACTTACCAAAATAACTTCTTATTTTTAAATATACATTTACAGTCACCCTTTCTGGTGTTTACTGGTTAATAATCCAGTACCCAAAAGATAGCTTCTTTAAGTTAATACAGGTAATGCTAGGCATTCTCCCAAAAATGTAGCATTCCTTACCACTGCTGGCATTATTGAGGTTTTTATTTTTTATGGCTGAAACATGCTCATACATCCACTTTGAGGGCCTTCCAGGGGTCTTACCCAAATAGAAAATCTCAAAACTGATTTACGCACCCAAATATATAACTATGTTAAAATTCCAACTTAGCAAACCCCTACTATCAAGGGTCTTCTTCATTGTACCCACATTTACAGTAGTTACTTCTCAAATGTATCTAAAAATCCTACAGAAAACTCATTTATAGATCACAAATCTGCTTATCTGATGAAACTCAGTGTAATTATATTTCAACAACACTTAAATTAGAAGGTCAAAATGTACAAAATGAGAGTTTTTCCAATAATATCAGTCGAGACTTTGTTACCTAACATAATTTTTCAACTGTCTATTAATCTTTTTAATGTATACCACCTAAACTGAATATGGTAGTTCAGAGTACTAGTACAATTTCAGTTATCATTTCTACCACAGTTTTGTTAGAAGCACTCATGGGATTACATAGTACCCCTATCTGTTTTTGACCTGATCGCACAAAATGGTAACTGATGTTCTGTTGTGTCCTCTTTCTATTAATACATTCTTTAAAATTTCTAGTTGTGTCTCAATCAAATATCTGAAGTCTATTTAAATAAACATATTCCCTGACCTCTTTTCATATTGTATTTAATATATGTATGGAATGTGTACCATTTCCTTTTAATAGAAGAACTAATGTCTCAACGTATTTCTATTTGTGTGTATCCAAGTAGTTTATCCCATCAAGAAATGACAACTCTGTAGATCCATTTCTGGCTTCAGTGAATGAAATCAATTCACATTCATACCTAGTCCCATGAAAACTGATATCAATTAATTATATATTTTCTTATCCAAATTCTGAAAGAGCAATATTAGTGTAAGATGGGGACATCTTGGATCCAATAGCTACTCTTAGTTGTTAGAACTGTTTGCCATAGGAAATAATTATTCACAAACACCAATTCTAACAAATAACTTATGAATTTGCCTTATCTAGTAATGTTACTCAAATAGTAGTGTACAAAATTAGTGCATGTTTCATCTGGTATGGCAAAAAAAGAGAAACAATATTCTAAAAAGCCAAAAATGCTGCATCTAAAATAGAAATATTCTTAACTTTGGTAAAAAAATCTTAAGAATTTTTAACAGAAGTAACTGTGTTTTCAACTACTGAATTTAGCTTACAGTCAAGAAAAATAGCCACTATTTCTGTTTTTGAGTTCTTGGATTCTTTCAATAACTTTTGGTCAAAACACAGGGTTATCTACAGATCAATATATTTTGATATGCAAAAAGGCCATTGTGTGTGGATTTTCACCTAGAAAGAAATAATATAAATTTAGCCAGATCACTTTCTTGTATAATAAATCTAAAAAGCTTAATTCATTAGTTTTATAATCTAAATGTGCTGTTCTCAACATAACCTCTTGGTAGCAAAATTTGTTTTGTAAATTGTAAATGAACATACATAGCTTGATTATATTTATTTGGGTCCACCTTCATGAGTTCTGCAACCCTGTCAGAGTTCAAATCTGACAATGACTCAGTGCTGTTCTCTGTTCAACGATTAAATTAACAGTATAATCTTTAGAGCCTTGGGCCAATAAAGATCTAATGCCATTAATTACCGCATTCTCAAATGTCTCTAAGTCAAGAATTGACAGTAGCTGCTTTACAAATCCTTTCCATGTTTACACTAACCACAACTGAATACTGGTTTATTAAAAATGTCAAATTGCACTTACAAAATATATAGTTTTAAATGTAATAAAATACTTGTAATACCGCTTCTTTTATGCTGGCACCAGCTTGGTGCAAGGAATTCAAAATAGCTTGGACTTTAGGTGGATGATGCCCACAGTTAGAAAATTTTGCAGTGTCATCCAGGCTGCCTGCAGCATATCAAACATGAATTCTCAGAATCTTTTCCATCAGTCTCTGGAATGTTGTGGGTGCTCCATGGAGAGTAAAAGAAAAAGACTCAGTAGAGGAACAGACCATCAGGTGGAGAGAATGCCAACTTTTCCTAAATGTCTGGTGCAAATGGTACTTTCAATAGCCCTTTCTAGGTCTAAAGTGATAACTTGGCTAAATTTCAAGCCCCAAAAAACTCAGAGAACACTGCTGCCTATGCGGAACTAGTTACAGAAACCCTATACAAGCATCTTAATAGTTGCATAGAGGCAGCTGTACCCATCAGGTAGAAGTACAGAACTAACTCAAAAAACAAGCCATACTGGTGGAATCATAACATCAATTGGCTGTATAACAGAAGGAAGAAAATCATGGCAGAAATTCAGAAGTACAGCATCCAGCAGGATAAAAGAACTAATCAAACTAAACAAACAACTCAAAGGAAAAATAAAGTTTTACCAAAGCCAAGTTTGAGGTAAATTTGGCCTACCAGGCTAAGGATGACCACGAAGAACTTTTTATCTATGTCCACAGTCTCAAAGGCAACACATAGCTGTGTGCATAGCTCATTATTAATGGCGCCAACTATACTGAGCCAGGAGATAAATCAAACTAACTGGCTGACAAATTCAGTTCCAACTTTGCCCTTCTCTCCCCCTCAACCTTTCCTCAGGAAATACCATCAAATGTAACTCCTCTGACTATATATCACAAGGAAACAGGTGCTTAATGCTCTCTCTAAGACCAAGAACACTGTATCAGTGGTCCCAGACAATATACCAGGATGTCTTCTAAATAACATGAAACATGAACTATCAGGCCCTCTCAAATTGCTATTTAACTGTTGCCTCCAAACAAGCTTCATGCCTCACAAATGGAGAACTGCAGCAGTAATCCCTCTACATAAAGGTAGGCCATCTACAGACCCTAGAAAGTACAGACCCATTTGTTTTACTAGTTTCATATGCAATGCCATGGAAATAATTATCATGGAAATGATCAGTAATGACATAGGAAACCTCCAGACACTGGACCCAACCCAATCTGGTTTTGTCAAGGGAAGGTCATGCCTACTCAACCAGGTGGATTTCTTTGAGAAGGTCACTAAAGCAGTAGATGAGGGCAAAATGATTCCTACAGCATACTTTGACCTGGCCAAGGCATTTGACACAATACCCCACTTTGGTATTGTTGACAAACTCAGGAGGTTAGGTATAAACCCTTATGTCACCCAATGGATACCCAGCTTGCTCACAGACAGGACCCAGGAAGTTAGAACTGGGGACTCCACCTATTTAAAGATGCCAGTCACAAGCAAGGTCCCTCAGGGATCTATCCTGTGACTACTCATTTTTGGCATTTACTTCTCTGAAATTAAGGCCAATGTCTATGGCCTCTGGGTGACTACATTTACAGATGACTGCAAATTAGTAACAGTCATAGAATCCCTTACTGGCACAAATGTTCTCCAGGAAGGACTGACACAGACAAACAACTGATGTCAGAGCCATGGACTAAATCTAAATGCCAAGAAATGTATAATAGTATCCTTCAGGTAGTCATCCACCCCTGGTAACTATCATATTGAAAACACACTTCTAAGAGTTGACCCAGTAGTCAGAGAGTGGTGGCACACACAGACAGTAATCTAGCCTTTGACCATCACATGTCTACAACAGTGAGGAAATCATTCTATGTTGTGCAACTTATAAACAAAGGTAATGGATCTAGGTCCAAGGAAGTCATTGTTCCACTGTATTTGGCATTCATCAGACCTATCATTGAGTACAGTGCTGCTTTGGTATGTACCTAACCAGGCACATTCAGCAAGTGCAATGTCAACAGTGTTTTCTCCACTAAAAGAATACAGGTCAGAGGTAATATGCAATGCACAGACCTACTCAAGTCCCTGTCACTGTGTTCTGTCTGCTACAGGCTGTTGAGGGGGATCTATGCCTGGCATACAAGGCATTTTCAGACCCCATCCTGATGGACCTCTTGCATATCAGCAAAACAAACAGCATCATAATTACCCATTCTAAAGACTTAAACCTTGCCTATGATATAAATATGGCCTGCTGGTGAGACAGGTATGTATCCTAGAGACTACCCCATTCTCTGGAACAGGTTATCCATCCATGTGAAAATGAGTTCCTCCCAAACCCAATTCAAGTGTAATCAGAACAATTGGATGGGGAACAGGAAATTCATCCCTGGTTGGGGCACCTATGTCTTTAATGGACACAGGCAGCCTGTAAATCTTTCATCTCTCAAGCCCCTGCTTACACTTATCAAAGGTATGAGAACTTGTCAGAGATTTTGGATGTATGGCTAGGCTTAAAATGGCTCTTGTGGTCGTTAGCATTGAAAGCACGTATGAACCTATAAAGTGGACAGAAACCTAGCCTTACCCAGTTTTTCAATTAATTAGCAGACAGCATGGGATATGAATCAAATTTAGAGATACACATACTTTAGAGTAGTTATGCAGTCAATGATTACAGTTCTTAAGCAGAGTTTCTATTATTAGGCGAGGAAAAGCTCAGAGCACTTTCTCAGGTAGCTTCAAAAAATGAAGCCATTTTCTTGGTGTGGAAGAAAAGAAATTTGGAAAGAGCTCTTTTCACATACACTGAAAAAAAAATCCAAGTTCTATAAAACTGTATTTCTGTTCACTGTAGGCCACAAATGTAATATTTAATAGTACTGACAGTAACAGCACAGTCTTTGAAACAGATTTCTGAGACTGTATAATGGGTTTATGTATACAGCGAAACAGATATAAATACTCTCTTGTAGCAAATAGAGTAAGGAAAAATAAACTCCAGCTTGTCATGACAGTATGAGCATGTACACTTCACCCTTTCACAAGTTCTTCACACAGGACTTTTAAAGCAAATCATTATTACATTCACTTAATAATGCATACAGGTTTGGTTAAATGCCACTCAATAGCTTTCTTTCCTGTTCTGGTTCAGGGATATCTTTCAAACTTTATACTGAATGGAAAGCTTTCATATTGGTTTCTCCCTTCAAATTTAACTTCCCTGGAGATTCTTTGCCACAATCCATCCTTGACCCAGGACTCAAGAAAATATGAATATGGCATCTAAGTGCTTATCTGTGGATTATATTTTCCTAAAAGCACAATTCTTGCTAAGATTTACCTGCCTACTGTGCCCTGGTGTTAAAGTTATGGCATTCTGTATGTTCAACAGTTTCAGTAGGCACCACTATGCCTAATTATGTATATGTGATTGTCTCTCTACCCCAGGCCAGTAATCAAGGAGCCTCAGTTCTCATCACTAACACTGGTGAGAGATGGTCACTAAGAACAGGAATTGATTAACAAAGTATTTTCAAATGCAGGTCTCTGCATCATGAACAGTTTCTCCCAAGAGCACACAGAGAACAAGCTCCAGACCTGGGACTGAACTCTTGGTCTCTCTAGATCCCAAATAAGATTCACTTTGGAGCACTGTGCCCAGTTCCAGGTAGCTGACACACTCACACCTGGGTATTTGATTTTACACACACACACACACACACACACACACACACACACACACACACACACACACACACACACACACACACACACACTCTCTCTCTCTCTCTCTCTCTTTTGGGAAAGGCTGGTGTAGATTTACTAACTGTACCCTTTCTGCCCAGACTATAAGTTAACCACGATGTCACTAGTCAACTAGTCTTAGGCTCTTACAAGGGTATCCAATTATACTGGGTGAAATTAATACTAATATAAATGGTAGAGTGTAACCAAAGCAGCAAGGCTTTTTGGAGTGGTCATAGCATCAATAAAATAAGCACAATTACTCTCAAGATGTTAACAGTATACTCTAAAAGACCAGCCACAATGATAGGTATAAACATATTTAATAATAAATAACAACATAGAAAACACAAGAATACTAAAGGGTATAAAATATTTAATAATAAATAATAAAATAGAAAACACAGGAATAATAAATATCTAAGTACAATAAACACCAAAGTTTCAATCACAGGAGAAATAAAAATATGTTGCCCCTTTCCTGAAATTCTCTAATATGAGAATTTTTATAGTATGTTATCTGTTTGTCTACTTGTGCTCCTCCCTTGTGTCCTATTACCTATCCTTTAGTTGTGTTTAGTATCCTAAATAGTCTTAAAGGGAGTGTTTTCCTCTTCCCAGGTTTCCCTTTCTATATTTGGCATGCCTTTTAGATCTTTGCTACACAATATCTCAGACAGAATAAATCCAGATGAGATTTGAGTTGTTTAGAATGGAATCATCTGGTTCCAGTTTTCACCATCTTGTTCTAAGGTTTACAAAGCATGGATTTCAAAATATTGTTAAAACTCTATACAGCCCAGCTGCCTGAGGGTGTTAGTCAGACCTTTTCAGCTGCTTTACTTTTAAGAACTGGAATAGTTTATAAATTGTTGAGTACATGAATGGCATACCTTGATCAGTAAAGATGTCTTTGGGTATTCTGACCCTAAAAGATAGTATCATCAGTACTTTCACTATAGCTTTATTGTTTACATGTTTTAGGGGAACTGCTAATAGGAACTTTGTGGCATAATCTGTGATTATTAGTATATTATTGGGACCTTTTCTTGACTTCACAACAAGGCCTACAAGGTCCATAGCTATCCACATAAATGAGACTTCTGTTATAGATAGGGCTATTTAAAGGTTCTTAAAACTTGGGTAAGGTGCTATCTTCTGAGGTTCTTGGTAAGCTGCTCAGAAATATTATATTTCCTTCTTTATACTTGGCCAGAAAAACCCACCTATAATCTTAGTCTTAATGTCCACTCAAAATGTGGATGTAAGCCAATTCATTATGAGACATCTATATAGTCCTGGTACCAGTAACTGGCTCAGTCTATTTTCTCTCTTAAGTTACTGTATAAAGCTAATCATTTTCAGTTCAAAATATGGGTATGAAGTAGGGTTGCCCTGATCAGTGGTCTCCTTTTCAATTTTTGCTGTGTTTTTCTGGCTTTGCTTAGAATGTCATCTTATATTGGGCTTTTTAAATTGACATGTCATACATAGAGATCAGACAGGCAGCATTACTCTCAGCCTTAGCCAAGTATAAGCAAGAGAGTGTAGCTTCATTGCTTGCAATGATAATTACTGTTTTCTCTCCATTGCCTAATCCCACTAGAAAGAGTTGCTGGGAGGTCTTCTAGCTCATGTTTTTTTCTACTTATTTTAGCATTAGAATCATATTATGTACTTGCCTGGTTTTCTGTTTAGGCTCTGTCTCATTGCTTTGCTTACTGTTTGCTCATAATAGGGCTTTGCTCATAGCAGGGTTTTTCTCTCTCCTTCTGAGTACATGTATTTCCTTCTACTCTCACAACTGTGGGCAAATATTTGCAGTCACTGTACTGACTTCTCCCACCACTTTGGCTATTGGAATTTTATGCAGAGTATCATTACCTGTGAGGCTTTCCCTGTCTACCTTGGTATTAACTCCTTTTGTAGTCTTACCTACTGGACACCTTTGGTCACACTTTTTATCTTCCACCTAGATTCAGACCTTATCACCCTTTGAAATGTCTAATTACAGATCTGTTTATTTATTAGAGCTTTGTATCTCTGTCAATCCATCTGGATTTTGCTCCCCACACATTTCCACAAGTCTTTGAAATGGGGAAAGTCCTGCCCAATTGCATCCTAAATTAGTATTATATAATGAAGTATCACTGAGTCAGAAGAACCTAGAAGAGCAGCAATGCATTTATCATCACAGATGTTGGGCAGCAGGTTTCTTATAATAGCAAGCATGTACACAACATACCGATTCTCTGTAAAATAGGAAAGGTGAGCATTTTATACCCAGGTAACTAAATACAACCTACCCTGACATAGCTAAATTAAATGATGAATGAAGCTGTTAGTCCTTATTCAAAAGGAGTGCCCAATTTCTTTTCAAATAGCTATCTTCTCATAATTGGGCACATGTAATCACGCTACATTAACGTACTAGAATTTTCCTGACTCTTCCAATACAGACTGCATGTTCTATCAGTGATTCATCTACACTTGTACCGTACAAAATAAAGAATGCCTGGTATTGCCCAATCATCCTGTGTGTCAGTCTGGTCTTGAACTGCAGTTATACAAGCATACATTAAAAGTACAGAAATACATAATTTGGTCATGCTTAACAACTTCCCCCTTTAAATGTGTAAGGATCAAAAACAATTTGCACATTTTCCAATGGGTAGCTGTTGATCAGCTTTGTCTTTGTATTCCTCTTCTATACTGAGTAAGTTGCAAATAAAAGTCAACAGCAAACTTAGTCTTGTCAAATTATTGTTTTTCCAAGACAGAATATTAAAATATCAAAATGTAATTTCAAATATTTCAGTTGTCACATGTCAAATACCAGATCATGTTTCTTAAACATATCAAAGTTTTTCATCACAATCCTTGTCACCAACATTTTGTCAGTCAGACATACAGTTATACAGTTGTCAAGGGTCAAATCATATTACTTAGACTTGCAGTAATATACTAATGGTATGATATACGATGTACCTTGTAAAAAATCTAATTTATCCAGTCAGTTAACGTGCAAATCATATTGTTTTATATTCCATCACTTTATTGAATAGCAATTTCTTTAACAGTTCAAGAATGTCATAACATTCTAAAAGTAATTACACAATAATAGCTCGTTAGTATTCAAAAACTGCATGCTGATTGGTCAGCCCAACCAGCATGTCTGTTGTAAACTGAGCATATACTGAAAGTAAAAGTCCAGTCGCTGAAGTACCATTGAGCGGACAGTCTTTTTGCTATTAGTATAGGGTACAGAGGTATACATCTCAACTATTTGGATTTTTATCTGTTCCTCATAACATTTGTGGTTTTCTGACAAATCACTGAGGAATTAAGTCACTAAAGAATAACTTACACTTCAATTTCAGACTTCACATCCTTCAGACAATGCATAACAACACAAATCTTGTTATTCTCACAGCTTTCCAAGTTTATAAGAGTAACATTTATAATTGGTCCAAATTTTGTAGCCTTTGCTCCCCTATATTTATGGCTTTGTCCACATTTATTAAGCTAAGAGGTTTATAGGTACATACAGAGGGCAGAGCAAATACAAGTAAAATCAGATATGTTGTACAAAATTAAATAAGCATACCTGATTTTCCTTGTATTGTCTCTCTTGTTACGCTAAACTGTCCAGATTTTAGTTTAAAAAAACAAAAACAAAAAAAAAAGCAACAGAGATTTTCCATTCTCTGATGCTTGCTTTCCACAGCAGTGGTGTACTGTAGAAACATGGGAACAGAAGTATCATACACATGCTCATTACATCAATAAACACAGAAGAATGTGGAAACAATGTGGAGGCACATTACGGCACTGTTGTACAAAGACATTTTTTAAGAAAAGTAATTTCCTTCTTAAATCATTTAATTGTATAATAGCAATAATTGACTTGTGGGTGTGGGTGTGATGTCTCTCCTCTGGGCCAGTAATCAAGGAGCCTCAATCCTCACCACTGACACTGGTGGGGAATGTTCACTTAGAACAAAAATAGATACACATACCCCTGGATTCATTAAACTCTGTGCAGGAATAATGCTATTCCTGCGTGGAGTGGATCATGCCCATGTAGAACAGCAGTGCAGCTTTCATATTAATGAAGGCGTGCTGCTGTATTCTCCACACAGACATGATCTGTGTATGAGTGCAGGGGGTGTGTCTGAGCAGTGCTCGCACAGTACACATGTTCCCTGCACTCTAGAATTGCTGTATGGCAATCCCAAAGCAAGTAACTGGGTCCGCGGACACTGTTATCATAACATAGTAGGGTCTGCAGACAAAATACAGTAAAAACGCAAAAAAGCACAGCCCCCTCGCAATGGTCCAGCACAGATAATGTCCAGAATGGTATGCCAGTGTACATGCTGGCATACTGAATAAGTAACCATGTTCCTGAGAGGAACATTTAAACCAATTCCCCCATGTATGATGCAGTTGTCCAGATGTCCTGCCCTAACATATAGAAAGAAATGTGCATACCCCTACAGTAAATAAAATTAAAACACGTTTATTTTATTTCTCTTCTGTTCCCAATAATGTTTAAGCGTAACTGAGCAGATGTGCATGCCGCGCAGCTGTGTATAGCATAGCTGAAACATCTGAAGGAGCTAAATAGAAACATACAGCCAAAACAGTCAAAAAGTGGAATTGCGTAGTGTTTAGAGCATTTACCTTGCATGCAGTAATTCACGGTTTGAGACCCAATGCAGTCCATTTATTTTTATATGTGAAAACAGCAGTAAAAGTATCTTTTTTATAAATAGATAGTGAATAATATGTATTTGTTAACCTGGGTAGTGTAGCAGGTCCAAATGTGAGGTGTCAGTGTAGTACAAATGTGAACCCCCATATAAACACAAGTGTCCCATACAGTATAGTCACAAAAGAATATAGTGTAATTAAAGTACGTAGGGGAATGTTAGGGAAGGGAAACGTACATATCATAAGATGTCATTAAGAAGAAATCAACCCCACAATCTTGATAGTCCATAGAATGAAAGCTGAACAATGCTAAATTGTGCTCAGCTATGCTTAGCCTGAGTAGGCATTGCTTAAATTTGTGTGCTTAGCAATAATTAGCATAGCTAAGTGGATTTGCACACTGGTAAGCAGTGGTTAGTATCCACCACTTTAAGCAATGCCTATCTGTGCTAAGTGGGTTTGCCCGTTGCTTAGCTTTGCTCAGCATATTCAGAACTGTCCAATCAAGGCAAAGTGTGGGAAATCAGCCCTACTTAAACCTTGCAGGTGGGAATACAACCCATAACCAGTTGTAGCTCATCACTGCAGGCACTATGTCTGGTGTTGGTGAAGCTGTGTGCTTTCGGGTGCAGTGCTGGGGAATTCAGGAGTCCAGGGTCATGGTTGGACTCCTAGTACAAAACCATGAAGGGAGACTGCTGCAGGACCAGTACCAGGGATCCCAATAGAAAGCAGAGGCCTGGGACCGTCTCACACTTGACCTCAACAGTGCCACTGGCATCCCTCAGACTGATGAGCAGGTCTGGCACCACTATGCTGACTTGAAGCATGAGAAAAGGGAGGTCTTGGACAGGTGGGTCCAAGATACACAGGTGGGGAATGTCCCAATTGTGTGTAAGTATCAGTATCAATAAGTGTTTCCAAAGTTCAGCCTGTGCATGTGATGGGCAGGTATACATAAATGTTTCTATATCTCCTGTACACCTGCAGATGAGAGGGCCATGAACATGGATACCCATGCCAGCAGGCTGCTAAGGCTGTGTTGCAAGGCTGGTGAGTACAAATCTAGCTTGTAGTATTCATGGCAAATAAATAGAAATGAGTAGAATGTCACCTGTTAGTATTTAAAAATAGATATGGTTTGTACTGAATAAATGAGACATTAGCAGAGTAATAGTGATGTACACGGAATATATCAATAAAAGTGTCAGTACCTGTCAATAAAAGTCAAAACCCTGGACTGGTTATGTTTACTTTGGCATGTGTTGGTATGAATCAAAATGTGTACAATTTCTGCACAGTAACTATAGCTCAAAGCATTAAATAATCAAGGCTCATCTGACAAAGATTGTGGAGTTGTAAAACAGGAGATTAACTATATGAAATGTTCCATGCACCAAGATCTGATATCTGAATAGTAATGTTGTGTTAACCAGTGTTTTCCATACTGTGCTATGTCAAAGTATAAATACACAGTATAAGATCTATCTGCCATGCATGAATGTCAGAATTACAAGGTCAGATTATGCAACCAAGAGAGTATTAGGCAGAAAACAGTCAAATAAGAGACAACAGTTTCTCAATAACTTATTCTAATGAAACACAAACTTTGTTCTGTTTTATGCACAAACAGGCAAGGTTTGAATCCTGGTAGTAAGCTGTATGCATAGTTTCACCCAGGAATATGTGAATATGTGTAGAAACAGTCAGATAGTGCAAACAGAAATTTTCTCCACAGGTCTGCCAGGTAAGAAAAGGCATATCTTAGCTGTAAGAAGGCTGTACATATACACTCTGTACAACACCCACTGTAAAAGGCTGCAAATGACAGCAAGATAAGTACATGCACCAAGTAGTCTACTCCAAGAAATGTCCCTCAAGTGTCATGTTGTCACAGGTATTGGTCACTGCCGCCCACACCTAGGGTGACCGATAGAAATCAAGGCAGAGTATGGCAGTAGCACACACACACACACACACACACACACACACACACACACACACACACACACACACACACACACACACACACACACACACACACACAGTATGAGTGCAGATATGTAACCCTGACAATGTGAATATGGGCAGAAACAGTCAGGTAGTGTTAACAGAAATTTCCTCCACAGGTCTGCCAGGTAAGAAAAGGTATAAATTAGCTGTAAGAAGGTTGTAATTATACACTGTGTACAAAACCCACTGTCCAAGCCCAAGGCTACAAATGACAGCAGGATAAGTACATACACAAAGTAGTGTCCTCCATGAAATGTCCCTCAAGTGTCACGCTGTCACAGCTAGTGGTCAGTGATGCCCACATTCAGGGTGACCAATTGAAATTAAGGTGGAGTATGGCAGTGGCATGCACTCACACACACACACACACACACACACACACACACACACACACACACACACACACACACACACACACACACACACACATACACACACACATACACACGCACACAAACACTATGAGTGCACATATGTAACCCTGACTATGTGAATATGGATAGAAACAGTCAGGTAGTATTAACAAACATTCCCTCCACAGGTCTGCCAGGTAAGAAAAGGTATAAATTAGCTGTAAGAAGGCTGTAATTATACACTGTGTACAAACATACCACTGCCCAACCCAAGGCCATAGGTCGATGTAAAGGGTGGTAATACCTGGAGAGTAATGATTAGAGCAATGATCATTAAAGTTGTGAGCAATTGAAGCCTATACAGTTGTTAATTGACATCTCTCTCTCTCCCCCGCCCTATCTGCACATAAATCAATGGGTATGTTTTTCACCAAACCCACTGTTGGGACATGTGTTCTATTGTTCTGCAAATATTTAAATGTTTGACTATTAATGTTCCCTGTTCAAATACTATCATTGGTGGCCTGCTGCTATCAATGTAACCTGCATGCCGTTATAATGCCCACTGTGGTTCCATATATGCATGTGTTCTGTTTGCTATGCAACTGTTCCAAATCTGTTGTATTGGGTTAATGGGAATACCTGTGCATGCTGTTATAACTAATCCTGGAATGTGTTTTTCATGACTAACCAACATATGTTATAAAACTGCAACACCATAGCATGTCTGGGAAGGCCAATCTGCCTGTCTTGCCTCAATGGGACTTTACGTTTATTTCAACTGGCCATGGCACCAGGCCCCAGCACATCTGTGACCCAACCTGGGATCTCCTCATCTGCCGGTCCTACACCACCTTTGGGTGGAACTGCCTCAGGGGATGGGGCCTGTCCCCCCCTGGGAGTGGGCATGGACAGGACACTGTCACCCATTGTCATGTCCAGGAATTGGTGTTTAGTGAGCTTTGAAAGGAGTTTGGAGATCTGCTACTCCAGCTTGAGGGCCACATGTGGCATCTTGGGGGTCAGCCTGCTCCTCCTGCTCAGCCCCCAGCACAGTCACATTTGGGGCAGTGAAGGTGCAGTGGTGACGTCCCATGAGTTGGGACCTCAGTCCCACTGTATCCATTTGGGGGCTCCTGGGCACCTGATTTCCAACCACCCTCCCTGTCCAAGGTGTTTACCCCACATGTGTCATATACTTCCCCTATCCTTCCCCAACATCCCACTTTCACCTTATTAAAAAAAAAGAGAAATATGTTCCCACAAAAAAATGCTGCCCCATACATAGCTGTCCATTTTACGCACGTGTCCACTGGACACATGTAATCTGGTCTAATTAGCTTAACAACACATTACTGTTGTCCTCACCCCTCTCTCAGGGGTTTGTGTCCAAATTCGCCTCCAAATTCTGTACAAGTGCACAGCTGTTACTGTATCAGAAATGGACAGCTATGGACCTTCCCTACACCCATCCTGCACATCCCTAGGTATCTGTCACATTGTTTTTCCCTCTGCATGTCACCTTTTTCACCACTATCATATCACCCATTTTTTTCTTTTCTTTTAAAGAAAGTGCAGGGGTAAGTGGGAGTAAGCTGTAGTAAGCAGCAGTAAGTGTCGGTAAGTGAGTTTGCACGATGCTAAGTGATGCCTACACAGATTAAGTAGTTTCCCATTTAACCATGTGTTGGCATCGCTTACCATTGCGCAAACCCACTTACAACTACTTAAAACTGCCTTAATCACCCTGTCTCCATCAGCCATTGTTCTGCCCAGCAAAAAAATAATCAGCCCTGTCAAGTCTTGAACCCAGGACCCTGTACACCATAATACATCATACTCAGAGCAATTTATCACTACGCCATCTGAGATGTAATAATGAATGCTGTTTTTTTTAAGTACATCATTCAGTACAGGTATAGAATAGTACAGAACAAACACTGTGGAATCAGTCATGTTTAGTATGTATAAATATACACATAATAGATGTGTATGGTGATTAATAAATATTAAAAAGTATATACATCAGATACATGGATCTATACATATAAAACAAATATTTATGGACTATATACATATTTATTTTTATATAAACAAATGTAAAGATATAAAAAGGACTATATATATATATATATATATATATATATATATATATATATATATATATATATGTATATATATATATATCTAAAATAAATATATATGCCCATAACATGTAGTGGTCATTCCCAGCAACATACCTCTAAATCTCTTTGTGTAATAATTCTGGACAAAGGCTGTCACAATGAAGGGACAGTGGTCCAAGAACAGGGACATAATGTACGTACTGCAGTTATAAATGTAGAATGTTCCTACAGTAACAGGGTTAGTGTCAGCATACATGTCCAGAAGGATGTGAATTCTGAAACTGAAATGTATGTCATCATGTACAGACAGAAATGCTCGTATTATCACAGTGATTTACTACATAAATGAAAATAATGATTCTGTGGAACAGAACATACATGTGAGCAATAATCCTGGACAGTCTGAAACAATCTGGGCAGTCGAGAGTTATGCTCAGAACCGCTTAGTGCAACAAATCTGGACCAAGCCTGACTGGGGAGGTAAAGCCATGAAACTGGGAACATATCCCAAATACTGGAGTAGATAAAGTGACACAGTTGATGCAGTAACACCCTCATGTCTGTTGTGCCATATACTAACTGGAATAGCCCAAGTTGAAAACCAAATTACTCCCCACTACTCACTGACATACATCTTCACATCATCCCACTAATGTGTCAGGCATACACAACACATATGGGGGCCAGGCAACACCACATCTGATAAATATCGGGACATAACATCACAGTCGGGAAACTAGCTGCTAGGCATGTCACCAGGTACTGTCTAAACAACAGGCAGACTGACACAACACAAACCCAATTTTGCTATGGGTGAATACACATGTAATTGCAAATATATCAGGCACTACAGGAATGTAACAGCACTGACCAACAGACATCAGCATGAAAGTGCATACCCAGAACCAATCTCAACACATTCAAAGTGACATACTGGTAAGCCACAGGAACAGTAGAGTATATGGACTGTTTGAACAAAATCATCAGCATGTTTGCCACTCACAAACTACCCGTATATATACTGGCCAAATTCACAGTGTAGTCTGATGTCTGACTGTAGTATGGGACATGTCTCATTCTGCACCTACAAACATATACAGATGATAGAGCACCAGAAGCTGGAGCAGCATGCAAAGTCAGATAGAAAAGGACCCTCAACACTTACATCTACCACCCCTACACAGGCCAAATAACACATTCACAATACAATGCTAGACAATCCTAACAGTCTGTCAACAATTGCCATAAATACACAGTCCTCTCAACTGTAAAGAGTCCCACAGAATGTCCAGGCTTCATCCTCATATATAAGGCCTTCTACACATAACATGTCTGGCAGTCTGATACATCACTGGGATGATATCTGGAATTAAGTCACTGTATAATGATATACTATACCTATAAACCTCTTACAGCATGACATCTGGACAAAGACTGACATATTTGGGGGCAGGGGCTAAAATACAGTGTCATTATTGACATATTGCTGTCATAAACTGAGAAAGTTGCTGGTGTAACAGGGTTGTTGTAACATATCTGTTTTGAGGGATATGAAGTCAGAAACACACATGGATGTTATCATTTACTGACTGCAAAACTTCCAAGGCCAAAAAATGTGTGAGTAACACACCAAATATAAGAGACCAAACTTAGTCCAGTCTGTGGATAGCCCTCCATTTGGAAGTTATGTCAACCACATAACACCATCAGACTTAAATTCATGCAGAGCAGCCATATCCACACAAACCCTGTCAAACTAGCATTAGTTCAACTGTATAAGAGCAATACTTACATTCTGTCTCTATGTCTGGAACATTCTCCCCCAGTTTGTTGGGCTGTCTCCAGAGTGTTTGTCATAAGAGATATTCCTGACTACACTATGATGCTGTTTGACACCCCCCCCCCATGAAGTACTCCTCCCAGGCAAGGAAAAGGGGCAATGTCCACATGAAGTACTCAGTTATAGGTGTGTGTTTCCATGCTATTGCTTATGGGAATTATACCACAGCTGTTCCACATGCAATTAGCAAGTGGGGGACTCCAAGTAGTGCACAGGCCATCAGCTGCTCATGAGCATTACCTACTAAAGGCAAGATGCTGCCTATATAAAACAGATGTATATCCTACCTCTGTCTCAGAGAGAGAGAGACAGACACACACACACACACACACACACACACACACACACACACACACACACACACACACACACACACACACAAACAAACAGACAGACACTGAGACTGATGGAGTATACCAACTGAACTGAAAACAAACACAGCTATGTCAAACAATCAAGTCTGTAATGGAATGTAGTAGGGGGCATGTAAATGTGGAAAAAAGGAAGTTCAAACACTATTATGCTCAACGACACATACTGTACTAATATATTGCTGAGCAGAACATATGGCCATAGAAACTGTGTCTGTCTGCAGTGCAATAGAACACATCTCAGGGCCCTGAGTCACCCCAGGAAAGGATGGCTCACATATGACCACTACTGAGTGTGCGTTGCACAATACTGACTGTGACACTGCTAGCACACCCAATGCAAATCATACCATCAGTAACTCTACTACGTCCAGCTCTGACTTGTGCCTCTTTTTTCAATGCCAATGTCTCCAATCCATATAACATAGCTGGTCTCACTACCCCCTTATAGACCTTCCGTATTGCTCTTAATGGTACTTGTCTGTCACAAATCACACATGACACTCTTCCCCATCACCCACATCCTGCCCATACTCACGTTCTCACCTGTCCCCCACACTCGCCATTACTCTGAACTGTTGTTCTCAAGTATTTACAACTATCCACCTTTGGAAACTGTACTCTCTGCTTCCTCACCATTCCTCCATCCTCCCTCCCATTCAAGCATATATATTCCATCTTAGTCCTGCTAACAATCATTCCTTCCCCTCTAGACCATACCTCCACCTCTCCAGGGTCTCCTCAACCTGTTCCCAACTCTCACTACAGACCACAATGTCATCTGCAAGCAGCACAGTCCAGGAGGTCTCCTGTTGGATCATGTCTGTCAACCTGTCCATCACCACTACAAATAAGAAAGGGCTCATAGCTGATCCCTGATGTACTCCCACCTCCACCTTAAACACACCTGTTACTCCTAGTGCAGAACTCACTGCTGTCACACTAGCCTTGTACATATCCTATAGAATTCTTACGGATTCCTCCGCCACTCCTGACCACCTCATACAATACTACAACTCCTCTATAGGCATCCTGTCATATGCTGTCTGTAAGTCCACCAAGACACAATGCAGCTATGCCCAACCTTCTCTGTATGTCCCCATCAACACTCTCAGAGCAAATATTGCATCTGTACTGCTCTATCTTGGCATGAAACCATGCTGGTGATCAGTAATCCTCACCTCCATTCTTAGCCTAGATTCCACCACCCTTTACCATTACCTCATGTTGTGACTGATTAATGTTATCCCTCTATAGTTACTACATCTCTGCATACCACCCTTATTCTCATAATCAGTACTCAAACACATTTCATGCACTCTTCATGCATTCTCTCACTTTCCTAGATTACAGTAAACAATCCAATTAAAAATACAACTGCCATTTGTCCTAAACACATCCATGCTTCCACAGGTATGTCATGTGGACCAATAGCCTTTCCATTCTTAAACCTCTTTATAGATATCCTTACTTCCCCTTGATAATCTTTTGCATCCTGATTCACCATACCCACTTCATCCAGCCTTCTCATTCTCTTCATTCAACAGCCCATCAGAGTACTGTTTCCACCTGCTTGACACACTCTCCTTGCTAGTGAGTGTAGTTCCATCATTATCCTTTCTCAGCCTTATCTGCTGCACATCCTTTCTAGCTACATGCCTATAAGCCAATTGGTACAGGTCCTATTTTCCATCCTTGGTGTCCACCCTGACATACAACCCTTCAGCTGCCCCATCCTCAGACTTTGCCACCAGTCTTTTTGACATGCACCCCATCTCCCTATACACCTGTCTACTGTCTACATCTATCTGACAATCCTACTTCTCCTTGGCTTACCTCTTTCTCAGTATAGTTCCCTGTACTTCCTCATGCCAAGACCAGGTCTCCTTGTCCTTCTTCCTCTGTGCAGATGTCACACAAAGCCCCATTCTACTCATCTCCCTTACTAGCTCTGATGTGGTTACCCAGATATTTGCTAACTCTTCACTGCCAGCCTTAACTCTTCCCTGAACTCAGTCTCACAATCACCCTTTCTCAGTATCCACCATTTGATCCATGGTGCCACCCTCACACTCCTCCCATTCTTTGTGATCACCAACGTTATCCCACAGACCAACCTTCCATGCTGCCTAACTACACTTTCTCCTGTCACCACTTTACAGTTAC
Source organism: Protopterus annectens (assembly GCF_019279795.1). Classification (NCBI taxonomy): domain Eukaryota; kingdom Metazoa; phylum Chordata; order Ceratodontiformes; family Protopteridae; genus Protopterus; species Protopterus annectens. The sequence continues at coordinate 761,328,532 of NC_056727.1, forward strand.
CAATCTCCTTCAAACAGGCCCACCTGCATAGGAGATAATCCACCTGTTTGCATCTTCCTCCACACTTGTATGTCACCCTATGCCCCTTGGTCTTGTAATACCATGTATTCACCACACCCATGTCCAACCTCAGTTGCAAAATTCACCACCATCTCACCTTCTGCATTCCTTTGCTTAACACCATACCTACACATCACTTCTGCATCCTCTCTGTCCCCTTCACGAACATGCCCATTGGAATCTGCTCCAATCACCACTCTCACCCTAGGGTACAGGCATCACCACTTCATCCAACCACACCAAAGTATGCCTGTCTCATCCATCACACACAATTAGCAGAACATATGCACTAAAAACTGTCAGTCAATTCCCAGCCTCCTGAACATCACTCTACCCAACACTCTTATCACCTCCACAAACACTCTTGGCATAATGTTCTTTCAGGTTAACCCCTATATCATTTTCCCTCCCATACACACCATGATAGAACTATTTTTAACCGACTCCGATACACACAGCTAAACACCCCTTCTATCTGGTCTCTGGCACACACAATATATCCACCTTTTCTCTGTCCAGCATATCAGCTATCTCTGTCCCCATACCAGTCATACTCACAACATTAACAGTTCCTACCCTCACTACCACACACCTAGCCTTTTACGTCTCTGCCTGCCATATGAGTATCAGACAGCCTACAGGGTATGTCTGTGAATGCAAAGGCTACTGCACTATCAAATGACATACGTGTGTTACAGCAATATAAAGAAAGAGTCATTAATTTCTGCCTATAGCCCACCATGTATGTGCATTGTCCTACAGATGTCCTACCCTAGCAGGTTGACTTCACTGACTGAGCAGCAAGACCGTCATTACAGTGTGTCATACTGACATAGAACAGAAATGTATAGCAGGTATTACCCGTGCATAGGTATGTATGGGTAGGTGTACCTCGCTACCTCATAACAGCTGACATGGGATGCAAAACATCAGGTGAATAAGCTGTACATGTTGTACATGTGTGTAACCTTAGTTTCTGTGCATCCAACTGAGTTACACCTCTACATCTACTGGTGGTGTCAATGCCCTGACACAGCAAGGGTAGTATAATAAACATGAGTATCACATTGAAATTGTAGAGGTGGCCAACTGTGTTCTGACTTTGTGTCCATGCCTACTACAAACAGGTATATGACCACCCACATAGCTGTATGGCCTCAGCAATACCTTACTTGTAAAACCTTTCTGCACCAAAGTAGAGAAAACCCCTTTGCTGGACAGCAGCAAAGCACATAATGTGATGCTATATTGGCTGTACAGGGCAAAGTAGGAGCAAGCACCAACTGGGTGGCATGTCAAACTTTGTCTGAATGAGCATAACAGGTCACATGTGGATCACTGTAAGGCTAACTATTAGTACAAATTGGACACATCCACTAAGGGCAATCATAAGGACATCTTCACATATGTCTGCAGTCTCAGAGGCAGCAATCCAACCCACCCTCTAATGGTGGTCAATCACAGCACATTCACACACACCATAGCTACATCCAACCTGCTGCAGACAGGTTTAGGGCAAACATCACCACCCTGGATCACCATCAGTATAGATGGATATGTACAGCACACACACACCCCTCACCATCATGGATCAGGTGCAAACTGCCTAATCAAAGTTGAGCAAAGCAAGTCCCCTTGGGGACTGATAACATTTCTGTCTGCTTCCTACATGAACCCAAGCATATGCCTCCAGCTCCATTACATACTGTATGCAAGCAAACCCTGAGCACCATTGATATCCCATATGCAAGGAACATGGCCACTGTCATCCCTCTACACAAATGTGGATGATGAATGGTGGTTTATGCAATGTACTGGTCTTCATTGGGGGGAACATGACACATCAGGACCAGGAGTACAATGCATGTTCATATCATGCTTTCAGGTACATGGGTATGATGGGTTTGTAAGTGGTGGCTAATGATAGTCCATATGCATGTGTTGGCTCTGTAAAGAACTCTGGGCAATGTCTGAGGTCCTGTGATGTCTTTCCCTGTGTATGTCCTCCAGGTGTCATGCAGCAGCAGATGCCTTACACCAATGCAGAGACAGCAGCCATCACAGAAGCTGTAATCTTAAACTATGCCATCCTTTCTGGCCGTAGCCGGCAAAATCTGCAGAAACGGACTGCCCTGTCAGATGAGATCATCCACAGAGTGAATGTGTTGGGCCACCATAGACACACATATGATCAGGTCAGGCATAGAGCAACTGACCTGATACATCATGCCTGGCAAAGGGCGTAGTGAGGGACTGTACTGCTACCGGTGTGGGGCCACCCACACAGGCCCCACATACAGCAACAGAGGAGCTCCTTGCCAACCTTGGGGTAGCCCACACACAAACTCAGACATGGGAAACAGCAGTTGTGTAGGTGGGTGGCACCCAGGCAACAGGCGAGGAGCATCCAGGTAAGGCCAAAGTGCACATCAATGTAATGATGCAGCATTTAAACTGTCTTCCACAGAGTCTCTAGATGCATATGTCAGTGCAAATGGATTAGTGGATGGGGTATAATAATGCACACAAGTGCACATTTATGGTGAAGGACAGCAAATTGTGTAATGTCATAGTGTGCACTGTACCTGTGCAGAAATGTAGCATTCATCTTGTACCAATGCCTAATGTGAGTCTGCTGACAATACCTCTCCCTCACAACTACATAGGTCCCTCTGGTCTGCACATGGGACAGCAGCCTGAACCCAGTAAGTATGGAGTTTCCCTGTTGTGGCTCACCAGTACCTCAGGCATGCTAAAGTTAATGCATGTAGCCATGCACACAACTGTTACACTCAGCCATTTGGCAATATCTGCATGTTCACTGTTCACCTGTGGTGGTGTTTACTGCATTGCATCATGGTGGCCATGACAGGGGGCCTATTTGTAGGAGATGTCACATGTCTGTAGCATACCTCAGAACTTGTCATTGCAGGACACCTGGACAAAGACTGACAAAATGAGGGGACAAAGGCCCAGAAATAGGGTCATATTGGAGAAATTAGTGGTATACAGTGCATATGAATGGTGTACACACCTGTTAAAATGCCAGGTATGTGTGATATACAAAAATGAGAGCACAACAGACAAATTCAGAATACTGTCAACCTTTCATGTGACCTATGACCTATACAGTTCAATTGTAAAGCAAACAAATCTGTTAGGGGAGCAATGACATATAGCAATAATACAACAACCTAGATGCATATGTGTGCACAGGATGAAGCTAGTACTGTGTTGAGGCAGCTTTCAATATAACTACATCAGTACATCTTATTGGGTACACAGCAGCTAATGGTCAGCTGTCCTACCAGGATTATCCTAACATATACCCAGTTGCCTGCTACAGCAACAGCCATGGTTCACATAGAGCTGATGAAGCTGGTGGGGGACCACATATTTGAGATGTATTAGTCTGGAAAAGGGTACCCAAACATTTCCATGCATTGCACATACCATGGAACACAGTGCAGACAGTTATCAAAAGGTATTGAAAATATGGGGTTACAGTGGCATAGTGAAGGAGTGGACATCCCACCAAAGTCTATGGGAATACAAGACCAAAACTGGCCAGGGAGGCTGCCAAGAGCCCTACAACAGTAAATGAGTAACAGGAATCTCCAGCAAGTACTGGGTTTGTACTAAATGTCACAACAACCTTCCATGGTCTCCATATGCCCAGCCTATAGGGTAGGATTGGAAGATGGCAGAGGTTCCATACACCAAACAATATCCAGGCTTGGTGAAAGTCTGAGAACAATACATCAGGTGTCCAAAAAGCAAGTGGGAAAATGTGTTATGGTAATATGGGACCATGGTTGTACTCATTGGCCACAATTCTGACAGGTGTGTTTGCCACAATATCACCATTGCACATCACCACAACACCACCCCCACAGTGAAGCATGGAGATGACAGTGACCTGCTTTAGGGTTGCTATTCACAAGCTGGAACTGGGGCTGTAGCCAAGTTAGAGGGGATTATGAACAGTTCCAAACACTGGTCCCTTGTGGCTCCAAAACATTCTGGTGTATGCCACATAGCTGTGGATGGTGAGGAATTCCACCTTTCCACACAACAATGGTCCAAACCATACATCCATATCAACAAAAAGATGGCTTCACCAGAACACATGCAACGTTCTGCACTGGCCAAGTCAGAGCCCACACCTATGTCCAATAGAATATATGCAGGGTGACCTGAAGAGGGCAGTGCACAGGGGATGCCCTTGCAGTCTGACATAGAAGAAGGTGTTTTGCAAGGGAGAGTGTGAAAACATTGGCAAGTCAAGATGTGCCATGCTGATAGACACCTTCCCAAGAGGACTGCATGCTGTGATTAAATCAGAGGTTGGTTTAACAGAGTATTACCTTAAGGGTGTGCACACTCATGCAACCAGCCTATTGTACCTATTTCAATTACCAGATGTTACCTGTAACTGATGTGTATGTTCTTCATTTGGATTGCACAGGTCTTATGTCATATGAAATGATGGCAATGTTATGACTTGATTTATGAGGTCTCATGTGATATATCACAAAAACCTGTCATGTTAACAGGTGTGTGTACACTTACTATAGCCACTGTAAGCTTGGGAAGCTGTTTCAGTAATTGGCTTTGTTTTAAAATACATGTACTGCAGGTTATGCAGTCTGCACCTCCAATTAGGACTTTATTAGTGGCACCAATCCACATGCCAACACAGTAATGTATCAGACAAACACAGGAGTTGTGAAGATCAGACCAAACATATGAGCCACACATGTAGACATTCAGCAAAACCCTGTACAGTTGGGGGTATGTTCTGTAGGGGTTGCCACAGTGCTATACAGATGAGCAATAATTTACATGTGTGCAGTGTGCTAGGTGAAGGGCCATCACCTACTAACACCACTCACGTATTCCAGAGGTGTATATTAGTAGTAGCGGTAATTGGAAAGGGCTGCGGTGCATAATGCTGAAAGTCCATCCTGAGTGTGTATGTTATTGTCTGACTGTGTGTCGTGAATGCCCCCAGTCGGGCGAATGTGAGGTCTGTGTAATGCCTTTGAGGCACCTCACCTGTGTGTCCATGTGTGTCCGTGTGTGTGTGTGTGTGTGTGTGTGTGTGTGTGTGTGTGTGTGTGTGTGTGTGTGTGTGAGTGTGTGTGTGTGTGTGTGTGTACCAGCAAACCGTATACTGCCAGTAGTGATGTACATATGTTGTTTTTTCCTCATAGGTGGACATGGTGGCAGCAGTACCTCCTGCTCTGATGCTGATGTCAGTGTCTCTTCCAAATCTGGCCATGATGATACTCATATTGAGGCACAGGTGGGGTTGTCAGGGGCTGATACTGTGCCATCGGTTGGCATCCCACTATTATCAAACCCATCCCCGCACACAGTTACACTGGCCACACATACCCCTTCTCCAGTGGCCAGAGATAATGGACAGTTGGTGGGTGGTGGCATGGAACAGGCTACTGTGGTGACTATGGCAAGTGAGGGTGCAGGCACTAGCCATAGCCAGAGTGCTGGTGAAGTCCCACACAGGCAGATGGGCAAGGGTGCTCAGAGGAGGATTGCAGCCCGTCATGCCTCTGTTGCAAGTGCCACTGCAGCAGCCTCCAGATACATGTTTCAGGCTGTCATGGGGGCACAGGCACGTAATGAACATAATACCATATACGTAGGGTCATAGATGCACATGTCTCTGGTGCCCATGGCAATGTGAACTCATTGCAGCCATCTGTGAGCATACTGGGGTCATGGATAGATGGTGGGGGAGACCTCAGCACTCCTCAACCATGGAATATCTGTGCCTGAGTGTTTGGCAGACACTGGCCATCAGCCATGTGACTGTAGGGCAGCACCACGATCAGCTGAGGGTCTACATCGCCTTGCACCATCACATTCCCTTGCTGGCAGTACCACCAGCACTACTGAAGGGGGTGTGCTGTCCACGCCACTATGCAGCAGGCCATAGACATGTGATCCTGGCCAGTTCCAACAGGGATGCAGAACCAGCAGGCAGTAGTCACCAGCAGGGAGTAGTACTGCATCTGGACTTGACCCTGGTGGTGCCGGTGATACCCTCGGCAGATCCAGGTCCCATGTCCATGGGTAGAGACAGTGAACTGTTCACCCTGCATGTACAGCCCACAGCTGTCCAAAATACCCCTGTTTAGGGCATCCACGTGACATGACTGTGTGCATAAAAACACACACACATCACCATCAGAAAAGTCATCTTCACACACACACACACACACACACACACACACACACACACACACACACACACACACACACACACACACACCACCCCTGCACTGCCAATTTAATGAACACCCCCCAAACACACACACGATGTCAACCGTGTGGCCCAGTCTAGGTTTCTGGAAAACCCACACAACACTCTGTGCATTTCATGATACTTGTGCCTCATCCATGCCATCCATACCATCGATGCAGGGACATGCTTATATGGGTCTGGTGCACACGGTGTCTTTAGTACAGTGTAGCTATTTAATGCTGTGTAAGGTGCTGTCATCTGCCATTTGTAATGGGTTCACATTAGAGTGTGTATGTGTACCTTTTCAGCCATGATGCATTATTGGTGTTCTCACATGCTCTATTCTGTGTTCCAGGTGTCTGTGTGTCAGCAGGATGGGGCCCTGCAGACATCACCAACAAAGGGTATAGCAGTGTAGTAACACACTGACCACGTCATTGTTGGGGTATCACTGTATCTGCACACAATTGCCAAGTCTGTGTAACAGTTCTTGCATGTGCGTCACAGATTATAGGGCTCAGGGGTTGTATCTCAGTCTAATGTGGTTGACATCAGCTCTAGTATAGTGGACAATGGTAAGTGTGGTGGGTGGAACACACCTCAGATTGCTAATGCTCTCAACCCCAGAGGGTATTGTGTCGACCAAGCACAGAGTGAATACTGTTCACACACACACACACACACACACACACACACACACACACACACACACACACACACACACACACACACACACACACACACACACACACACACACACACACACACACACTCACATATGCATGCACAGGATCACAGTTGCCAGTGTTGTGTTTGGAACCCCTACGCATCATGTTGTGGTAATACACTATTATGCGGTTATTGCAGGTGGCAATGGACTACCATTGTGATGAGTGTTACAAGGTATCTGTAAGGTGAATAACATCAAGTGGCCTTGTGGGGTATGGCAGTGGTGGCTGCACTGGGTGTGAGAGTACTCATAATAGTGTTGCATACAAGTCTACACACTCACAACCACTGCTATACACACCAATGTGCACACACACACACACACACACACACACACACACACACACACACACACACACACACACACACACACACACTTGCCATTATCAGACCAACCTATCTTATTATTTGTACCATACTATTCCATCCTGTTGTACAGGGCTTATAGGGCTGAAGAGTGTCTACAGATACCACTATGGTTGATGTGAACAGCGGACCTCATACAGTAGACTTAGGAATGTGTACTGTGTGTACCATGGCATAAGATATGAATCCATGCCCATTCAATGGATGTCAGTTACACACAAACACAAGCTTCTCTTCTCTCACACATTTGCCAGGACTGGGAGTAGAAACTGTACTTATCTATTTATTGTTTCTACATTGTTAAGTATTTATCGCAAGCGTCATGGAGGTTATGCGGTGCAACTTGTCCAAAGCTACTTCTAAGGTTAGGGACATCACCAGGCCTTGCAAATTATGACAATGGGGGATGTACTGGGTGATAGAGGCCACAAGATACTGTAACTTGCACATATACACACACACAATAATGCATACATACACACATTTGTCAGAACTCCTATTAGAACCCCTAGCTATGTGGTTATTGGTTTTATAGTGTTATACAGTTAATGCATGGCTGCATATGTCAGGCAGAGATCACACCTAAGTAGCCAATATGAGACAAAGATTCATTGCAGTTGTTGGAGTCTGTCCGTATGGGGCAAGTGTGTAGTACCTAAGATCCTCTTTGTGAGGTACATTTGCAGCCTCTCCTGTTGTTGCTGGTGTCCTGTGGGGTACATGGCAAATGGGTCATAGTACACATTGATTGGTCTACTGAGGGGTGTGTATAGGGAAACACTGTCTTTTTACTTCCTAGATTCAAAACCCTGAGTCAGGAGAAATGACACATGAAAGGACATTTGGAAGACAGTGGCACTGTGGTGGTCACCATATAGTTCACTGTCAACCTGTGTTCCCAGTTCTGTTATACCAATGTCAATGTTCAGTCGACTACCATCAATGTATTACTTTATAGGAACCATGCCGGACCCAAAGGGGATGGTGGCACATCATCTGGCATTGAGAGAATATCCAGGGTTCTGACAACAGTCATAGGTCTCAGAGAGGCCTTTGTGAAGGATGTCAACCTCATGTGGGGGGTAATAATAGCACCCACCATGTAGTCATCTGCAAACATTGTTAGCCAGGGCACCTTTGTATTGGGCTGGTCCTCAGAGGTGTGGACCCCAAACATGAGGGAACCCAGGTCCACAACCTGTGAGACTCCACTTGTGACTATTCAGCAGTCTGACATGGAGTCTGCTGCTTTTACACTGTGGGTTCTATCTGTGAGCTGGTTTGCAGGCCACCTGCTGATGTTGGTGTGGCTGCCTACCTGACTTTGTGTATGATTCCTGAGTGGGGAGTGATAGCCAAGGATTAGATGGGCAGTCTATCTTGTTATCTATTCCATACTGTCACATAGTTATTGCACATGGCACAATGCTTATAGGGCTGCAGAGTGTCTACAGGTCCCTCTACAGTGGATGGCAACTGTGGGCCTTGTAATGTGGACACTGAGACATGTACTGGGTGGACAACAGCAAAAGTAGCAAAACTTGCCCTCCAATGGTATGGTTCTCACACAAACATAACCCACCCACAGACAGGATACTGTTTAAACACACGCACACACTTGCCCGGACTGAGATTAGTATCCCTACCTATTTATTTATTGCTACTAAAGTGTTAAGCATTTATTGCATGCGCAATGGAGCTTATAGGGTGAAGGTTGTCCAGTATTTCTAAGGTGAGGAGCATCACCAGCCCTTGAAAGTATGGCAATGGGTGATGTACTGGGTGAGAGAGGCCACAAAATAATTTAAGCTACACATTTATACACTTACACACATTTGCTAGAACTGGGATTAGAACTCCTACCTAACTAATTATTTGTACTATAGTGTTACACAGTTATTGCATGTGCCACAGAACTTAGGCGACTGAGGCCTGATGAAAGGCACTTCTAAGGTGAATGATATCTGCAGGACTGCTAAAGTAGGGAAAGGGAAAGTGCACTGGGTTTGAATGGACCCAAACACACACACACACATGCACACACACACACACACACACACACACACACACACACTTTTACATTTGTCAGGACTGAGATTAGAACTCGTACCTAGCTAGCTATTTGTACTATAGTGTTACACAGTTATCGCACACACCATAGAGGTTATGGGGCTAAGGCCTGATGAAACACACTTCTAAGGTGATTGATATCTGCAGGACTGCTAAAGCAAGGAAAGGGGAAGTGTACTGGGTTTGAATGGACCCAAAAGCTTTTACTTGTAAACATGCACACATACACACACACACACACACACACACACACACACACACACACACACACACACACACACATACACACACCTTCACATTTGCTAGGACTGAGAATATAACTCCTACCTAGCTAGTTATTTGTACTATACTGCTATGCAGTTATTGCACACACCACAGAGCTTATGGGGCTAAGGCTTGATGAAAGCACTTCTAAGGTGAATGATATATGCATGACTGCTAATGTAAGGGAAGTGAATGTGTACTGGGGTTGACTGGACCCAAAAGCTTTACCTTGTAAACACACAGACACACACACACACACACACACACACACACACACACACACACACACACACACACACACACACACACACACACATTTGCCAGGACTGAGATTAGAACTTCTACCTAACTAGTTATTTGTACTATAGTGTTGCACAGTTATCACGCGTGACACAGAGCTTATAAGGCTAAGGTCTGATGAAAGTGACTTCCATGCTGACAAACATATTCCGAACTGCTAAGGTGGGGCAATGGGAAGTGCACTGGGTGGGGAAGGCCTGTTCATTCCTAGATCCTACTGACATTTCTCTAAGTGTATGAGCATGCCCAGTGTGACCTTCTATAGTACATGGGGGATTCCATTCCAGGGATTGTTGTACTCTAGTGTGGTTTGTTTTGTGGTAGAGCCATACCTGTCTACCTGTTGGTGAAAGATATCTGGAGAGAGCCTATCAAAATGGGGGGACAATAGGACATAGAGTGGTTGTGACTATTTCTCTCAGTAATGTATGGGTTGCTAGGGTTACAGGGTTTGTTTTAGCAGACATCTGACATATATGCCATTTGATACTGTCATGTATTATTTCAGTACCTCTTGACAAACCTCCTCAGATCATTACAGTGATTTACCAGAGGAATACAGGATGGATGATGCACACACCAGGATTATGGGCCAAATGCTACACATTCTTGCACAACCCAGCCTGTTTAAAGGTGTGCCTACAAGCAATTGACTGCTGGTGTTGTGGAAACGGTCTGGCACCTTCGTGATATATTACAATGGTGGAATCTCTGTGCATTTCTGTTCTGGCCTGGTCTGATTTCCAGTCCACAGTTGAGTAATATAAGTCAGACAGGATCAGGGTGACAGGCAGACTCTGGATAGACTTGTAGGGGATAAGATATGTGGGGGGGGGGTGTCCTGGGTCAGATATGTTTGCCTATAGCTACCGGTACTTTGCATTGGGGTCTCCACAATGGTTGGCTGCACTTGGAAGGTCTTATGTGTGTCAGACTGTTTGACCAGCCCGGAGGTGTGTGTTTGTCTCACATATATGTATGGCCCGTCTCATTTTGCTTGCATGATCACATTTTGGGGTCAGGATGTTGCATAGGATGAGTGATCAGGGAAGGGTGCTTTACTCCCCATGGCTGTGGGCCAGGGTTCTGTGGGTGTAGACATGTCACCATCTTTCAGAGTTAGGACTGCCTGCAATGAGTGCATTCTCATGTTTAGACTCCTAGCCCTGTATGTCGACTGTACAGAGTATCACAGAATGTCTACAGCCATGACTCATATATCTTGTTGGTTGCCCAAATACATCTGGTTTTCAAGGATAAGTGTTTTGCAAGTCACTCAGGGTTGAAGTCAGATATTATTGACAGTTGACATTGCATTTTCAGACTTCGTACCTATTAGATATTCCATGCTACTACAGTCATTCCATCAACTTTATAACATTATTAGAGCAGTATTTTAAAGGTATCCTTCTCTTTGGACCTTTTCCACACCATTATTTATGGCTTTGTCCAGATTTCTGGCTCTCTGACACTGGCACGTTTTCTCCTAGCAGTTAGCAGCATAGCCTTTCTTTGCATTTTGTGGAATTAATTATGTTGGTGTTATGGACCCCATGACACTCCCTTACAGGGCACTGTGGGTGAGGCATAGGCATTTGCCAGAGGCCTGTAGCAGGATTTGCAGCAAAGCAGTGCATTCTGATGCTCATATGTTCCCAGGCTGATGGCAGTAGACAACCCTGGGGTGGTACCAGTAAGTTGACTGTGAGTGTTACTGACAATTGCTTTCTGTTCATGTTGAGGCATCACTCTATTTGATGGCTGGATGCTGCTTAAGATAGGGACATGTTACTGCATTTCTATGGGACTATGGGGGCACATCTGTACATAATACGCATTTGCAGAGACTGTGCTGATATTTACTTATCATTTTGGTCTCATTTAGCATAGTGGTGTGCCCTATCTTTGAGACTACAGGCATAACAGTATTGACAGTATTGTCCAGGACTGTTTGTGAGCTCCTAAGCCCCCCCCCCTACTTAACTGGGGTTAAACTATTCCTAGCGCCATAAAGTATGTTCTTCAAAATTTCCCTCGCAACTAGCCAGCTTTTTAGGTTTAGCACTCAAATCTGTTTCTTTGAGCTCAGCACTTGTTCAAAACTCATTGTAAGCACTAAATAAGTTACAAATTACTACAGCACTCAACTTTCCTCACTTGTCTAGAGGAAAACAGTTTTTAGTACTTAATAAATAAGCACCTATTCAGGCATGTCTAAAGGTCAGCTCATGGTGTTTTCTCCTGTCTACCTGATGAATCTGGGCAACTTGGGACAATGCAGCAATTGCCTCATGTACACAGACAACCCTCTCCTGCTACCACCCAACACTATGACCTGTGAGAGATACACTTATATAGCCAAACTGGAAGCAAAGCTCTTTTCACCAAAGACTGGCCTAGACAGTCAAGAGGAGAAGGTAAACACTTGCACCATACCACACTCATCACATAGTCCCTCAAAACCTACACCACCAAAACACACACACAGAAGCACAAAACACACACCTACATTCACGGAGGCTCTCAGCACAAATCTGCCCAAACAACAGAGACCTCCAAAGCAGAAATGCAAGCAACCTCCACCCTCCCAACACAACCCAAATGACACATAGCCCACATACGCAGTGTACCACTCAACTACAGCCCATAAGGCATAATGTACCAAACATTCTAGTCATAGGTGACTCTATAGTCAGGCACACTGATGTTCCACTCACCAGGCTAAACAAAGAAAAAGTTACTGTCAGCTGCCTGTCAGGTGCCAGGATCCGCCACATAACGCACACACTCAGGTCACTCCACAACAAGTACAAATATGACTCTGTCATTGTCCATGTTGGTGTGAATGACCTGAGACGTACCTCCCTGGACTACATGAAAAGAGACATGGAGGAGCTCTCTGATCTTGTAGCCCGGGCAGGTATGACCCTAGCCCTGAGTAGCATCCTGCCATCACCCAGAATGATACCACAGTACAATGACAAAATGATTGACTTTAACAATTGGCTAAGCTTCTAGTGTCATTCTAAGGGAATCCAGTATCTGTCTGCCTGGGATGACATGATCGACAGACCACACTGCTTTGCCAGAGATGTCCTGCACCTGTCGCCCTTAGGATTCCAGATACTGGCAAAGGCTCTTGCTACCCCTATAGTGCCTTTTTTAGGCAAGGTTCAAATGTGAAATTCACCACTGTAACAAGTACAAGCAAGCAAATTCTGAGGGTAATGCTACTCAACACTAGAAGTCTAAACCTCAAAATGCACTCATTCGAGGCACTCCTTAAAAAGGAGAACATTGACATCTGTGCAGTGACAGAGACCTGGTTCAAAGCTCCAGAGAGCACCCCTGCATTACCAGGCTATAATTCATACCACACCTTTCGGCCATCAAACCCGGACCAAAACATTAAAGGTGGAGGCATGTCCATATTCATTAAGGATATCCACACCTCCAAGCTAGTTGCTCAGCATGATGCATCTGAGATTATCCAAGTTCAACTAACTCTGGACAAAACTGCAATCCAGATTGTAGCTTGCTACAGACCCCCCACCATGCCCCAGGATTCCCACTCCTCTTTTTCTTGATACACTGGAAAATATTAAGGTACAACCCAACACTCTAATAATGGGTGATTTCAACTACCCTAGCATTAACTGGGAAAACTACTCATGTACCAACTCTTTTGCTCAACGTTTTCGGGAAATCATCAATTCCAATGCCTTGGATCAGCTTATCCACACCCCCACCAGGGGCAGCAATATCCTAGACCTGGTCATAACCAACATGGGTGACTGGTGTTCCACACCAGAGGTCAGCTCCTCGTTGGTCAGATCCGACCACAAGCTAATCACCCTAGACATCCACATCCTGCTACCACCCCCATTAGGAAAACAACTGTAAAAAATTTCTTCAAAGCCAACTTCATGCTTCTTAAGACAGAAGTGGCAAACTTCACGACACCCATGCAGATGGACAATAGAGGTACGACTGCTGAATCCTACACAAATGCACTTTATAAGCACTTACATGAGTGCATGGATCATGCTATCCCTAACAGAACCAAGATGCTATCCTCCAAAAAAAGGAAGCCAATCTGGTGGTCTTCTGTCACAAACAAACTCTACAACAGAAGAAAGAAACTGTTGCAAAAAAAGAGTAAAATCCCACGATTGGAGGAACTCCCTGGTCAGCCTCAGTAGCTGAGATCCCTCATAAAATCCTCCAAAGCTAGTTATGAAAACAAAATTGCCACTGATTCTAAAGACAACCACAAAGCATTCTATAGCTGTGTCAATAATCTCAATGGCAACACTCATCTTCTCTGAGTTACAGCACAATGACACTAAATATACAGAACCAACTAATATTGCCAACATCCTGGCAGATAGGTTCAGTGCTAACTTTACCTCCCCCTCACCTCCAAAAGGGCCCATCTTTATGCCGGAAGAACGCAAAGTTCCTGTAATCACCGCTACACAAGTAAAAACCTCAGTCTCCAAAGCCAAAAACACAGCATCCATGGGACCTGACAACATCCCAGGCTGCCTTCTACATGAACTACAGAATGAACTGGTACCCCACGTAAGTACCATGTTCAATCATAGCCTCACCTCAGGCTTTGTGCCCATTGAATGGCACACTGCGACAGTTATCCCACTCCACAAAGGGGGGGGGCACAACAGACCCTGGGAACTACCGCCCCATTAGCCTGACGAGCCTGGTCTGCAAGGCCATGGAATGTATCATCATGGAACTCATAAACAAAGACATTGGAGATCTCCAAACTCTGGACCCAGCACAGTTTGAGTATGTAAAAGCAGATCATGTCTCCTAAATCTGATAGACTTCTTTGAAGTAGTCACCAAAGCTATAGATGAGGGTAAGGTGGTTCACACAGCCCATCTAGATCTCATCAAGGTGTTCAACACCATCCCCCACTCTGGAATTATAGATAAACTCACTAAACTAGGTATAAATCCCTATGTCACAAGATGGGTTGCCAACTGGCTTACTGACAGAACCCACACTGTGAAAGTAGCAGACTCCAAATCAGACTTCAGACCAGTGACAAGTGGAGTACCACAGGGTTCAGTCCTGGGTCCTCTCCTGTTTGGTATCTACTTCTCTGAAGTACAGGCTAACACAGAAGGTCTTTGGCTAACTAAATTCGCAGATGACTGCAAACTAGGAGCCATAATTGAAACTCCTAATGATGTGGACATCCTACAAAAGGGCCTCACTGAGACAGATGCCTGGTGTCAAAGACATGGTCTCAAGCTCAATGCCAAAACGTGCATTGTCATCCCCTTTGGTAAAAACTCTGTACCCATGAACTACCACATAGGCAGTAGTCTACTTAACACCAAAAGTGTGATAAGAGACCTTGGGACACAGGTGGACAGTAGTCTCTCCTTTGATAATCACATTGCCACAGTGGTCAGGAAAGCCTTCTACATGGCACACCTCATCACAAAAGGTTTCTCATCCAGAAAAAAGAGATCATTGTTCCCCTCTACTCATCACTCATTAGACCCATTATAGAGTACAACACCCCTTTTGGTATGTACCTCACAAGACATCTACAACAACTGGAAAGGCCACAAAAATACCTCACAAAGAAGATTACTGGCCTCAAACAGATGCCTTATGCAGACCGTCTCAAAAAACTCTAGCTTTACTCCATCGCATATCTCCTACTCAGAGACGATCTCTGCCTAACATACAAAGCTATGTCAAACCCAGAGCTGTTGGACATGCTCCACTTAAAGAAATCCCAATTCCTCTGAGCTACACACTCTAGGGACCTAAACCTTGTCACCACAATAAACAGAACATGCTGGAGGGATAGATTCATGTCCCAGAGACTTCCCATACTCTGGAACAGACTACATATATATGTCAAACAGAGCTCCTCATTAGCACTCTTCAAGAAAAATCTTGATGATTGGATGGGTAATATGAAATTCACCCCATGGATCACTTCTGTGGTTCTGCTTGACAGGGGCACAGGAAAATAATTTTCTTGGGTGGTGAAAGCCAGGGTACCTTTTTGGCTAGGCTTGTATAGGCCCTAGGCCCAATAGCCTAGTACCTACCTATGAACCTATGACCACAGGTCAGCTTGTTCTGGCATAAACATTTGTAGTTTCAGACTTCTTACCTTTCAAAGCCATACTGCCACTGCCAGACCTGCTGTGATATCACTGTGTAAACGTCTATAGGTGGGGATTTCATGGATGTTGCCATGTGGGGGCCTTTGCCAGACATTTCTGTTTGTTTTTCTACAGCTGATCTGTTGGATGAGGTTAGGGGTGAGTATGGGACCTCCACTTTGACATCCATGCATGTGACCTATGACCCCCCCCCCCCCCCCAGTTATTTGGCTCACCACATATACTGCAGTGGTATTTGTCAAATAGGGTGGAACTGCATACTCTGGGTAGGCCAGTACTGGGGATACACTTCCTGGTGTTTCCACTGAGCTGTCAGTTGTCTGCTGCTATCCCAGTTAACCACCCCATTCCCTTGCATGCTTGATCAATTCCATAGATATGCTATCAGAACATTCCACTCCATTTATTTATTTTGTTAAGGAGACTGGCTTACCTTGTGCCTGAGGCAGTTGTGAGGATGGTGCTTGAGAGCTGACTATGTCAGATGCATGCAGTACACTGCCTGTACATGGTAAGGAATAGGTGGGGTGATGTTTGGCATCCATTTTACTGTGTGTGTGAGTCAGAGAGAGAGAGATCAGTCCCTGGGGCCCTACAGTGTCAGTGTATGTACTATGCATTGCCTGTTTGCCAAGGCCAGGGCATACTGGGCATGCCTCCATCTGCCTACAGCGGCAGGCTCAGCATGTTCCTCCTGCAAGTTTCTCTCTGTGCCTGTGGAGACTTTGGCAATGGTGGGGGGGCTGTGTGACCCTTCCCCATTTTGTTCCTGCTGCAGCTGTTTCCACAGGATCATATTGTGTAGACAATGAAGATGTGTGCACATGTGGCTGGAGAGTACGGCAAGGGTCCACCAGATATGTCAAGGCAGTGGAACATGACTTGAGGATCCAAAACACATGCTCTATAATGAACCTGGTTTGTGCGTGTGCCTCATTATGGCATTCTTGTGTGGGTGTGTGTGCATTTCAGATGGGTGTCATCATCCACAGCTCCAGTGCGTAGCTAACATCCCCCACCAAATGGCCATATAGGATGTCCCCATTGGAAAACAACCAGTAAAGCTGTGACGAATGCCAGATGTGGGAGTTGTAATAGCTTATAGGGCTGCAAGCACACACATTCATGATAATGCCCTGGGCATTGCACATGACCTGGCAGTTGATGGAGTGGAACGCCTTGAGGTTTAGGAAGACCCTACCCTGGTCACTGGGTGGTGCTTTGATGTGGATGTGCATGCAGTCTATGGCACCAAGTACCTCCGGGTATTTTGCTACATGGTGGAAGAGCCGCATATTGCTGGTCCTCTCCCCATGGCTGCTGGTGAAGTAAATGTACTTAGTGGCATGTGGTCGCATGGCATCCAGGCATTGGTGGAGTATCTTGGATGCAGATGCCTGTGAGACCCCCATGATATCCCCATTTGGTCTTTGGAAAGTACCTGGAGCTAATATTTTTAAGGCTACACATACCTTGGTATCCACTGGGATGGGTTTCCTTCTGTTGGTTCTGGCTCTGAGGTGAGGCCAGCACAGCTCAACAACTTGCTGAAGTATGTCCCTGTCCACCCTGTAGTGCTCTACTATCTCCAGATCATGTAGCCCCTGGTAGGTTATCCTGGGTCTGAACACTCTTCTCCTCCTCCTCAGTCTGAGTTGGTTGTCAGCATTATCCTCCTCACCACACTCAGTCTCTAGCATATACTGATAGATCAAAGCAACAGCAGCCCCTAACATGTTTTGTTAGATTTGTCAGTTTAAAATTTCCCTGAATATGTACAGCAGTGGTGTAGAGTTTGTGGCAAAAGCTAGACTGAAAGGTGTTTGCATAGTCTATAGTAGTATGCTGGGCTGCTGCCTGTGTAATTGGCTGATTCTGATGCATTCCACCTGCCAGCTATACTAGTTCTCCTTGATTGCCTCCCTTCTGCTGTTTCCCCTTCCCATTTCCTCCCCGTTTAAGCCCTGATGTGCACCACGCATACCCGGTGCACAATTGTAAACAGTTCTGCTATTTCTGTTTTATTTTTTTTTGAGTTTAGGCCCAGTGTGCACCGCGCAAACCTCTTTAGCTAAAGTAAACAGTTTTAAGCAGAAATGGACCTCCCTGGATGCGAACACGCTCTGCATTTCATGGAATAAGAAAATACAGCCTCAGACACACACCACTTTCTTAGCTGTGCTTAACTAAGGGCAAACATGGGCCACTGAGCACCAATGTGCTTACAGCAAACATGACACACCCCCTTTTCATGTTAGCTGCTCCTCCTTTCTATACGGTGGTGTTAGAGTACCTACACAGTTAGGTGCAGTCTGACACTTAGAAGAAATGTGTGATTCAGTACAACTCCCCTCATTTGCATACACCACTGCCTTACTCCATAGTTACCACACTTACACTGGGCCTTTCCCCTTAGCAACCACTATTCCCTCATATTGTTTTCATTCTGCATGCCATTGACTATAATGGCAAAATGCAGGTTTCTGTAAAAAATTATTTTCCCCTTTTTCTTTTTATTTTCGGCACAATCACATTTGGACGCGACTGCCCTATGCTTAAGAGGCCGAGATGGGCCAAAAAAAAATTTTATTTTAAAAAATTAAAGCTATTTTTCATGCTAATGGCCATTGGCCATTGGCATGCCTACTAAATATAATACATGCTTTCTTTTGAGCTGTCATGTCTCCGTTTACTCATTTACAGAAATGTATTCAGCTAGTAACTGAATATATTTCTGCAGGTTACACTATTCCTGCACGAACACCTGCCTGCTTGCTGAATCACTAATTCACCTCATTTGTAGGGTTTTCACCAGCAAATGAGGTAATTAGCATAAGGTAATGGTGTCCGTGCAGGCATAGTGTAGGAGCGCTTGTGCACATCCTGGGAGCCCTTTGCTGAATCACCCGGCAGCCATGTTCCATGCAGCAGCAGCTGCTGCACCATTCCTACACTCCGTGTAGGATTTAATGAATCCTGGGTATAGTATTTTCAGATGCAGTTCTCTGCACCAAGCACAATTTTCCTTAAGAGCACACATGGAGCACACTCTAGTCCTGGGGGCTGGACTTCCTCTCCAGGCCCCAAATAAGACTCCACCTTTCTCTCTGCAGAAATTGGTGTTCTGTGTCCCTGTTTCAAGTAACTGACAAATGCATTCTTTGAGATTTGATTTTCACACACACACACACACACACACACACACACACACACACACACACACACACACACACACACACACACACACACCTGGGAAAGGCTGGCACAGATTTACCTGCTATGCACCTCCACCCAGACTATAAGGTAGCCTCACTGCCAACAGCCAGCTACTTTAATTACTGTTACTAAAATGAATACTTATCCAAATGGTATTGTTAACCAATCGCCAAGACTTTCAGGAGTGTGGTGCTACAGTGCCACCAACTACATGGAAGTACTCTCAAAGGTTAAAATATTGTCTCAAAGACTAGCCACAATGAAAGGTTTATATATATATATATATATATATATATATATATATATATATACCTTGAGAATACTGAGTATCTATTTACAATAAACACCAGAGTTTCAATTCACAGGAAATATATCAATAAGACAGATGGAACTTAACTGTTCCCTAGTAAAGTTACTTACTAAAGCAAAGCAAGATGAAGTGGGTGAGTGGTCTTGTCAGTTCCACAACAGAGTGCTGAGTGTGATCTGTCACATTTATCACTAGTATATAAATACAGTTTCAATGCTGGCTACAGAATGCCATCACATCTGGTCACCTGATTCTCTGGTTCTCACACAACCCCCTCACTAGAAACTTGAGCCAGGATCCGGCACAATTGTGTTATCACAATACACACCTAGAACTTTGCTAAGGCTTATTACAGCATCCAGAGACTCTAAAACAATTCCAATCCTTTCATCCTTCTGCAGAGACAAACCAGCCATTCTCTTGCACCCCAGGGTCGAATTAGTTCACCACTAAGGATAATAAAAGCAGGATCCCAGCCCATGCATTGTTTTTCTGTCTCCATTCAAGCCTGTGAAATAAAATCTTTATGACCTAAACCAAGTCTTTTAATTTCAGGCTATTTTTCTTAATGTTAGCTGAGCTTAACCCCTTCCCTTCCAGCATCCTGTGTTAACATACATGCATTTCATCAGTTGCAGTACAATCTGGCATAGATGTATATTTTTCTGTCCAGAATGATCCACTGTTAATACATTTTTAACACAAGCAACTTTATAATTACATTTTTAACACAAGCATCTGTACAAATCAGTTTGATATTCAAATGCAATAACATTCTTTACAAAACTCCAGCTAGTTATGCTGACATATGTTACACATGCACTACCCTACTCTCTCTGGCATAGCTGGCACTACTTCATTTCATCACATTGGGTATAGTGAAAAAAATTTACCCATGATTGGCTTAGTTTAATCATGAGCATTTTGATCTCGTGATCAAACCACACCAAATGTGGGGTTAATCTTCAATATACTCACACCAACTTGCTGGTTATTGCTCACTTAAATCATAATATAAGAAACAAAAAAAAACAGTATAAATTCCATTATGCAAAAAAAAAAAAAAAAAAACACAGTGCAATAATGCTATGTAAACAGAATGGCTCTATTTCCATTGTCTTACGTACCATGACCATTAAGTGGCATTCACATCATTTTGTAACAAAGTCAGATTTATTATATCTCAGGTACCATTAAGACTTTTACTGCTTGTTTCTTCTGATAAACATGTCACTTCATTTTCAAGCTCTTGCCTGAATAATATTAACAGTAATACTGTTCTGTACAATTTGTGTTTAATTGTGTGCATACTGTGGAAAATGTCTGGTAATGTCCCAAACTAAACCTCATACTGAACATTCAAAACTGGTGTGCTCCCTGCTAATATAATTCTAACAAAATATTTTTGCTTTGTAAATCCAATAAAGTTATTTCAACCACTGATGCCCTTATTTTCAAGAGAACAAAGTTACCAGTCTGATTAAATGAATGAGTCAGTCTTTAAGCTGGTATATCTGTAAAAATAAAACTATGACCACTAAAAGTCTCTTACATTTCTCTTTGGGTGCAGAGGAATGAAAATATCATTCATGGCACGCACACCATACTGTATTTGCTAGATTATATTCAGTTCTACAGGTTATCTTACTACTTCTTGTCTTGGGATCTCTTAATGATAGCACAAAAGGAACTCTACAATACTACTCATATTTAAATCTAACTGTAACTAGGTCTTATCTGTGGCTCAACCATTTGAGTCATATGCATGTCATCCCTGTAGCAGTACTTTAATTTCTTTGTGACTTATTTATTTATTTTCAGATGTCTCTAATTCCATATATTTTTCTGCATTTCCTTTAACTTAACTCTATCTGTCCTGCACGTGGATATGCATTCTTCACCAACTTTCTCCTCGTGTCACTAAAAAAATGTTTAGAACTTTTCTTTTGACATTCCTCTGCAGGACGATTTGGAAAAGTCATTACAAGATACTAGTGCCTAGTTTGGGGCACACGTGTTCAGACAGGATGGTGTGCATTTGTCAAGATCAGGGAAAAGGATTTTTGCAGCAGATATTTTGCAATATTTGGCAAACACTAGGCAGGATTTATGCTAGGTCGAAAATTTAACAGTTCACAGATTGCAACATTTGATGCATCTATGATGGTCGTTAATGCTAGGGGCATTAATAATAAAGTTTTTTATTGGAAAATTTGCTACATTCCCACAAGATTGATGTTGTTATTGTTTGTGAAACATAGTTAAAAAACAATGACTGGAAACCAGCTCTGTCAGGGTATAATTGTTTTTACTGTAACAGACATTCTAACAAAAAATCAGGTGGAGGTTTTATGATACGGATTAAAGATAGCTATAAGACTTGTGATTATTACATGTTCAGTGATAATACCAATACTACAGACTGTGTAATTGTGACAATAAAGATAACCCTGGAACATATAACAATTGTTGGAGTGTATAGACCACCAAAGTCAAGTGCAGATGACCTAGAGAAATTCATACATTTCTTGCACGAAACACAGGAGAGAAGAATAATATTAGCTGGGAACTTAAATTTACCAGAAACAGACTGGAATAATATTGATTCAACAATGTTAGTAAGGAAATTATTCACAGCGCATATTCAGGAACAATTACTTCAGATTGTTAAAAAAACTACCAGGGGACGGAGCATGCTAGATATTGTTTGTGTTCCCAAAGAAATTACTGTCACTTCAAGTCAAGTTTTACCACCATTGATGTGCAGTGATCATGGGAATATAAAGGTTAATTTGCTAGATAATTCTGCCAAACTAAAATCTAAGCCAATGCACAGAAGGCTAATTACAGATTATATGGAAGCAAAATAATCACTATGTAAAACTAACTGGAGTGAGGTGTTCAGTGGAAAAACTGCAGATGGAATGTGGAAAGTTTTGAAAGAAAAATTGTTTGAGTGCAAAATATCAAAAAAATGTTTAACATCAGGATCTAGGCATACAACATCAGGGGGATATATTTCCATAAGAACAAAATATCTGATTAAGGTGAAAGACAAAAATATATAAGAAATGGAAGAGAGGTCAAACTACAACTTTGAAAACTGAAATAAACAGGTTGGACAAACAGATTAAGCATAGTGTGAGACAAGATTTAGAAAATGTTGAAGAAAATTTATATAAAGATATTGAGCATAATAGGAAACCTTGTTATAGATACATAAGATGTGGATGGAGTAAAGACGCACAAATTTATAAACTGTGTGCAGATTTTAAAATTTATTCTCAGAGACAACAGATTATATAGGTTCATAGGTTTATACTAGGCTATCTGCCCTAAGGCATTTATAAGCCTAGCCCAGAGTTTTTGTGGCTTACGCCACCCCTTTAAATACTGTGCCCATTAGTTTGTTGTGCCTCTGTCCAGCAGTGACACAGAGATGATTCCCGGGGTAAACCTACAATCTATTTACAAAATCTTATGCAAAACAGTTTGGATCTACAAAAGGGGTGATAAGTTGTCCTAGTGACATCTAGGTAACCCCAGACACTGGAATCAAATTAGATTATAGGTTCATTAGTTCATAGGTAGGTACTAGGCTATCGGCCCAAGGGCCTACGTAAGCCTAGCCAATAAGGTTCCCTGGCTTACACCACCCAAGAAAGTTATTTTCCTGTTTCACTGTTGAGCAGAGACACAGAAGTGATCCCCGGGGTATATTTCCTATTTCGCATCCACTCATCAAGATTTTTCTTGAAGAGTGCTAATGAAGAACTTTTCTTGACATAGATGGGCAGCCTGTTCCAGAGTATGGGAAGTCTCTGGGACAGGAATCTATCCCTCCAGCATGTCCTGTTTATTGTGGTGACAAGGTTTAG
The DNA here is from genome assembly GCF_019279795.1 of Protopterus annectens. Classification (NCBI taxonomy): domain Eukaryota; kingdom Metazoa; phylum Chordata; order Ceratodontiformes; family Protopteridae; genus Protopterus; species Protopterus annectens. The sequence continues at coordinate 761,352,172 of NC_056727.1, forward strand.
GTCCCTATTGGGATTTCTTTAGGTGTAGCATATACAACAGCTCTGGGTTTGACATAGCTTTATATGTTAGGCAGAGATCACCTTGGAGTAGGCGATATGCTACAGAGTAAAGCTGGAGTTTTTTGAGACGGTCAGTGTAGTTTGAGTCCAGTAATCCTCTTTGTGAGGTACTTCTGTGGCCTTTCCAGCTGCTGCAGATGTCTTGTGAGGTACATTCCAAAAAGGGGCGTTGTACTCTATAATGGGTCTAATGAGTGTTGAGTAGAGGGGAACAATGACCTCTTTTTTCCTGGATGAGAACCCTTTTATGATGAGGTGTGCCACATAGAAGGACTTCCTGACTACTGTGGCGATGTGACTATCAAAGTAGAGACTACTGTCCACCTGGGTCCCAAGGTCTCTTATCACGCATTCGGTGTTAAGTAGATTGCTGCCTATGTGGTAGTTCATGGGTACAGAGTTTTTACCAAAGGAGATGACACTGCACTTTTTGGCATTGAGCTTGAGGCCATGGCTCTGACACCAGGCATCTGTCTCAGTGAGGCCCTTCTGTAGGATGCTTTTAAGGGAAAGGGGAGTAGGACCAACCCAGAGTCATATATACCCTTAAGTTTACTTTCATGTTGTGGAAAAATACTGCAGAAGGTAATATTGGATAAGTTATTGCCAGAACTGGATAGGTTGGGACTTGAAACCATATATCAGCATGCATATGTTGAAAACAGGTCGATTACCACCTGTAACATGATGTTCTTTAACAATATAATAACAGCTATGAATGAAAAATTGTGCTGCAATGTAATTTATATAGATTTAACTTCAGCATTTGATAGGGTCATACACAGAGCACTGATCAATAAATTAGTACAACTAGGTACTAATGTACTCTTGATAAGATGTATAGCTGCGTGGTTTACAAATAGGACATGGCAAGTATCACACAGCAACTGGACAGGTGAAATCCTTGGTTACAGTCAGGGTGTCCCACAGGGCTCTGTCCTAGGCCCTTACTTGTTTAGATTGTATCTTTCAGACCTGAACATCTTCATCCGAGGTGTTCTACACTCTATATGCAGATGACATGAAATTGGGTATACTGATTACATGTATTACAAATAAGGCATGTCTGCAAAATAACTTGACTAAATTGACCACTGGGTCACAGGAGAATAATTTGTTGATAAATACACCAAAAACTAAGCATATGAGATTTGGGAGACATAAATTGAAAGGTGAATATTTAATACAGCACACAGTGATTGAAACTGTAGACTCATTTAAGGACCTGGGTATATGGATAGATTCAGCTATGAGTTTTTCTAATAATATCAACCAATTGCTTAATGATAGCTATTAAACTATAGGTTGCATAAAAAGATTTATAAAGTCTAGGAAATCAAATATAATGAAGTCATTGTTTGTTAGTTACGTTAGACCCAAACATGAGTATGGAATAACAATATGAAAACCCTATAAGAAAACAAGCATGAGTAAACTGGAAAGAGCACAACGGAAATATACCAAGAGCATCCATGGATGTGAAAATCTAAGTTATTATGAAAGATTAAAATATCTGAACATGTACAGTGTCTCTTACAGATATCTAAGAGGAGATCTTATTCAGGTATATAGGGCATTTAGTGACAACTACCTCTGGGAATGTTTGGGGTTAACAAAAAGTACTAGAGAATAATCAGATAACCTATGTAGAAGATTTTATAGGAATGAGAAGTGTACTAATTGGTTCTCTGACAGAGTAGCTGATGTTTGATACAGACTGCCAAATTACATTAAAGCAAGTACTACTTTAGATATTTTTAAGAACAAACTAGACACATCATGGGAACAAGTGTTTTTGTATATTGGCAAGCTAGAAGGGCATTAATGCCAGTGCTTGAAATATTTGTATGTATGTATGCATGTATGTATGTATGTATGTATGTATGTATGTATGTATGTATGTACTGGATGCAAATCTGTTTTACAAGAATATGTTATTTTCATATGTTTATAGGGAAGTACTAGACTTGTTGTCCTTGTGGGTCATTTAAATCCAGTGTATCTTTTCTCCTTTTTTAATTTTGACGTATTTTATAATTTCAAGAGAATAACTGTTCTTGGAAAAAAATCACAAATATGTCCACATAGTTTACACATACAGACAGTATGTGTAAAATAATCAGTTACGATCATAGTGTACTGATTATAAGTAAAAGTATCTCAATTCATTTAAAACTATCTGATAATTCACCAATGAGTATTGATCACCACCCTTTGTAAGAACCTAGGTTTCCATACAGTCAGAGAGATAATGTTGAAGTTCCTTGTCAAACTCTGTAAATATATTTCTTGTCAATTGTGAACTTTCCAACAAGCTTATTAAAATTTGTCTGCAGTTTCATGAAACTAACTTTTTGAAATAAAATGTCACTGTATGAATGCTTGAATATTGCCATGTAGTACAAGATACCCAGTTCTTTGGGCTGGATTCTGTAAAGCTAACTGAATCCAGCACATTATGCTGATATCAGTGCGAAACTTGCAGATAATGTAATATTAATTGTATGACAAGAAACTAAGAATAGCTCAGACACAATGATGTATCGCAGTCTGAACGACGAACTAGAGAAATGCACAAGTAATCCACAAGTATTAAGAAATGGTTGTCCAATCATGTTATACAGCAACAAAATTATGGATGATCACAATTCAAGCATCCTAATTACACAGATGTATATATAACAGAATCTGTACAGTAAGGTTAAAGGCGACTATGCAATGTATCTGACTCCATCATGATACAAAAAAAAATGCCAACAATCCCAACGTAATTTGCATGGCATTTGTAACATACATTGTTAGGACTAGACAGAAAAACTGTGTGTCTCACTATAGAGTTACCTATGACGAAGACATTTGGTTTAGATATGTCTTTCCTTAGGGGATTATTGGGTGAGACATAGAAATTATAATCATCTTTCCTTCATTTTGTTACTGTACAACATGACTGGACAACCATTTCGGACAGACTGAATGCCTTCACATTACTTAGTATCATATAGACTGCTTAGAGGTGACTTGTGCCTGGCCTACAGAGCAGTCTCAGATCCTACCTTGATGATGCAGATCCACATCCGCACGTCCAATGGCACAAGATTCATTCACACTAGGGATCTTAACCTTGCCTGAAATATTAACAGGACATGCCTGGAGAGACAGACGTGTCCCAGAGGTTGCCACTCCTGTGGAACAAACTCCCAATTCATGTAAAACAGAGTTCCTCAATAAACCTATTTAAGCATAACCTGGACAATCGGATGGGAAACCATAAATCTGCACTGTGGGTTTCAGCTGTGTCCCTCTTAGACAGGGGCAGCCAGTGCTGATCTTAGATTCGTGTGCAGACATAGACTATATATCTTGGTCCATAAGAGAACAAGGGTATTGCCGCTTGTCTCATGATTCAAAAGAGATGATGAAATGGAGTATGGGTTCATGATATTTGTTGTACATAAACATGTCAGGAACTGTAACTGGAACATATATTTAAGCTAACTGATTTACACATTACTTCATACACACTTGCATGTGCATCTCCATTCATCACTGCATTCACTGTGGCTGACTGTACAAAAACGGCACTGTTCTCGCACATGTTCAGTACTTACATGCATGTGCTATCTAGCTATAGTGGGTGAATTTGAACATTACACATAATGATCTACATCCTCCCTCTTTGATTTGTTCAACATGCAATGAGAATAAGACAATGAATATGCTAGGTAACATTTCAGTATTGATAACAAATTAAAACTCAAGTCCAAGCTGCTGTGTATTTTGGATTGGGTCTAAGAATTTGACCCAATCTGGTTACATAAAAGCTTTGATTGGGTTTAGCAACAGGGATAGCATTGAATTCTTCTCAATAGGAACTTCAGGGATAACATCAGGATTATTTGAGGAAAATACACTGTCCTCTGAAAATGGAGCAAGTGTAAGGTAGCTCTGAGAAATAGTCATTGGCTCAGGCAAACTGCTGTGTCACTGGTTCAGAAACTGGAAATGTATGTCGTCAGTTACTTCTAAAATCCATTCTTTCCGACTGAACATTATAAGATCTCACAAACATTTTTGATAATACCCACTCAGTCATATCCTTTAAACGTATGCATCCTTACAATCTCTCCTTGTCTTAATGGTCTAAGAGGTTTGCTAGATTTATTGTAGTAGAACTTTTGTGACTGATGTTTCTTCAAAAGTTGAGTTTTGATCACTTTGTTGTTCTTTGCATTTGGAATCAATAGTTGTTGACTGATCAATAAGGTTGTTCTCATCTGTCTAGATGTTAATCTCTGAGCAGGTGAATCAAAAAAGTTACCTTGGGGAATGTTTCTGAGATTGAGTAGGTTAAGGAAAACATCAGTGCCATCTTTCATAGATTTCTCTAACAAATATTTCGCACTTTGGACTGCATGCTCAGCTAATCCACTGGACTGTGAATACTCAGGACTACTGATAATATGGACAAAGTCCCAAGACTCAGCAAATTTCTTAAACTGCTGACGGGTAAACTGTATACCATTGTCAGATACAACCTTGTGTGGACTACCATACAAAGAAACATGTCTCTTCAATTTTGTAATGACAGTGCTGGACATTAGAGTAGGACGAAGGTCAATTTCAAACCATTTCAAGTAAGAGTCTACTAGCACTAAGTAATGTTGACCATTCCATTCGAAAATATCAGTAGCAACAGTCAACCATGTCAGCTCAGGAATCTGGTTTAAATGAAGTGGTTCTTTTTGTTGGTGTGGTTTAGTACTGTTGCAGATAGAACATGCTAGATTTCCTTCCCGATATCTTTTGACATAGAAGGCCAAAATACTATGCCTCTTGCCCTTCTTTTGGTAGAATCGGTACCCAGGTGTCCACAATGTAAAATCTTGATATATTCCTGTTGTAACGCTGAAGGAATAACTACTTTAGGACCTTTAGAAACCAACAAATGTTAACGTGCAAAAGAAACTAACAAAAAATAACATGGAAACCACAATCTGTGAATTTAAATAGACCTGCCTTTATTTAATAACAAAAATATTGAGCGCTTTCATCCCTTGAACTAGGGACTTCATCAGAATATAAATATACAATACTCCAACACCATTTAAATACCCCACCTCACATCCCGATAGGACATTCACCGGCTAATCACAAATCAGCTAATTAGTGACAATGAATAAAATGTTTCAGTAGGAACTTTAATGCATCACTAGCAATCCGAAATGTATAAAAACCTCACCAGTATGTAATATAAAATTATTAAACAATTCATATTTACTAAAATAAATATTATTATATACTGGTGACTGCATACTGCATACACAAATGAATGTTCCCTCTCAATGGCTTCCATGCCTGCTAAATTAAGAAGTATAAATGCCCTTGTACGTGCATCTTTATTGGAAAAAGCAGCCTATATGAAAATATCATATTCTTGTTCAAACACTCTCCAATTCTCAGCAATATTATTATCAAACACCAGCGGTTTAGGTCTGTGACATCCCTCTGCCATCACAACAAAATATGTTTAAACATAAGCATAGACCAGGTACTTGTAATTATGGTCAAATGCACAACACTCTCTTTGAAAAGGTTTCACTTTGACACTTTGACACTGCAAACATTCCAGAAACTTTGGACATTTCGAATAGCTTTAATTAATGCAAAAAAAGTAGTACATTGCAAATAAATGTTGTTTTAGCCTTTTCATACATCTTAAACATTTCAGAAATTGTTTTGAACACTTTCATATTTATTTTGAATATCTTTATCAATATATTACAATTTCGGATATTTCTTTTATCTTGGCAATTATTTTGAACATTTTGAATGCTTCACCAAATCCGTGGCGACTGAAAAATCATTTAAATGAATTTAAGTATCTTTGAATAACCACTGACCTGTTTGTGAGTTCACTCTGGTATATTCCTCCACTTCTAACCATGTACCTCATTGCTTGTGTATTGCTTCAACTTCGGATCCCATTCTGGCACCATGTCGCTTGTCTCATGCATTCAAAAGAGACAATGAATTATATGGGTTCAAGATATTTATTGTACATAAACATGTCAGGAACTGTAACTGAAACACATATTTAAGCTAAGTGATTCATGCATTACTTCTAACACACTCTCATGTGCATCTCCATTCTTGACTGCATTCACTCTGGCTGACTGTACAAAATGGCACTCTTGTCACACATGCTCAGTACTTATATGCATGTGCTATCTAGCTACAGTGGCTGAAAAGGAACATTACACATAATGATCTTCAGGCATAACATGGCTAGGCTTGTAGAGGCCTTATGGCCAATAGCCTATTATACAATGACCCCCCCATTAAATATTCAAAAACGTGCACGCTGATTGGTCAGCATGCACGTTGTAAATCAGAGTTATAGTAATGGAAAAAGGTCTGGTCGCACAGACTTTTTCCATTACTATAACTCTTTTTTTTTACAGCAACAGAGAATGCAAGATCTCCGTTGCTTCACACTATCTCGCTATGTTAAACCAGTTTAACATAGCGAGACAGCTTTAAAAAAGTGACAGAGATTCTCTGTAGCTTTTTTTAAAGCTGTCTTGCTATGTTAAACCCATTTAACATAGCAAAACAGTTTTTAAAAAGCAACGGAGATCTTGCTTTCTCCGTTGCTTTTTTCTAAACTGTCTCGCTATGTTAAATGGGTTTAACATAGCCAGACAGCTTTAAAAAAGCAACGGATAGTCTCTGTTGCTTTTTGTAAAGCTGTCTCGCTATGTTAAACTCATTTAACATAATGAGACAGTTTAGAAAAAGCAATGGAGATCTTGCTTTCTCCATTGCTTTTGCCCACAGCTCTGATGTACTGTGTAGGCATGTGCATGCACAGTACATCAGAACTGCCGCAGAATACCAGACAGCTGCGGAAGGGCAGCAAGTAGGCATTATACAATGCCATTATTTAAGAAAAGTAATTATTTTTTTTCTTAAATAATGTCATTGTATAATAGCAATAACCCACTTCTGGGTGTGGGTAATGCTGGATTTACTCATGGTTGGCTTTGTTTGGCCACTCGGGCTTCGTCCTCATGACCAAACCACTCCAACCGTGGGGAAATCCAGCATTACCCACACCCAGGCGTGGGTTATTGCTATAGTAACCTCCTATGAACGTCTCAGATAACTATGGATATTTCCATAAATCATCCACTAACAGAAAATGTGTGCTTAAAGCTGCAATACCATTTGTAATATATATATATATATATATATATATATATATATATATATATATATATATATATACATATATATATATATTGTCAGCACTCTTTACAGTAAGCTCAGAGATAGCTACAGATATCTCCGTAATATATGTATTAATAAAATATGTTAGCTTGTGCTTAGAGATTCTGATGGAATCTGTAAATTTTCTAATAAAAAATTAAAGGCAAAGGGCAGTCACAGTCACATTGCCATAGCTAACATTTGCTAAAAATGGGTTCAGGACTTGTGTAGGGGAACACAAGTAATGCAAACAGCCAAGGAAAGTGGGAGATAAAAAAGGTGATGTGGGGTGTGGGTGAAGAAGAGTGTTACACAAGAGGGATGTTGGAATGGAAAAATTGGAGGGAAAGTCATTGAGGAACTGGTATTTTTTTTTTAGTCATAGTAGGCCCCATTTTTTTTTTAAGAATAGAAGGAAAGATAAACATAGGGAAACAGGAAGAGAAGAACATCACAGCAAGTATACTTGAAACAAATAGCACAAAACAAGGCAGACAAAAGATTGGAAAAAAATGATATGGACTGGCAAGTTACACTGACGGCACATAGCACAACATGGGCAATGGAAAGTTGTCAAACAGGATGATGATGAATACTAGCCATGGCAAAATGCAGACAAAAACATATCTACCTGTGCACTATCATGACACAACATGTCACAAACTGTGTGGCAGTCATACCTGGATGTGTATGACCAATGTTAGATGTGTGTTCCAGGGTAGTAAAGTAGGATCACAGTACACATTGGATAAATATACACATATCCAATTAGTCCATCAACAGTGCAGGTATCAGTCGGCCAACATCACAGATGAGCAAATGCAGGTCTAGCAGTGGTAGATAACTCCACCAGAGGACAGAACCAACCTTACAACCATGCATGTGAAAGGCAAACAGCCAAGCACAATGCCAAACAGAAGTACTGCAGAAGAGCAACAAAGGCTGCTACATACACAAGTAGGTGTACACAACCCAAACAATGTGTAATGGATTGTGTATATGTTATACACATATGCCATGTCAAAAGCAACACAAAGGTGTAGATGTGTATGTACGTCTGTCAGTGGTATAAACGGAATGTATATGAAAGCAAGGTCAACACACATACATACACCAATGACGTAATAATATATTTAAAAAATGTAACAGTACAGCATAACAAATATAGCAGGTTGTGTACATGGATGTGAAAAAAACTACACTGGGTAACAAATAAATATAATGAGAAAAAAGAGAGGAAGAGGAGTAGCAATTCTCTTCCCTAGCAAATATACATTAATTCCCTACTCAAAACCAACACCCATCTTCTCCCCAGCAGAAGTACTAATCTCTATATTAAAACTTAACAACCATAAAAATATTTGCATAATTGCTCTGTATATTCCTCCAGGAAACAACATACCAATATTAGAAAACATACTTCCCTGGACTTCCCAAAAGATGGATAATGAAACCATCATCTTAGGTGATGTAAACATTGATTGGCTAGACATTGCCCACAACAACCCCTCAAAAAACATAAACCTTTACAGCTTCTCTCAACTAATTGAAGACATTGCCAAACCCCACAAAAATAGCAATTGGGGCTCCACAATAGACTGGATTTTAGTGCCTCACCCTAACAATATCATTACTGCAGGCATACTTCCTAATACCATTAGCAACCACCACCCAGCATATATCCTAAGAAAAATGTCCTCAACCCCAGGCCAACACCAATACAAATCAACCAGAAGTTCCAACCATCCATATTTAATGCAACCTTAGCTAAAGTAAATTGGTAACCCCTCAGATCCCTGGCACTTAATGAGGCTGTTGAGTTCTTTACCTCAACATTCCCAGATAACCTAAATAGGCAAGCACTCAACCGCCAAAAACGAATAAAACATAACCATTCCAGCTGGCTCTCAAAATCCACCAAAGAAGTCATGTCCACAAAGGATAAAATCTGGAAATTATGGCAGAAAGTTAAAGACCCCTCAACTCTACTGCAATGCAAGCAACTCCATAACCAGGCAAAATATCTAATAACCAGTGCTAAAAAAGCCCACTACCTCCACCTACAAAGCCAACATAAAAATAATCCCAAAAAATTTGGGTCCTCCATCAACCGACTGTTACACCCAGGATCTCAAAGCAACCCATCCCCTGATCCACACAAAACCCCTACTGAACTTGCCACCCTCTTCAATTCCTAATTCACTGACACCATAGGTAAACTAACCACCACCATTCCTACAGTTAACACCACCACCAAGACAGCTGAATACCAAATCATCCCAGAAAACAATCCTACCATCAAATCAAACCTAAAATTCTCCCCACACCCACCACCACCACCACAATAAAAAAAACTTTTACTTAAGCTAAAACCCTGTACTCTAGCACCTGACAATCTACCCCCACACTTCCTGCAGCTAGCTGCAAACTCTATAGCTTATCCCAACAGCATACTCATTAACAGAGCGATTAAAGAATCCATTGTCCCAGACATCTGGAAAAAAGCATTCATTCTCCCCTTACACAAAGGTGGCACCAACACAGACACCACAAACTTTTGATCCATAGCAATTGTCTTATCCCTCTCTAAAATACTGGAAAAATGCATCCATGCCCAACTGCTTAACCACCTGCTTGAAAACCAAATTCTATCACTCACTCAGCATGATTTCAGATCAGGACACAGCATCACTACCACCCTCCTCTCCTTCCTTGATCCAGTTAACCTGGCTTGGGATTCTGGTAAAATAATCGCTTCTCTTTTCCTCGACCTCTCCAAAGCTTTCGATACCATTTCCCACAATATCATCCTATCTAAACTATCCACCCTCCACATTTCCCCACCTACCCTACAATGGTTCAATAGCTATCTCTCCAATAGGCAGCAATCCACCAAATGGCAACAGTCTTACTCTCTCCATTCCTCAATACTTCCACAGGGGTACCCCAAGGCTCCATACTTAGTCCTGTCTTATTTAGTATCTTTATTAACAACTTTCACTCTACTCTCCCACAATGCTCAGTAATCCAGTATGCTGATGACTCTATAATAATATGCACTGCAAATTCCATCTCTGAATTCAAGCAAATCACCCAGAATGCCCTCACCTCATCTGAATCTTGGATGCTTAATAATTATCTTGCCCTAAATCCCCCAAAAAACTAAATTATGAATTTTTACCCCTAAGAAAACCACTCCCCTAGATAAAAAAAAACTCTTCACTATACAAGCCCAAGGCAATACCACTGAAGAAGTTGTCCCACACACTAAATTACTAGGCAATATTATAGATGAAAACCTTAACTTTGACCTACACATAAACAATAAAATAAAAAACACACCAAAAGCTCGGTATGCTCTACAGCCACCAACACTTTCTTAGCATCTCAACTGTACAAGCCCTTGGAACCACCTTTATATTACCCTCTCTACATTATGGTGCCCCTCTCCTCACTAATATCCAAAGTTCTGCAAAATCCAAACTTAAAATGTGTTACAACAGAATAGCCAATTTTGCCACCAAGGCCAATTTCTAGTCCCATGACTGTAACTCACTGAAACAATTAGGCTGGCTAGAACTCCCCCACCATCTCTCATTCACCCAAGTAACTATGGTGCACAAAATAATCTACAGACCCACAGACTGTCCTGCTCTCTCAAATCAACTTGCCAAATACCAAGCCACCAGGCAACTAAGATCTGAAAATCGTCTACTTCTAAAAGTAGAAAAGCCCACCTTACCTGCTGGTCAACTCCTATACTCCTTCACTGTCGCCAAACTGTGAAACTCGCTTCCACCTTCTATAAGGAACACAGGCAGCACTACCACCTTCAAACAAATGCTGAAAAATCATCTCAACTCTTCCTGACTATGTACCTGCTCTATAACCTAACCTCTCCCCTCTCCTTATATTATAACTAAATTCCTATGCGTTTTGCTACTAGTGATTGATAATACTTTCTCCATATTTATTATTATTTTTCATCATTTCTTGATACTGGTACAATAATACTGATTAATATATCTACGTTTGTACTTCTCTGATTGAATTAATCTGGCAACCAACTAAATTCCTGCTTTTATTTATATCTTCTGTATATATTACTGTAATCAAACCAACTAAATTCCTGCTTTTATGTACATATTCTGTATATATTACTGTAATCACTATGTGTAACACTGTTTCTACTTTTGTACCAATTAATGTTTATTTTTTTCTGCATCTATGTTCTTGTCGGAGCTTTTCTCCCTGGGCCTCCACTGAAATGGGCTCTTTTAGGCCCAGTGGACTCTCCCAGTAAACAAATGCAATAAAATAAAAATAAATAAATAAATAAATAAAATAAATACATAAATAAAAAACAGTGTATTGGAAGCATTAGCCAGCAGTTTGTGTGCACATCCTACTTTGTAAAATGGCAATATATGTGGCACATGTTCACTGTATCAAATTAATGCATGGTAATGGTCAGTAGTTTCAAAAAAGGCAAACACATTTGAAAAATAGGGGTGGATAACCTGGGTCCACATCAGGTAAAGCAGGGCAAGGTAAGTTGACATAATGCAAATGCATGTGTACAGCACACATGGTGCTGTAGAAGCCTCACAGAAATACATTTAACCAAATGGAAAATAGATGTCAAATGGCCTGATTGCTTGCTGATGTCCACAGAACTGGACATGTGTAAAACATACATGCACAGTAATGTGCAATCATGTCACATCAACATGCATAGATAAGCAAGCTAAAAATTACAAGCACATACACATATACTGTCATGCAAATGTCAAATAAGGAAATACAAGTGTATGTCAACCACCCTGCTCATTATGGAGCAGAAGACACTCCTGTGAGCATCATTGCAGCACATCAGCAGTAACTCAATAAATGCTCATGTCATATTCACATTTATGTGTCAGTATGTATCCAACTATGTGCACATACACATATACTCAGTTAATGCTTACAGTTATTTGTGGAAGGTGTAAACTGATGTCAGTACATAATGGATGAGGAAATGCTACATGCAACAAACACAACTTAATGTACTGTTAAAGAATGTGTTATTTGTAACAATGTGTACAGATTAATACTACATTGCTGTTTGATGCAGTCAGAGAAGGAGGACTGCAGATAGACAGGATATACCTGTCTGTGATCCAGCTTGGCGTCAGCATTGCCAGCCTATGACACACAACATCATATCATGACAGTGGGACATCATGACAAGTGCCATCAAAAACATATGTGGAATGACATATCTGTGTGTTGCACATACAAGCCAAAGAGTAAAAAGGTCACACAGACAAACTAGTTAGTAAAAACTACAAGAAAACCCTAGCTAAGCTCGAATTTTCACTGCATGATACCTTAAACCTCCTGTAATAGAGGCCACATAGGATATAGGCAAATGACCCCTTAAGGACATCAAGTGTTTCAGCTATATGATTTCTTTATGTCTATAATGTTTTGCTTTTCTTTTTTAGTCTTTGTGGACACATTCAGGCCAGTAAAGCCAAATCCCATTAGCTGTGGACATGGATGTTGTGGCGTTCTTATGACCTCATCACCACAGCAAAAGTGTACTGTTTGGCTATATTTTAGAAACACAGGGTCTTCGCATTCAGCTGATACCTGTAACCATTAAGGTATCTAAAAATATCCCAAATAACATCCCAACCAAAGAGTAAAATGGTCACACAGACAAAATGATTAGTAAAAACTACAAGAAAAACCTAGCCAAACTAGCATTTTTCACTGTGTGATACCTTAAATCTCCTCTAAAAGAGGCCCATGGGATATATGCACATGACCCCGTAAAGGCATCAAGTGTTTCAGCTATATGGCTTCTGAATGTCCATGACTTTTACTTTTTCTTTTTAAGTCTTTGTGGACACATTTAGTCCAATAAAGCCAAACCCCATTAGCTGTGGACATGCATATTTTGACCTTCTTATGATCTTGTTAGCACAGCATAAGTGAACAATTTAGCGATATTTTAGAAACACAGATGCCTTAATGGCTGTCGACATCAGCTGAGTGTAAAGACCCTGTTTTTGGTCTATATACAGTCCATATAATTAAATGTTAATTACCATGTTAGCTGCATAACACAAGGAGAGCACGTAGACAGTGCTTATGGACTAGGAAGACCAGGCTGATGGGTTTCAGGCTCCTGAATGACCTCACCAGCTATCACCCTGAAATAATCCCCTCTAGTCTGTGCCATATCCTCAAAGAAGGACCCCATCATGTCCCTCATCTGTGTTTGGAACACATGGATCATGATCTCTTGGATCTCCTCCTGATAACTGTCTCAATTGTGGTCATGTAGACATCTTCTTCAGGATGCGGGCATGATGGCTTGGGCAGGGCAGGTCCAAGTTCCTTGGCATTGTTTTCATCATCATCACCATCATTACCATCATGCTTGGAAGACTCTGGCAGTGCCCAGGCATATGCATGTTGTTATCTTCAGACTGGAGAATGTCCAGAGATCTCATGCTCTGTAAAGATTAATTGTAAAACATAGCAGAACAGAAAAGCAAATGTCTGTCATGCAGAACAACCCCATGAACATCATAGCACAGCAGAATATGATTATGATAGCAATTTACACAGAGACTGAAACACGTCTGTTATGGACAGTTTTCTATGACTCTATATGTCCTATTCATAAAAAGGGCATCAATATTCTTTTTTGACTAATTCTATATGCTTAGACACACTCACCCTGGTCATTAGCTTTTTAAGAATGGATGAATGCTCAAATAATAGGATCATAGGATCATAGAATCATAGGAAATTACTAGGCTAATGGCCCTGGGGCCCTTACAAGCCTAGCCAAGCGTTTATCCCCAAAAGAGAAACCTCAGTCAGCACCTGTTGCCCCTGTCAGTGAGGGACACAGGTGGAACCCCTGGGACAAATTTGTGTTTTCCCAGCCACTCATCAATGTTATACTTGAAGAGGGTGAGAGACGTGGATTATTTGACGTATATGGGGAGTCTATTCCAGAAACGGGACAGCCTCTGGGAGACAAACCTGTCTCTCCAGCAGGTTTTGTTAATGTCATATATTAGATTTAGGCCTTTTGATTGGGTAATGCACAAGGAATTAGACTTACAGATGTGTAGCATCTGTAGTAGAGCAGGATCTGAGATTGCCTTGTAGGTGAGACACAGATCACCTCTGAGCAATATGCATAATACCGAGTAGAATGATAGTGATTTGAGCCTGTCTGCATAGGACAGGTGTTGCAGGCCATGGATTCTCTTTGTGAGGTATTTCTGTGGCTTTTCCAGTTGGTGCAGGTGTTTGGAGAGGTACATACTCAATTGTACTCAATTATTGGCCTAATGTGGGAGGAATACAAAGAGGTAATAACCTCCTTTTTTTCTGGATGCAAGCCCTTTACTTATGAGATGAACCAAGTAAAAGGCTTTTCTGACCACTGCCTCTACACGATGGTCGAATGTGAGATTGTTGTCAACCTGTGTACCCAGGTCTCTCACCACAGGTTGTGTGCTTAGGAGGTTGCTGTTGATGTGGTAATCAGTAGGGGCCATGTTTTTGCCAAATGGTATGACAATACATTTTTTTTGCATCTAACTTAAGGCCATGACTTTGGCACCAGTCATTTGTTACTGTGAGACCCTCTTATGGTATGTTAACATAATTTGGGGAGTCAATGACAGTACCCAACTTACAGTCATCTGCAAACTTGGTCAGCCACAGGCCTTTTGTCTTTGCTGGGACTTCTGAGAAGTTGATACCAAACAGTAGGGGTCCCAGGACAGATCCCTGAGGAACACCACTAGTGGCAGGTCTGCTGTTGTAGGTTGAGGCACCTATTTTGACCTTGTGGGTCCTATCAGTGAACCAGTTGGCCACCCACCTGATGAGATAGGGATTTACACTAAGTTCTTTTAGCTTTTCAATGATGCCAGAGTGGGGGATTGTGTCAAAGGCTTTGGCCAAGTCAAGGTAAGCTGTATGTACTGACTTTCTGTTATCCAGTGCCTTAGTGAGAGTCTCAAAAAGGTCAACCAGGTTCATCAGGCAAGATCTGTCCTTGACGAATTTGAATAGGGTAGAGTCAAGTGCTTGGAGATAGCCTATATTCTTCTTCATCAGGTCCATAATAATAATACGCTCCATGGCCTTACACATTAGACTTGTCAAGCTAATGGGATGATAGTTTCCAGGGTCGGTAGTGGCACCACCTTTGTGCAAAGGGATGACAATGGCAGTTCTCAACTCCACTGGAATGAAGCCTGTACTTAGGCTATGGTTGAATAGGGTGCTCAACGGCACGGCTAGTTCTTGCTGGAGATGGTGCAGAATGCATTCTGGGATACTATCAGGTCCCATGGTAGCTGTGTTCTTTGTCTTGGATTGGGCCTTTAAAACTTGATGTACGGAGATGTGAGGTGCAGGACAAGTATCGCGGATGTCGAATGGGTCTTTAATGGGGGACAGGGGGGTGAAGTTTGCACTGAACCTATTTGCTAGCAGGTTGGCTAAGTCAACAGGATCAGTGTAAGTGGTACCGTTAAGAACTAATTCAGAACAAACCTGGGCTTTGCCATGGAGGTTCCTGACATAACTGAAAAAGGCTTTATGGTTAGCCTTTGTTTCAGAGGTTAGTTTCAATTCATAATTGGCTTTGTAGGTTTTCACTAGTGATCTAATCTGTTTGTTGAGGCTAAGTAGGGAGTTTTTCTAGTTGGGAATTTGTGCCTTTTTACCCTTGGACAACAGTATGTCTTTTTGTTGTAATGCCTGTTGATTGAGGATGTCCACCGGATAAGTTTATATTTCCTTGAGAAGCAGGTTTTAGTTCTGCTGGATGTGGCTGAGTCCATTCAGTTGTACAAGTGCTTGGATACTGCATATTTGTCTGCATCCTCTGAGGGAACGGTGGTGTGAAGCTTCTGATACCCTCCCTTAAGAGGTTGTAGTCAGCTTTTGAGAATTTTTTTAGCCTGGTTATGGCTGGGGGTTGGATAGGATAGACACTTTGAATGAGATAGACCGATGATCTGATCTCACCAGGGAAGAACTTACTATGGGGGTGGTACAATGGTCAGCCATATTGGTGAGAACCAAGTCTAGAATGTTATTTCCCCTTGTAGGGGATAAGGCAAGCTGGTCTAGTTTGTTAGAATTTATGAAGTCTAGGAATCACTGGGTGAGTGCATTAGAGCAGGGTAGTTGAAGTCACCAAGGATCAGCGTGTTAGGGGGTACCTTGATGGAGACAAGTAGGTCCAGGTAGGAAGAGTGGGTGTCCTGAGTCATTGAGGGGGTCTATAGCGGCTATAACTTGGATGGGTGTCTTGCCATTTGTCAGTTGCACCTGGAGTAGTTCTAGTGCATCATACTGGCAAACCAGTCTGGAGGTGTGCTTGTCTTTAATGAAAATAGAAATGCCACCACCCTTAGGCAACCTCATTTTGGGGTCAGAATGGGTGGAATGAGGTATAGCCTGGTAGGGCAGAGGTGGTCTCCACAGAACCAAGTTTCTGAGACGGCACAGATGTCAGCATCTTCCAGTGCGAGGAGAGCCTCCAGTGAGTGGATTTACAGGTTAAGGCTCCTAGCATTAAGTAGAATGACGTTCAGTTTGCTTTTTGACAGATCTTTTATGTTGGAAAATTTGTCTTTTGGACAATGTCTAAAAAGGAACAATGGGGGAGGCAAGAGCCTTGGCCAGAATCCTGAATCAAAAACACTAATACGACCAAAAAATGTTGAAAAATTATTCGGACCAGTCCTGAATCACAGGGGTGACAAGTGGAGGCCATCTCTGACAAAGCATCAAGGACTGTTAACCATGTCATCCCGGCCAGACAGATACTGGATCCCCTAGGAATGACACCAGAAACTAAGACAATTGCTGAAGTCAATTATTTTTTGTTGGTATTGTGGTATCATTCTTGGTGAAGGTAGGATGCTGCTTAGGACTAGGGTCATACCTGCCTGGGACACATACTTTGAGAGTTCAATCATGTCTCTCTTCATATAGTCCAGGGAGGTACAAGAGACTGTACTGTCAGCATTGAATGATTTATATGAGCTGTGACTAAGTTTCACTGTTAAAAAGAGGAGAAAATGATATGGCAATATTGTGGAATAGGCAAGCCATATGACAAACATCTGGGACAAGCAGTATGATAATTGGCAACATACATCAATAAAATGAGTACAACAGTAAAAACAATGTGGTATGTTCAGTCAGCACAGCTGGTTATATATGAGAATCTAATATATTTGTTACTAACAGTATTGTATGTGTAGAACTGCATCCGTTGTCTACCAAAACAATTAGCAATCAGTAGCCAGAAAAAAAATCAAAACATTTTGAATATGTTTGCTGATAGTGGACTGCTATAATCAAATGTGTATCTGATGTAGTGTCTGTAAACCTAGACTATAAATTTGTTGCTGCAAAAGCACCCAGAGTGTTAGAGGCAGATGCAATACCACTTTTGAATTGAAGGACATATGACACAGTCTGAAAACACTGACATATATTCATTCTGGGAAAAGATAGACTGTGCCTAGCAGAGAAATCAATGGAAAACACAGCTATATATACAAATGTAACAAACCATACATTACTTCTTACACTTGCATGCAAAACACTACTTTAAAATATGTGTGACAGATACACCAACCCAAATGTTATTTAGGTTGTGGAATGCAATTCAAAAACTGTGTGCTGAAACAATAGTTCATTCCTTCATGAAAGTTCAACATTTGTATCTTTCAATCACAGTTGTAAGCACAGCAACCATTTGATGATTTCATTTGACATAATGATGCATGATGGGTATTCTTACATTCTGATCAATATACATGTTATGGTGAAAAATACAGACCTGTAAACAGGGAAGATGCATTTCATTTCATAGAACAGCGAAAAATAATCAACATGCCTTTCTCTCTCCACTGCTTTTCAAGCCTGTGCATCCGCTCAATGCACATGCCCCTGTTCTTGCTACGATCCTCCTTGCCTGAAATCAGAAAACAGAATGTATGGATAATGTATTCATCAAGTAACAGTGATATACATTTCTCAGCACAGTTTCTAGATATTTGAAGAGCATTAGATAATCGTAATACACAGATGATATTTTTACATTTAGGTATTAACATCTTTGAACACATATTGGAAGACATGAAATTCAAACCTGTAAATACAATTTACATCCAAGCCTTAACTTTCAGAGTTGCTTGCCTAGCTAACACATCTTGACTGAGAAAGAATGTTTTGAATGCAAAGAAAAGACTGTCCCCGGGATTCAATAAGCTGTTTTCTCTGTGCAGGAATAGTGAAGCAGCTCCTGCATGGAATATGGCTGCCGAGCGATCCAGTAAACAAGGCTGGGAGCATGCATGAGCCTGCCAGCATTATTCTTCCATGGACACCATTGAATAATGCTAACTGCCTCAAAGTGTTGCAAAAATATGAAAATAAAAGTTTAGTTTTTTGGACGATTTCAGCTGTTTAAGCATAGGGCAGCGATGAGCAAATGGGATAGTGCCAAAAATGATAAAAAAAAATGTGAAAAGACAATTTTAATTGAAATCTGCATTTTACCATTATAGCCTATGGCATGCAGAATCAAAATAATAACAGGTAACATTGGTTGCCAAGGAGGAAGGCTCTGGTGTAGTGGTGTAATCAGGGACTAAGGCAGTGGGGTATGTAAATGAGCAAATTTTACTGAATCACTAAATGGGAGACCAGTCTCTGGCTGCACCTAACCATGTAGGAGCTATAAGGCAGTGGTGTAAACAGGAGAAGCATCTGACATGAAAAGGGGGTTGTGTCATGCTTAGTGTAAGCACACTGGAGCTCCACAGCTCCTATTTGAGCTTACCTAAGCACAGCTAAGCAAGGGTATGTATCTGAGGCTGTATTGACTTATTCCATGAAATAAAGAGTGTGATCGCATCCAGGGGAGGGCCATTTCTGGTTCAAAGTGTTTACTTTAGCTAAACGGGTTTGCACAGTGTGCACTGGTTCTAAAACATAACATACAAAAAAAAAAACAGAAATAGCAGAACTGTTTACATTTGGGCACCGGGTTTGCACAGTGCACCTCAGGGCTTAAAAGGGGGTGAAAATGGGAAGGGACAAAAGAAAAAAAGGGAAATAGCAGAATAAAAGCAATCAAGCACAACTAAAATAGCAAGCAGGTGGAATGTATCATAGCCAGCCAATCATATAGGCAGCATCTGCAGCACAACAGTCTAAACTGTGCAAACACCTTTCAGTCTGGTTTTCCCACAAACTCTGCACTATTGGTGTACACATGTGGGGCAATTTTAACCAACAAAATGTTAGGGGCTGCTGTCGCTTTGACACATCAGTATATGCTGGAGACTGATGTCAGTGAGGAGGATAATGCTGACAACTGCATCAGACTGAGGAGGAGGAGAAGAGTGTTCAGACCCAGGATAACCTACCACTGGCTACATGATCTGAGATAGTAGAGTGCTACAGGGTGGACAGAGACATACTTCAGCAAATCATCGAGCTGTGCCGGACTCAACTCAGACACAGAGCCAACAGAGGGGAACCCATCCCAGTGGATACCAAGGTATGTATAGCCTTAAGAATACAAGTTACAGGTACTTTCCAAAGACCTACTGGGGACATCATGGTGGTCTCACAGGCATCTGCATTCAGGGTACTGCACCAGTTCCTGGATGCCATGCTACCACATGCCTGTGAGCACATTTACTTCCCCAGCACCCTGAGGAGTTTACTAGCAATATGCACCTCTTCCACTGTGTAACAGAATACCCGGAGGTACTGAGTGACATAGACTGCATGCACATCCACATCAAAGCACCACCCGGTGAGCGGGGTAGGGTCTACCTAAACCACAAGGGCTTCCACTCCATCAACTGTCAGGTCATTTGCAATGCCCAGGGCATTATCATGACTGTGTGTGCTGGCAGCCCTGGAAGCTATCATGACTCCCACATCTGGCATTCCTCACAGCTGTATTAGGGATTTGCCAGGGGGGATATCCCATATGGCTATCTGGTGGGGGATGCTGGCTGTGCACTGGAGCCATAGGTGATGGCACCCATCAGAAATGCACACACACCCACTCAAGAATGCCATAATGAGGCACACGCACAAACTAGGATCATTATAGAGTGTGTGTTCGGGATACTCAAGTCACAGTTCTGCTGCCTTGACATATCTGGTGGAGCCTTGCAGTGCTCTCCAGTCATATGTGCAGACATGTTTATAGTATGTGCCATGCTACACAATGTGATCCTGTTGAAACAGCTGCAGTAGGAACAGCATGGGGAAGGGCCATGCCCCCCACCATTGCCAAGGTGCCCATAGGCACAGAGGGACTCAGAGGAAAAAAACCCTGAGCCAGCTCTAGTACGCAGACGGAGATGTGCCTAGTATGGACTGGCCTTGACAAAGAGGCAATGCATAGCACACAAACTGACACTCTAGGCACCCAGGGACTGACACCTCTCTCTAACTCACACACACAGTAAAAATGGATGACATACACATCACACTACCTGCAACTTATCATATATAGGCAGTGTACTGTGTGCATCTGACATAGGCAGCCCTCAAGCACCGTCCACACAACTGCTGGAGGCACAAGGTAAGTCAGTCTTCTTAACAATAAATTAATGTATCAGTATGTTCTGGTAACATATATATGGTATTGCTGCATGCATGCAAGGGAATGGAGTGGCCTACTGGGATAGCAGCCAGGAACTGACAGCTATGTGGGACACCAGGAATTGTCTGCCCAATACTGGCCTCCCCACACTATGCAGTAGTACCTAAGGTGGCAATTCCCACTGTAGTATATGTTAGGGGCCAACTAGGTGGGGGGGTTGTAGGTCACAGGCATGGATGTCAGTGTGGGGCTTCCATACTCACCCCTCAGCCTTACCAGCAAGTCAGCTGTAGAAAACCATAAAGAAATGTCTGACAAAGGCCCACAAATGGTGACAATATTGAGTTACCCCCTACAGGCTTACACAGTGATAGTACAGCAGGTCTTGCAGTTGCAGTAAGGCTCTGAAGGGTAAGAAGTCTGAAACTCACATGTATGCCATTACAATCTGAACTGTGGTCTTTAGTGATATGCCTCTAGTCCCAAGACAGGGCACAATAGTATGCTAAATGGAACCAAAATGTAAAGCAAATATGAACACAGTCTGTGCAAATGTGTACAGTTGACAGGTGTGCCCCCCATATTCCCACACAAATGCTGTAACATATATGTTTGCAGGGAAATAGCAGCAGAGCACACATTGCCAGGGCTGTCCCAATACACATGAAAACATGTTGCATGTCCACTCCACAATATGCAGTGGTCAATCAGCATTGTGTCTGTGTGGTTAATACTGTCAGGATTTGGTGAGCACTTACTCCCGGCTGTTGTATTGTAGTGGCCTAGGTACAGTGCTGTCTTTGACAGGCCCATGTGCAGATAACTGCAGTGCCAACTATTATGTATGTCAGCTGCACCTACTGCTCTGCCACTGACATACCTGGAAGACAGTGCTATGTGAACTATACTACACATAAAATGGACATGTCTGTGCAGTAGAATGCACTCTGTACCCACCCCCTTACCTCCCAACCTCTGACAGCAATACATCTGGTCAAGGTCAGAAATAAAAGTGGGACTAAGGCACAATAATAGACATGTGTTGTAAATATTGCCCTTATATACTGAGAAAGTTGGTAGGATGAGGAGTTTGCATTAATGGGAATTGTCTGAAGGTTACTGTAGTCTGAAACAGTAATGTCTGTCATTATTTTACATCAGTCTTCAATTGTATGTAACTAACTTGTCACAAAAACACAAGTTTATGTAGAATGGACAAAACCTCTAGGCAAACACCTGGACAATCTGCCAAAAAATGTACAGTTGAGAGGTATAGCCACACCAGGATATGACATCTCAGGTAAGAAAGATACCACACAAGCAGCAGATCCCCAGCCAGTATATCCCCAAGTTGCTGGACTGTTTACACAGTGTCATCAGTCAACTAGCTGTAGCCACACCTCCCAACTGGCCTTGTTGGGCAAGAATGTACATAGCTGGGCTCATAATATTCTTCTGTGCATACATCTTGCATCTTGTATTCCTGTTGTAAAGCACTCTGATGATCTGAGGATGTCTGTCATGAGGTAAATACACAAAACATTGTAGTGTCAGACTACAGATATGTCAGAAAATGTCTGCTAAACAAACCCGGTACCCCCAGGAAAGACCTGTTTACTCCTAAGAGGTATGGCTGTAGTATGCAAAACTCCGGACTGGAGTATACCTGTCTCTGGAGTGGAGTCCCAACCTCACTATAAAAAGTCACACTGGCCATGCTCCTACACTTAGAGAATCACAGGCCACTTTGGAACCTACATTGGACTATATAACTGTATTGCGCATATATGTCTTTGCGTACAGACAGCTATGTACACCTTAAGTGTTCCAACAGACACCCATCAGACAGGATTACCCTCAGCTAGTTGTAGATGGCCCATATGTGATATATCTGCATCCACTGCATGTGATACACAGATATTTATATGGGCAATAGATAACAATATGATTAGTATACACACAAATAGATGTGGGGAAGTGAGAGACAGACAATGATAGAGAGAGAGAGACACACACACACACACACACACACACACACACACACACACACACACAGGGGGACAAACACTGAGTGAATCACACTCATGAATACCCTGAATGGCATAGAGTGATGTCCTGCTGTGGAAAGTGGCATACTGGTTTGCACATGCCAGCATAAAAGGTGAGTCCCATCGTGTAATAGTACTGATGTGGAGGTTATAATATCACATCACTTACATGTGTGTGTGTGTGTGTGTGTGTGTGTGTGTGTGTGTGTGTGTGTGTGTGTGTGTGTGTCCTTAGGTCTAGGTATTAGGAGACTGTTCCCACTCAGTACACTTTCCATTGTCATACTTTACAAGATCTGCTGCTGTCATTCACCTTAGAAGTACCATTGGACACCTATCAGCCCTATAAGCCCTGTAATGCATGTGATAATTGTGTAACACTATAATACAAATAACCTGATAGGTAGGGGTTCTAATCTCAGTCCTGCCAAATATAAGTGTGTGTATGAGAGTGAGTGCGTGCACCAAAGTGAGGGAGTGTGTGTTTGTTTGTAGGTGAAACAGTTTTAGGCCATTCTCACCCACAACACTTCCCAGTGCCCCACTTTATCAGTCCTGCTGATGTCATTCCCCTTCAAAGTACCTTTGCATAGCCCAAGCCCTATATTCTGTGGCACGTGCAATAACTATGTAACAGTATAGTACAAATAACTAGATAGGCAGGGATTCCATTCCAAGTTTTGGCAAGTGTGTGTGTGTGTGTGTGTGTGTGTGTGTGTGTGTGTGTGTGTGTGTGTGTGTGTGTGTGTGTGTGTGTGTGTGTGTGTGTGTGTGTGTGTGTGTGTGTGTGTGTGTGTGTGTGTGTGTGTGTGTGTGTGTGTAAGTCTGCATGTTTATAGGATGATGTATTTTGAGGACCTTCCCACCCAAAACACTTCACAGTGCCCTACTTTAGCAGTCCTTCTGATGTTATTCCCCGTAGAAGCAGCTTTGTGCAGTTGTCAGCCCTGTAAACTCTGTAGCGGATGTGATAACTGTGTAACACTATAGTACAAATAGCTACATAGGTACGGGTTCTCTTTTCAGGTCCTGCAAATATGTGTGTAAGTGTGTATGTGTATTGGATGAAGTATTTTGAGGACTTTCCTACCCAGTGTCCTACTTTAGCAGTCCTGCTGATGTCATTCACCTTAGAAGCACCTTTGGGCAGTTGTCAGACCTGTAAGCTTTGTAGCACTTGCATTGACTGCATTACACTCTAATACAAATAACTAGATAGTTGGGGGCTCTACTCTCAGGTCTGGCAAATGTGTGTGTGTGTATAAGTGTACTTACAAGAGTTTGTAAGTGTGTATGTTTGTAGGATGAAGTATTTTGAGGACTTTCCCACCCACAGCACTTCCGAGTGCCTTACCTTAGCAGTCATGCTGATGTCATTGCCCTGAGAAGTACCTTTTATAGATTCATAGTTTCATAGGTTGGTGCTAGGCTATCAGCCCTAGGGCCTATACAAGCCTAGCCATAGCAATTCCCTGGCTATTTCTTCCAACACTATTTACTTCCCTGGACCCCTGTCTAGCAGGGTGACTGAATTGATCCCCAGGGTGAATTTCCTTTTTCCCATCCAATAATCGTTTCCTTTTGAAGAGGGCCAAAGAGGTGCTCTGCTTGACATGTAATGGGCAGTCTATTCCAGAGTCTGGGGAGTCTCTGTGTTGGGAACCTATCCCTCCAGCATGTTTTGTTTATTGTGATGACAAGGTTTAGATC
Source organism: Protopterus annectens (assembly GCF_019279795.1). Classification (NCBI taxonomy): domain Eukaryota; kingdom Metazoa; phylum Chordata; order Ceratodontiformes; family Protopteridae; genus Protopterus; species Protopterus annectens. Next base: position 761,376,940 of record NC_056727.1, read on the forward strand.
CCTTTAAGTTTAGCATGTCCAACAGCTCTGGATTTGACATGGCCTTGTATGTTAAGCAGAGATCACCTCTGAGTAGATGATATGGGACAGAGTATAGCTGGAGTTTTTAAGGCAGTCAGCATAGGGCATCTGCTTTAGGCCTGTGATTCTTTTAGTGAGGTATTTCTGCAGCCTTTCCAGTTGTTGCAGGTGATTTGAGAGGTACATACCAAATGGGGCGTTGTATTCTATAATGGGTCTAATGAAGGATGAGCACAGTGGGACAATGACCTCCTTTTTTCCGGATGAAAAGCCCTTGGTGATGAGATGTGCCACATAGAAGGATTTCCTGACTGTTGTTGTGATGTGGTTATCAAAGGTGAGACCACTGTCCACGTGTCCCTAAGTCTCTTATCACACTTTTGGTGTTTAGTGTACTGCCACCTATGGAGTAATTCATGGGTACATGTTTTTCCCAAAGGAGATAACTATACATTGCTTGGCATTGAGCTTGAGCCCATGGCTCTGGCACCAAGCATATGTTTCTGTAAGGCCATTTTGTAGTGTATCCACATCTTTGGAAATTCAGTAATGGCTCCCAGTTTGCAGTCATCCGCGAACTTTGTTAGCCAGAGTCCCTTAGTATTAGCCTGTACTTCAGAGAAGTAGATGCCAAACAAGAGCAGTCCCAGGACTGAACCCTGAAGTATTCCACTTATCACATGTCTGGAGATGGATATGGAGTCAGCTACTTTTACAGTGTGGGTTCTGTCAGTAAGCCAGTTGGCAACTCATCGAGTGATGTAGGGATTAATGCCTTTGGACAGCACTCAGCCATATAAGTTCTGTGGTGTGTGTAATAGCTATGTAATAGTATGGTACAGAAAACTAGATATGCAGGGGTTCTACATTCAGTTGTGGCAAGTGTGTGTGTGTGTGTGTGTGTGTGTGTGTGTGTGTGTGTGTGTGTGTGTGTGTGTGTGTGTGTGTGTGTGTGTGTGTGTGTGTGTGTGTGTGTGTGTGTGTGTGTGTGTGTGTGTGTGTGTGTGTGTGTGTGTGTGTGTGTGTGTGTGTGTGTGTGTGTGTGTGTGTGTGTGTGAAGGTGTTTGTAAGTGTGTATGTTTGTAGGGTAATGTATTTTGATGCTCTTCCTACCCAGTACATTTCCCATTGCCATACTTTACAAGGGCTCTTGATGTAATCACCTTAGACATACCTTGTGACACTGTTAAACCCTATAAGCTCCGTGGCACATGTGATAACTGCGTAACACTGTAGTATACATAACTAGATAGGTAGGGGTTCTAATCTCAATACTGGCAACTGTGTTTGTGTGTGTGTGTGTGTGTGTGTGTGTGTGTGTGTGTGTGTGTGTGTGTGTGTGTGTGTGTGATTGGGTGAAAATCATATCCTCTGGTGGTGTGGGTTTTACTATGTTGAGGTGTGTACCACTCAGTACACGTCCTGTTGCCCTACTTTACAAGGCCTGCTGATGTCATCCATCCTAGATCTACCTGTATACAGTTGTCAGTCCTCTATGCTCAGTGGCATGTGCAATATCTGCATAATAGTATAGTGGAAATAGACAGGTAGGAGTTCTAATCTCAATACCGACTACTATAGTAGTGTGTGAAGCTTATCCCCTGTGGCTGTTGTGTGTAGGTTATACCATTTTAAGGCCTGTTGACCCCCTACCCATGACATTACTTTAAAGACCCTGTTAATGGCATCTGCCTCACATGCACCATGTAACACTATACATCCCATACCAGTCATCTGTACAGATGTACATGAGATAGCCACATGTTTCGAACCTATATGTTGTCTGTGTCCCCTGACAATGAGCATTCCTGTGATATCATTGCCAAACATGTCACAGTTATGGTACTGACACACATGGCAGCAGCATACTTCATGCCTGACTGACACATCATGCTGATACAAAGTCTGTCACACTATCACTTGTGCAGGTATGTAGGAGCAGTAGATGAGCTCAATCTCTATGTCTGGTGGGTTATGCTATCATCCATGAAAGCATTTGCAAGATTACCTGTTGTAAGAGGATATGCACTATGTCCCACGCATATAATGTATGTGGAGCATGGCATGTGTACACAGTACTATAGTACGTACAAGTGGAACCATAGCGTTACTAATATGTCTATTGGCAACTGTGTCTGTGTTTCTGTATGCACAGCTCCTATGGCTGCTTTTAGTGTTTGTATGTGATGGCTATACCAAGTTGTGTGCCTCTTCTTCCCCGTGAACTCCCCCATTGGCAAACTAGTGTCAGCCCACACAGATGTCATCCACTGTACAAGCACAATTACAAAGTTTCTAACACCAAGTCACTGTGGCACAATGGTTGTATCACTGTGTTTTGTACATTAATAGATGGGTAGGTCATCCACTCTAAGTGTCACCTCCATGTGCATGTGTGTCTCAGTGCATGTTACTATGCAGTGGTGTGTGTGTGCATGTGAGATGGCTGTAACATGTTAAGGGCCTCTGAACCCACCATTGCCAATCCTAACAGTCCCTCCAATTGTCACCCACTTCAATAGTAGTGGGAGATACTGCCACACTACAGTACTGCTGTGCTATCTGTGTTATGTATCTAGCGCTATTGTTCATAAGACTGTGCAGGTAGGGGCTGTGCTCAGCCCTTCAACAACTGCTCCATGTACAGGACTATGACTTTGTGTGCACTACCAGCATGAGAGGCCAGACATGCATATGAGATAGCAGATGCACATGCTGGTGACTGTCAGGTTAGACTAACACAGGCTGACCTTTGTCAAGAAGACATAACCCAAACTTGTCATACACAGTACCAGGCAAACCCTCATCAACTGCATGATGGTCAAATTGATGTGACAGAAATGGCAGGGGCAACAGGTGCTGATAACTGAATCTGTTTCAGTGAATGTAATGGCTAAGCTGGTGAGGGACCTAGTGCCAGTACTCAAGTAACCTCCTCTGTATGTGTGAGCCTGTAGGCCTATGAAACACCCAGGTGACATGTATGTGGGCTAGGTGGCTGTGTCAAGGGTATGTATGCAAGGTCACACTGTCTGTCACAATTGCCCCTCACACACTATTGCATGTAAACACACCTGGTAAACATGTACTTGTACAGCTGTACATTGGCTATGAAGAGGTGACTGTGTTACCACTCTGCGTTACCTAACATTGCTACGCCAACAGGCCAACAGCCTGCAGACACACAGACATCTGGAACACAACCAGGATACAGTACTTGAGACTACAGTCAGTCAGCAGTACTAACAACAATAGTGCATCATGGCTAACAAGGTACATACACCTCAATGTGTACCCATAACTACTGCCAGCAGACAGCACCTTACACAGCATGACATTGCTACACTGTACCATCGTCACCCTGTGCATCAGACACATATGAGCATGTCTGTGCATCAAGGATATGGATAACAGGGTTGTGGCACATGTATTATCACATGCATAAGGTGTGGCATTGGATTGCCAGAGGCCTATGCTGGGCCATATGGCTGACATCATGTGTGTGTGTGTGTGTGTGTGTGTGTGTGTGTGTGTGTGTGTGTGTGTGTGTGTGAGTGTGTGTTTGTCTGTTGGGGTGATGTTCAACTGGGCCATGCAGATGAGCTGTACATGTCTGGTGGTGACTGGCATGGGATAGGGATGTGTGAGTGTTCGTCTGCACACCTGCAAGCAATGTGGATGCTCAACATAGGTCTATGTTGGATAGCTGTGGACCATACATGGCAGGATGTATGGTTCATCATCTCCTGGCAGGGATGTGGTAACCAGTTCTGCCGGGAGTGTCACTGGCATCACCAGGCTCAAGGACAGATGCACTACTACTCCCTGATGGTGACTGCTGTCTGCTGGATCTGTGTCCCTGATGGAACTGGCCAGAACAATGTGCGTATGGCCTGCTCCAATGTGGTGTGGACAGCACTCTCCCTTCAGTAGTGCTGTTGGTACTGCCACTATGGGACTGTGAATGTGCATGGCCATGTGGGCTCACAGCTGATGATGTCACTGACCTTTATCCACCTGGCCAATGCCCTACTTCCACCACATGTTCAAACACCTACTATGCAAGGTTGAGCAGTGACAATGTCTCACCCCACTGTCTATCCACAACATTGGCAGAATGACGTATGGCATCACAACAGCCGTGGAGGTCACCGTGCATGGCAGGGGGTGCTGCATGCATGACCCTTAGTATCTGTCTGGTGTTGCAGTCAGTGCACGCCTGTTCCTCCATGATGGACTGTAACATGCATCTGGTGACACCTGCCATGGCACTCGCGTCAGGGGCTTGATGTGCAGCAGTCCTCTGTTGAGCACCCTTGTCTATCTGCCTGTGTTTGACCTCGTCTGCTCTCTGCCTATGGCTAGTGTCTACACTCACACTCACCATACTCAACACACTAGCCTTTCCATGCCACCACCCTTAACCTATCCACTATCCGTGGCTGCTGGGGCCTTGGCATTTCTGAGCATACTGACTGTATGCAGGGACATGCTGGGTGAAAGTGGGATGCAAAACAATGGCATGGGTCCAGGCACCAATGACCCCTCACTATTACCACCATCATCATGGGAGTCCACTAAGACACTGACATCAGGTTGTGAGGGGGAGGGAAACCAACCCCTGTGTTCACCTGCGAGGGAACACAACATATGTAAAGTACCCTGCAGTATTATGTTTGCTGAGATACACACGCACACACACACACACACACACACACACACACACACACACACACACACACACACACACACACACACACACACACACACACACACACACACACTCCTGGTACAGTCTGGCACAACTGTGACATGTATGGGCCCTTCAGTGCAGACATTACAGTAGTTCTGCCTGCTGCAATCCATTTCTGTCACTGCTACTCTCCGGCCCACAATACAGGGTGACAAATCCTACTGTGTGATGGGCCTAGTAGCAGAATGGTAATTGTGGCCAAGACCAAGACTATTGGAGTGAGCTCTACAGTTTCAACAAGTGCATATGCATGTAGTGTAAGAGATTACTTACTGCTATGCAGACCACACACACTGACAAAGTGTAACGATATGTGATGATAACTGATGAGAGGACATGACTATACACTATCACTGCAGTACATACACAGTTCATACTCACGGGGATTCATTTCAGACAACATTGCAGGACACATGTAAAGTACTAGGTGCATAGTCTCATAAGATGATACCAGGCTATTGGCCCTGATGCCCTCATAAGCCTGGACAAGACTTTTGCCCATGCCCCTTCCAAGCCAGCATCTGTTTCCCCTGTCCAGCTGGGACACATGCAGGATCCCAGGGGTGTCTCATCCATTTCCCATGCTGTCATCCAGCTTCCTCTTCTGGAGGGCTATACACGTACTCTGCTAGACATGGGGAGGGAGTGTATTTTACAGACAGTGTATTGTGTGGGACACCACACTATCCTGCCAACAAGTACTATACATGTCACAAACCAGGTGGGGGTCTTGCATGCATGATGCGTGAGTGCAATTTGTCTTACAGATATGCAGAAATGCCATCAAGGCTGATTTGGACATGGCCTTGTATGCCAGACACAGGTCACCTATTATCAGTCTGTATGAGACTGAGTACAGGGACAGTGCTTTCAGCCTACCTGTATAGGATAGGTGTTGTAGACCCTGGAACAGCCTGGTTAGGAACCTCTGTAGTCTCTGCAACTGCTGCATTTGCTTGGCAAGGTACATGCCAAAGGAGCCATTGTACATGGTAATGTGTCTAATGAGGGTGGAGTACAGGGATGTTGTGATCTCCTGGTTCCTGGATGACATACCCATATTTGTGAGGTGGACCATGTAGATAGCCTTCCATACAATGGTGCAGACATGGTGGGACACTGTCAGGTTGCTAACAACCTTGGTGCACAAGTCGCCTAACACCTGAGTTTATGCTCAGTACATTATTACTGTCATATTTAGTGTGGATGACATCTGCCACAGCAGGGAGAATGATGCCTCTCCTAGCATTCAGTTTGTGGTAATGCTTCTTGCACCCATCATTAATTGGGTGAGTGCCTCTTGGGGGATGCTCACATCCGTAGGGGAATATAAGACAGTGGCCAGCTTGCAAGCATCTGTATACCTGGTCAGCCACAGACCACTGCTTTTGTCCTGTACCTCAGATACATATATCACAAACAGTAGAGGCCCCCAGACCAATCCTTGGGGTACACCGCTTTGGAAGAATCTACTACTAGAGGTGGGTTCCACTACATTGACTGAATGGGTGCTATCATTGGGCGAGTTAGCTACCCATCTTGTAACATACAGGTTGGTGCCTAGCTGTGTAGGCATATGTATCCTGGCCTCCTGAGGAATTATTGTGAGAGAACCGGGCTAGGTGAAGGGAGACATTGTTCACCATCTTCCTCTCATCCTTGTGTTTGTTGACCACTTCAGAGAGATTGACCAGGTTTAATAGGCCTGATCTCGCTTTGACAATACCAGACTGTTTGGGCTCAGCCATTTTGAGGTTGCTAATGTCCCTGGCAGATGTGCATATGATTGGCTGGGTTGGTAGATTGCTCGCTTTACCTTTGTGTATAGGGATGACAGTGGCTGTCCTCTGTGCAGATGGGATGACACCGGTTCTGGTTGACTACAGTGTGGAATGGATCTGAGAGCACATGCCTGTGTTCATGTAGGATGCAGCCAGCGATGGTATCAGGCCTATGGAAACTTCTGTGTGTTGCCTTTTAGAGGGCATTATGGTCCTGGTTCCTGGTGATGAGGGGAGGGGGCTGGTGCTGTGAATGCACATGTGCACCAATGGGGGACAGGGGGGTGATGTTTACACTTCACCTGTCTGCAGCTGGTTGCCTATATCTATGCCATATGTGTATATGGTGTTATTGACCACCAATACAGAGAAGATTTGTGTGTTGCATCTGGAATTGCAGACAAATATGTGGAAGGCCTAGTGATTGGCCTTGGTGGATGAGTCCAATTTGCACTCAAAGATAGCCTTAGGATAAATAACCTGTGAACTTATTTGCTTCTGCAGACAAAGGTGACATTGCTTCCAGTGAAGCACCTGTTCCTTCTTGGCCCTTCCTGAAATTACAGCTTCACAGACAGTAGGTGGGAATACCTCTCAGGACAGCAGATGTGGAGACAGCCCAACAACATGGGGAACAAGCTACAGAATTGGGTACAGATTGTAAGCAGTGCTGTTATACACATAGAGGGTTGGTAGATTAACAGGGTATGTCTGAACATGCATTTTCTGCATGACTTGACGTCTGACAGTGATATGTCTCTGACACATCTCTCGACCATCCTGATGTCCAAAGGCTGCCCAGACGTTTGCCTGTTATGTTTGGTCTGTTCCTCAGACAATGTCTGTTTTTGTGAAATCAGTAGGATAATGTGAGGATTGTAATCAGTAAATGTTGACATCCATTGGTGTTTCAGACATCATATCCTTCATGGATGTTATGCTACAATAAAGCCTGTAATACCAGCAACTGTTTCAGTTTCTAACACCAGTTTGTAACACCATTATGTGAGATATGCCCCTCTGTCCGGCTCCCTGTCCCCCACATATGTCATGCTTTGTCCAGATGTCTTGCAGTAAGAGGTTCAGAAGTATGGTATATCATTATTTAGTGACTGCACTCCAGGTATCATCCCAGTGACTTAGCAGACTCCTGGAAGTGGTATGCGGCAGTGGCCATGAATATGGTCCCACACCCTGAACATTCTGTGGAAATCTGTACAGTTGAGAGTTATGTATGTCTGCCATTGCTAACAGACTGCCAAGATTGTGTAGCAGTGTTGTGTGTAAATGTTTGTTGGGCTGAGTAGGGAGAGTAGCAGATGTGCGTGTCGTAGATCATTCTTCTGTCTGACTGTGCATGCTGCTACATTTGCTGGTGGTCTATCAGGTGTATATGTTTGTAGGGGCAGACTGAGAATTGTCCTGTAACACCTCTGGATTCCCAGTAGACTGTGAGTTGGGAGAGTATATGTCGGTGTAGTGTGTCACTGGCAATCAGGATGTGATTGTTCAAATAATCATTTTACTCTAGAGTTCATTTGGTGTACTGGTATCTTGCTGTGACTGTGGTACAAATGGTTGTGAGTGGACATTTCTGCACCAATATCTCCTTTTCCCTACAGTTCCATCCCTGTAGTTCATGATATATTTGGATATACGTGGGTAATTCCCCAGAGCTGATTTGGGTTAGTGTTGTGTTGGTCTTAATGTGGTTAAAAAGGTGTTGGGTGACATGGTTGGTAGCTGTCAAGTTTTTTTTCTCTTCTGTTACATGACTGCAGTCATACCTCTCCACTGTCCAGATGTCTAGACACTGTCCAGATGCATGGGTCATATGTTTGGTCTGTTGCCCATAACAGTTGTGGGGTTCTCACAAATCACTGGGATGATGTGAGCATTGACACAAGTAAATAATGACATTCATTTGTATTTCAGACCTAGAATCTCTCTGGAATATGTTACAGCAAACCATGCCACTCTAGCAGACCTCTACGCATATGACAGTCATATTTCAAAGATGTCACTATTGTTTGCCCTTTATCCCCCACTTTGTCAGGCTTTTTGCAGATGTCTTGCAGTAAGATGTTGGTTTTATATATATATATATATATATATATATATATATATATATACATATATGTATATCAGAGTACTACAGATATATATATTTTCCCTTATGTTAAATGACTGTCATGCATTATATGTTTGTTAAAACATTGCTAATTCATACAGCTCACATGGTGTAGAGGTACGTTGTTGTGATTGTGGTGTACAGGGTCCTGCATTCCAGACTTGGAAGTGATTACTTTTTTCATTAATGTTAAATGACCAGAATGTATGATATGTTTGAAAAAGCATTGCAGATTCCCACAGCTCAGATGTTGTAGTGGTACATTGCTGCGATTGTTCTGCACAGCATCCTGGGTTCGAGACTTGGCAAGGCTGATTATTTTGTTGTTGGGCAGAACAAGGGCTGATGGAGACAGAGTGATTAAGGCACTTTTAAGCAATTGTAAGTGGGCTTGCTCAGTTTTGTGCAGAGCTAAGCAATGCTAACAGATGGTTAAACCCTCTTAGCTTCACTTAGCACTGCTCACTGCTGCTTACATTTGCGCTAATTTTAATTAAAGAAAAGAAAAAGGGTGATAGGAAAGTTGTGAAATGGGGGCAAGCAGGGGGTAAAACATTAGGAAAACTAGCTAGGGATGTGCAGTGTGGGTGTAGGAAAGGACCATATCTCTACATTTCTTCAGCAGCAACAGCTGTGGATAATGTGCAGAATTTGGAATTTACAGCCGCACACCCCACAGGGAGGGGTGTTGGTGACAGACATGTGGAGAATAATTTGTGGGTAGATTGATTAATTTCATTCTACATGAGGGCAAAATACAGGGCTATGTATGAGGCAATTATTTTTTGTGGGACAGCTGCCCTTTTTTTAGGTGAGAGTGGGATGTTGAGGAAGGGCTATGGGTATTTTTGGGGAGGTAGGTTGGGTAGGATAGGTAGCATTTGCAGACAGACAAAACACACAAGACAGCAGACAGGGGTAATATATGACACATGAGGGGGGTAAACACCTTGGACGGGGAGGGTGGTTGGGAATCGGAAGCCCATGAGCCTCCAAATGGATAAAGTGGGACTGAAGTCCCCATCATAGGCAGTCACCACTGCACCTTCACAGCCCTAAAGGTGGCTGTGCAGGGCTGGACAAGAGGGGGCAGTCTGCCCTCCAGGTGCACCAGGCATTCCTCCATCTGCTGCAGCTGCCCACCCAACTCTGAGTGGATGACGCTGCGCACCATGCCCTGGAACTGTTGGTGGGTGATGGGCTCCTCTCCGTGCCTGCGTCCAGATGGGGACGGACTCCATCCCCTGAGGCGGTTCCACCTGAAGGTGGTGCAGGACCAGCAGAGGAGGATGTTCCAGACTGGGTCCAAGATGTGCTGGGGTCCAGTGCCACGGCCAGATGGGGTGGGACAGGAGGATCAGGATTGGCCTTTCCAAATGTTCTATGGTGTTGTGGTTTTCTAGGATATATTGGCTAGTCATGAACAACTCATTTCAAAATTAGCTATAACAGCATGTGTGGGTGTTCCCATTAAGCCAAACCAACAGATTTGAAACAGTTGCATAGCAGTGGAGCAGCGGTTAACACTGTTGCCTCACAGCAAGAGGTTCTCCGGTTCGATTCTCGGCTGGGGAGCTTTCTGTGCGGAGTTTGCATGTTCTCCCTGCATTTGCATGGGTTTCCTCTGGGTACTCCAGTTTCCTCCCACATTCTAAAGACATGCATCTGGAGCATTTCTCCCCAGGGCTCCGCTGAAAACAGGATCTGTGGAACCTAGTCGGACCTTTCCGGTCAACAAATGTTAAATAAATAAAAAAAAAATAAACAGAACACATGCATAAATAGAACAACAGTAAGCATTTTAATGGCATGCAATTTACACTGACAGCAGCAGGCCACCAATAATGGTATTTGAACAAGGTATGTTAATATGCAACCAATGAAATATATGAACAATAATAGAACACATGATCCAACAATAGTTTTTGAGAACAACATACTGTAGTATATGAATAATAATTTTAGATGCAGATGACAGGTGGGGGGAGACAATAGAAAGTCCATTATCAACTGTATTGGCTTCTATTTTTCACAACAGTACTGCTCAATACTCTACAGGTCTGCCCTAACTTTACATCTACCTACGGCCTATAGCTTCTGTGGCACATGCATACCTGTTAGACTGTCAACCTGTAATGGTATGGAGCAGATGGGGTACACTGTGATTACTTTACTGGAGGGGGCTTGTACATGTCAGGGTTACATACTTGACATAGAAGAGTTACCCTGCAATGATCTTGTGTGAGTCTGCTACTAGCATAGTTCACCTGGATTCCTATCTGTGTCCAAGGTGATTGGCAGCAGTGACCACTAGCCATGACAGCATTACACTTGAGAGACATGTATTGGGAAGAGGGCATGGTGTATGTACCTATCCTGCTGACAATTGCAGGCATATGGGAGTTGGACAGTGGAACAGTTGTATATGGTGTATTAGTATACCCTTCATACAGCTACTACACACATTTCTTTATCTGTAAGACCTGTGGAGGAATATCTGTTGACACCTTCTGAATGTTTCTACAAATATTTAGGTGTATTAGTATACCCTTCATACAGCTAATATACACATTTTTTTACCTGTAAGAGCTGTTGAGAAAATATCTGTTAATACTTTCTGACTGTTTCTACACATATTCAGGTGTATTAGTATACCTTTTATACAGCTACTGCACAAATTTTATTTACCTGTGAGACCTGTGGGGAAAATATCTGTTAACACTTCCTGACTGTTTATACAAATCTTCAGGGTTTCTATTGCGTATATACACACACATCTTAGTACCACTCTCTGGATTCGAACCATGCCTGGGTGTGCTAAAATGAACAACAATGCTATTTTCCATCACACTGAGCTATTGGGGAACTACTGTTTCTTGCTTGATGGTTTTCTGACTAATAATCTCTGGGTTGGACAGTCTGACCTTGTAATCCTGAAATTCATGCATGGCAGATAGATATTGTACTGTGTATTACTCCTTTGACTTAATACAATCTGGAAAGCAAAGCTTGACACAAGACTGTAATGCATACTAGCTGTTTCCAGAACAGCCTCAGTTATTTCATGCTGTCAATGCCATATTTGCTGTAAAGACTCTGTACAGATTCTATTTCTACAACAACACACCAGAGTAAACACAACAGTTTGTTGTATATTTTTATTACAATGAAATGACACTTTTATTAATGGACATCCTGCGGATGGGTATTAGTGTGACAAATGTGTTTTATTCATTAGACACATTACACAATATACCTACAGGCAGTAAACAATGTACTCCTTCTACTTTATGGCACTATATACTGTAAGATAGATCTATACTCACCAGCCTGTCAGCACATCCTTGTCAGTCTGTCTGCATGGACGTTGATGTTCATAGCCATCTCTGCTGCAGCTGTAGGGGTGAGAAACATTATGCATATATGTCTATCACATACTCAGGCTAGAATTTGGTACAGCTTTATCTGGGATACTTACAAACTGCTGTAGCACGCTGGTCCTGAGCATCTTGGATCCATTGGGCCAAGAGCTCCCTCTTCCTATGCTTTAGTTCAGCATAATGATGCCATACCTCCTCACCAGTTTGGGGGATTCCAGTGGCACTGGTGAGGTCATTGCCAGATGGTCCCAGGCCTCTGCTTTGTACTGAGAGCCCTGGTACTAGTCCTGCAGCAGTCTGTCATCATGGTGTTCTACAAGGAGTCCAGCCATGACCCTGAACTCCAGGATGCCCCAGCACTGTGCCTGAAAGTGCACTCACTATCCAATGCCAGACATGTTTCTGCAGAGATCAGACTAAACAGGTTATGGCTGTATTTCCACCTGCACAGTTTAAATAAGGCCATATCCCCACCCTTTGCCATCATTGGACCATTTCAAAAATGCTGAGCACAGCTTAGCAACGCACGCACCTGCTAAGCTGGGTTGAACAGTGCTTAAAGGGGTAATGGCTGAGCATTGCTTACTAGTGCACCAATTCATTTAGCTGAGCTGACTGCTGCTTAGCATTCACATTTAAGCAACACTTACACGGGCTAAGCATATCTGAGCACTGCTAACCATTGCTCACTTTTCATTTTAGAAAATATCTGGATACTGACTTAATTAATCATTACTGACATATTAGTAAGTGTATATGATTTACTTTATATGACATATGTCTATGTGCTTTCATTACATTACCATGGGGTGTGACTATACTGTAAAGGACACTTGTGTATACATGGGTGATTTCACATGTTATATGCATTACACTTACATTTTATACCAGCTACACTACCCTGGTTGACAAATATCAATTGCTACATAATTTAAAATTAAATTAATAATTTTAACACTGCTTTTCCATGTAAAAATAAAGTGGCTGTTTTGGTACTCAAACCGTAAACACCTGCATGCAAAACTGGGATTTTAACCACTACACAATCTCAGCTTGAGAATTTCAGCTGTATATTTTTATTTATCTCCTATGGATGTTTAAGCAATGCTGGGCAAAGTGCCATAATGTGCACACCCACTCAGCTATGCTTAAATATAACTTAGAATGGGAAAAAAAGTAAAACAATTCATAAAACCACTTTATTTACATCATGTATCTGTACTCCTTGTCAGTCACAGTACGGATAATTGTGAAAAGATGCATAGGGACAAATTTTAATTATTGCTCTTACAAACTTAGGAAATGTGACTCTGGTTTTCTAGCAGATCATTGGCACATCACTCTGGGCTTAAGTCAGAATATACTGACAGACATTTGGCTTTCATATTTCATACCCTTCAGGACATCCGTGCTAATGCAACCCTTTTATTCTATCAGCTTTCTGGGTTTATCAGTACAATATTTAAAATGTGTCCTTATTTTTGTGCCTTTGTCCCCCCATTATTTATGGCTTTGTACAGCTTTCGTGCTCTAGGAGGGCGAGATGTATTTAAGGCAGGCATATGGGCATTCTGCAGAAACCTGTATAGTTGATGGCTATGGCTGTACAGTGCTTTCACATGGCAGAAATTTGTGTTTCAGTCTTCATTCCCTTCAGGATGTCTGTGCTACTGCAAACCTTTTATTCTATCATCTTTCCAGGTTTGTCAGTGAAATAATTATGGTGTGTCTCTATTTTTGTGCCTTTGCCTCCCATTATTTATAGCTTTGTACTGCTTTATTGCTTTAGGAGGGTGAGAGATGTGCAAGGCAGGCATCTGGGCATTCTGCAGAAACCTGTACAGTTGATGGCTATGGCTGTATGGTGCTTTCACATGGCAGATATTTGTGTTTCAGTCTTCATACCCTTCAGGATCTCCGTGCTACTGCAAACCTTTTATTCTATCATCTTTCCGGGGTTTGTCAGTGAAATAATTATAGTGTGTCTCTATTTTTGTGCCTTTTCCCCCCATTATTTATGGCTTTGTACAGCTTGCTTGCTGTAGGAGGTTGAGAAGTATGTGAGGCAGGCATCCGGGCATTTTGCAGAAACCTGTACAGTTGATGGCTATGGCCATATGGCACTTTTACAATGCAGGCATGATGCTGTTGTCTTTGCACTTCAATTTAGCATATATGTATTGTCAGGGGTTCTAATCCCACTCATGAATTGTAAGGACATTACAGGTTATGCTGTTATTGCAAATGTTATGTATGGTGGCATTATTGTTACTTTTTATGTCACATTAGTGTTTATCACAGACAGTGCTATACATATATTTGCATTCCATAGGAATGCATATTGTTTATCTTGATATATGCTGCTCACAGAAATAAATGCATAAATAGGCTCACAAAGAAATAGTATCACGTGTGTATCACTGTCTTTCAGATGGCCAACCATCCTAGGGGGGTAACTTCTCTCCCCAGGAAAATGACATCAACATCATCATTGATGCTGTCCTACAACATGGACAGAAATTCCTAGGGCATTTCAGGTAATATGGTTTGGAGAAATGAAAAATGGCTGGACCTCACCAACGTGATCAGTTTGAGGCCACAACTGATCCCATGAAGCCTGTAGATGATGCTGCCTGGACATAATCCTTTGTGTAGCCAACAGAGTGACACATTATGAGAGATTGAGGGATGCCACAAGTAGTGGACCACCATTGACCCCCCCCCCCCATTGACATCAAAATATTTCTGGTCTCACTGCATATAGCAAAGAGGGGAGCAATGCATCCCAGTGGTGGGATTGAAGCTGGAGTTCCAGGCTGAGCATGTATAACTTTCTTTCCATTACATGGCTGTGTATTGAAAAATATCACTGCATATTGCTGTAGCATGCATATTTATGTATTGTTTTTGATTTACAGCAGCAGAGTTGAGCCATAAACGCACTTCCACATGGCGAGGATGATTAATGTAAGTCTAATGACATGTATTGATATAATTGAAGTAAAACAGTGTAAGAAACGTCTCTGTGTGGAAGATTTTCAGTCCATATATTTCTAGTTAATCACTGTATATTAATCAGATCAGACAATAGTAGTAGAAGAAGCGAACGTAAACTCGTCTTAAGTCAAAACAAAAACAAAAAGTAATAATAGAAAATATATAACTTTTCCAAAACACACACAACAAAACTAGGTAAAAAAATGCCAACGTATGACTGGAACCACAGAAAAAAGCCAGGAATCAGTTTACGCGTTTCGTTTACTTTTAATATAACATGAACTTCTTCAGAATAACTGTCACAACCTCTAATACCATTTAAATATTGTTCTACATATAACATGTGATCTTTAGTAACCGATACTGATGTCCTAATAATTGAAAATTCACTATGGAACTATTTTCTTCGTCTTAGAAAACAGGTGAAAAATACAAAGTAAAAAGAACAAAGTAAAATTAAATGTTTTATAAAATGTAAATAATTTGTATGAAATGTGAATGACAACCCTGTTTATACTTTTGTAAATCTTCTGCATAATAAATACAAAATAAAATAATTGATAAAAAAATAGTAAAAAACAAGTGTCAAAATTACAATCTTTGTGCTTGTAAAAAGCACTTGATGTTTATAACATCATTTAACCCAGGAAGCTGATCCGCATTAAGCAGAATTTGCCATAAGGCTTCTTTACACTCTAATTGAACCTTAAAACTTCCAGAAAACGGGTCATCTTTTACCCTTTCGAGTACTGAAAATCTAAACTTTTTGAAATCTTTACAAGACAGTGTGTGTCTTGCAAGTGCATTTGACATATCTTTTTTTCTTATTGCTAACATGTGTTCATAAATGCGTCTATTCAAAGTCCTGATAGTCTTACCTATATAAAAGTGTTTGCATGAGTCACATAAAGCAATGTACACCACATTTTAGGTTTTACAAGTGTAATGCCCTCTACTGTTAATGACTTTTTTTAGATGCTTCAAAAAGATTGTACTACTCCCTGATATATATCTACATTGCTTACAATCATTACAGGGAAATGTACCATAACTAAAAATTTCAGTACTTGTATATTTGTTACTTTCTAACATAGTCTTTATATTGATGTTTTTTTGTAAGTAAACAGTGGGATGTTACCAATGGTTAAACTCACATCATTATTACCAAGTTCCACTTTCGAATTGTTGGCAATTATTTTCCTAATTAATTAATTGTGTTCTTAAATACCACTGTCTTTAGAGTTGCCTGCCCCTTATGTTAATTTGACCATATATCTCCTTTCCTCTCTCCTTTCACTCGCTGCTGTGAGTAAGCAAAAAATTATCATTTTGTGAAATCACTCCCCTTCAGCTATTTAAATTTCTTGTCCATCCCACTGTAACCCATAGTACCAGAATGCAAACATGCCCACCCCCTTTATATATCTAGCTTGCTCTTTTAAAAATAGTGGCTCTTCACTTAGACAGCTAAAACTTAAGTTAACTACTTTCATATCTAACTGCTTAGTGCACACTGCAGTGTTTAGGATAAACCATTTTTTTATCTTACCTTTAAACATCTATTGCAAGACCAACAGTTATTGGAGAGCCCACAGTCTGCCTTTCAGTAGTCATCTTGGGATTAGTGCTTCTGTTTTCTCCTGATGAGAGAAGGAGTACAGGGACATTATTTCCTGGAGACTGCTGATCACCAGAAAAAACTATTAACTGCTTTACAGGTGACAACTTGGAATCTATGCTTTTATTCTGGTCCTGGTGAGGGAAGAAAAACAAACCAAAAGTTTCCGAACCAGCAGGTGTAAAACTCCAAAGGTTTATTAGAAAAATGTAAAAGTAAAGTGCTTTTCATCTCCCTTAGTAGGAAGACTTCTTCAGACAAAGGAAAAAATCATCAAACACAATTTAAAACCCCAAAAAAGGGGTGTGTGTTACAAAACTACAAACAGCTACCTTAATTGAACCCACTGACATACCTTCACATTTAAAGGTGTATTACATTAAAAGCATAAATAAATGTCCACTTAGTGTAGACAGGGTGTCAAACATAAAACAGTTTTCAAAAAAGAAACATGAACTTGATAAAAGTAACCAAGAATGTCTTACTGAAGGTTCGTGAACCTAATCGAGTGTAAATACTGTTTGTTTCCCTTAAAATACATTTTAGCAAACAACTTTTCATAGGGTAAAACAAAACTCATACAGAATCTTGTGATTAAAAAGAAAATAAAATGAAGTAATGCTTGCAACCAAGTATAATATCCATTCCTTAACAGAAAAGGTAGTAAGGAGTACACATCTCTAATGCATAATGAAGAATCAATAATAAATGAATAAATAAACAGTGAAATTCAACTAGGAGTCTGCAATAAGCGGAATTTCAAAGGCGTTTCTAATAAAAGAAATGTTATTTCTAATATTAAATAACCGAATATGTTTATTTCTGTGTTAAAAATCTAACACAGAAATTGCTTGTCATTTCAGCGCCAACAGAATGCAACAACATTATATGAAAAGAAATTATTATTTTTTTTTAAATGTTCCTTGAGCAATGGGTAAAGCACCAAGCTGCGATGAGAACATTTTCTAAGCTTTAGTATGCACAGTTGTAGCAGCCAAAACAAATCAAAATGCAGCTGTTTCAGAAAAAATATGGCAAGGCATTGCGCGAAAGACACGTCTAAATCAAAACAAACAAACCGCCGGATTCACAAGACAGTACTTCATTCAAGAACCATACAGGCACTAAGCATGCGAAAAAGGCGGATAGCCAAACAAATGAAAAATCAGTTCACAATCGTGCCCATGAATACGACACATTGTTCTGCAAATGAGTTTGTACTGTGTGTGAAAATGGTAATAAATAAAGTAGCAGAAGACAAAAGAAAGAAAGAAATGCAACACCTAAGTAAATCCACAGCTGTTGGTGTTCAATTACATTGACAATAGGTAAACATAGCACTTCAAAATACCGTGGGTCTAAACATTAAGGTCTCATTGTTGCTTACGCAAAAAGATGTATGTGTCTAGAAGTAAGTAAAAATTTTGTTTACCTGACAAAAATAAAACATACAAATCCTGAACGAAACTATGCAAAATGAAAATACAAATAAAAATAATAAAATAAAATAAGGTATGGGTCAAAGTACTGCGATGCGCTGCAGAGGTCAGAAAACCAATTTTTCTCAAGTTAAACGTTTGTGAATTAAGGTCTAAAAACCAGACTTGAGGTTTAAGTAATGATGAAAGAAGTCTTATCTTAGTAGGTTTCTTAACTTTAAAACACAAGTCAAAGAAGTAACTTCGTTCAACCCTGGTGACGTGTAAGAATTCATTTTAAGTTGCCAAATGAGTTCCTTTTTTTCTAATAACAATTGTTGGGGTCCTCCTCTTTCAACTGTAAGTACCTGGTCTATAACTTTAAAAAGGAAAGTGTGAGAAGGGTTGTTATTACAATGTCTTGCAAGGGCGTTAGTGTTGCTCTTCTTCCTAATGTGGTACGTGTGTTCATAAATTCTCTCTTTAAGTTTTCTGTCAGTCTTCCCTATATAAAAGGCAGGGCATGACTGGCACACAGCTAAATACACCACTGATTTTGAGTTACAATTGTAATGACCCTTTGCTTTAAACAGATGTTGCTTCACTATGCATGAGGACCCTGTAGATATAAATTTACAATAGTTGCATGTCTCACATTTGTATGTGCCTTCAGTTCTAGTATGCTTTTTTGAAGGTCTTTCCATAATGTTTTTGAGGTTTCTGCCCTTTCTAAAAATGATAACAGGTTTGTCCCCTATTTTCCCCGTGAGTTCTTTTTCAAAAGATAACAACTGCCAATTCTTTCTAAGTACATTGCTAATATATTTAGCTTCTAATGAAAAAGAAGTAATGAAACTTTTTTTATTGTACTTCTCTTGGGAAAGAATGGTTTGACCCATGCTAGAAGAGTGGACACCAAGAATCTGTAATGTGACTTCATCTGACTCTGCCAAGTTCGCGTTGGTTTGTTTCAAAGTCAGAATGGGATTGAAAGGACCCAAACCCCTTTTCCTACAAACTTCTCCTATTGTGTCATCCACCAGTGATTCAGGGTACCCACGACTCATAAACATGCATTTCAACAAGGTACATTCCTTGTTGAAGGCAGAGTCTTTAGTAGTCATTCTTGCCGCTCTAACTAGTTGGCCCTTTAAAACAGATTTTTTTCTGGTGTAGCGGGTGGCAACTAGAAAAATGTAACATAGTGTTAGAGTGAGTGGGTTTCCTGTAAGTTTTAGCATCATAACCCCTGTGGATGTCGTCTCTCTTCAATTCAACATCCAAATAGTTAATGGTGTCTTCACCAAAGGTAAATGTGAATTTCAAAAATGGAGTGCTGTTATTTAAAACCTCAACAAAGTTGCTTGCATCCCCTACGTTACCTTGAAACATAATGAAAATGTCGTCCAAAAACCTGTTATATAATTTGACTTTCTGAAAATTGTTGTCCTTAAATACATAGTCATGTTCCCACTGAGCCAGTACTAAATTGGCGTAGCTGGCTCCACAAGGGGAACCCATAGCTACTCCAATTATTTGTTTATGTATGCCCTCATTTAATCCAACATAATTATTGTTCAGGATCACGTGTAATAGTTCTTCAATTAGACGGATCTCATCACTCTCCGCTCCATGTGCTATTAGGTTTCTGGTCACATATTCAATCCCTATGTCATGGGGTATGGAGAAGTAAAGGTCGACTACATCTATTGTAAGAAAATGAACGTTGTCACAGTATTCAAATTTGTCTACATTTTGTAAAAAAGCCCAGGAGTCCTTAACTATTTGTAACTCTTGGGACACATACTTCTTTAATAACTCATCAACGAACTTGGCACAAGCATAAGTAATAGAAGACCTAGCATTGACTAAAGCCCTCATAGGGGGGGGTTTGAAGGTTTTTATGAATCTTGGATAAACCAAATAAGTTAGGTGTTTTTTGGGTTAGGAACCACTATATAGTTGTAAATATCAATGCTGATCAAGCCTTCAATCAATAAGTCCCTAAAGAAGGAAAAAAATTTTTTATATGCAATATTCATTTAGTTGATACTTGATCTAACATAGGTGTTACTGTTCAAAATGTCCAACATTTTCTTATCATATTCCTCTTTGTCCATGATCACCAAACCACCTCCTCTGTCTGGTTACAAAACTCTGACTGGTAAAGGTCTGACTAGGTTCAAAGATTCTACTTCATTGTCTGAAACATTCCTAATGGTATTCCTCTTTCTAGTCATGTAGAGAGCCCTGAAATCGGCCTCACACATGTGTTCAAACAAAGATAAAGGGGGGCAAATTGGTGGATTTTAAGTACTAGATACCCTCAAAGGGTCTTCTACAAAAGGCTTGTCTCCGAAAATCAAGGACAGGTTAAGTTTTCGGATGTATAACTTCAAGTCAATCAAAGTCGCTGGTAGGTCAAAGTGCTCATCAGGTACAAAGGTCAGTCCTTTGCTAAAAAGGTTACAAAGTTTGTGTCTAAATTAGAGTAATTGTACACTTTGAAGTCTCCAGTATTGTTTGATAAAATGACGGGTGCTGAAGTTATCTGTTGTAATTGATGTTCTCTTTCCTGCCCCTCATATTGTATCTCCGTTGATGGTTCTGGCCCCTGTTGGAAAAAGAATCATTACTGTCATTAGTGTTAAAATGGTTGTTATTAGCCAAATTGTTGGCTGGGCGCAAGTCAGGGTCATCATTTCTCAAATCTCCCTCAAATGCATCTAATTCTCCAACACCTGTTCCTACTCACATTGCAGGCTCAGGGTCTTTACTACCATAAGGACACACAAAGTTATTGCATTGGGTTTGATGAACAAAAATGCCTTTACCCTGAGAGGGAGGTGGTTTAGGGTAAGCAGATCCATTTTTGTAGTCATTAATGTCCCTTCTTAGTTTCTTTAATTTCGCCTCAGAGTTCTTAACTAATTGTTGGTCAATTGATGAAAACACTCTCTTGTAGTCGTAATGGTACCTCATAAAGTCTGGGTGTGTCCTTATGTCATTATTCAACCCAGTGACCTCATTTGTCAATTTTTCTATGGATATGGCATAATGCTTACACATCATGTTCATAAGTTCGGTACCATGTCTGTCAAATAAAGAAAGAAGTTCATTGTAAAATTCTGTTCCAGCTTCCAAACCTGATGGGTACTGCCAAGATCGTAAACCTTTCGGTACTACTCCCTGTTTCTTACATTCCACAAAGTAACTCACTTCCATTTGTAGTTTTTTAAGTTTCAACATTTTCTTGTCAACTTCCTTTAATTTAAAAGGTAAGGACTCACCTCCTCCAGCCGAGCCTCTACCAACCCTTTCATTGTGGTTGGAACCCAAAACTGGTTGTAACTTTAACCATTCAGTCATGTTAGGAAGCCCTATAAGCCCTGAGGAGGCTTCATTTGTAGAATTAAAAAAAGTGGAATATTCACCACTAGTTTCATTCTGTCTTGGGTGTAGTACACCAGTGTGGTTCACTCCTTCATTAGAAGCTCCGTTTCCAGAACAATTACAGGTAGTCGAACACCCTTGTAGTTGAGTGCTGGGAGCACAGTTAGCCATGATTTTAGGTCTCACCAAAGTGTTTGTTTGTGACAAGCTATCCACCCTTGTAGAAAGGTTTTCAAGTTTTTCATTCATAAGCTGGATTAATTGGGTTAAGTTCATCATTTCATTCGATCCAGAGTCAGGCAGCAAAGAAGGCTGGGTGATAATATCTCCAGAACAACCCAAGCTGGGTTTGGGAGCCATGAGAACAACTAACAATTCCAAAACTGAAGAAAAACAAACTGTCAAAAAACAAACCAAAAGGTTTCGAACCAGCAGGTGTAAAACTCCAAAGGTTTATTAGAAAATGTAAAAGTAAAGTGCTTTTCATCTCCCTTAGTAGGAAGACTTCTTCAGACAAAGAAAAAATCATCAAGCACAATTTAAAACCCCCAAAAAAAGGGGTGTGTGTTACAAAATTACAAACAGCTGCCTTAATTGAACCCACTGACATACCTTCACATTGAAAGTTGTATTACATTAAAAGCATACATAAATGTCCACTTAGTGTAGACAGGGTGTCAAACATAAAAAAGTTTTCAAAAAAGAAACATAAACTTGATAAAAGTAACCAAGAATGTCTTAGTGAAGGTTCATGAACCTAATCAAGTGTAAATACTGTTTGTTTCCCTTAAAATACATTTTAGCAAACAACTTTTCATAGGGTAAAACAAAACTCATACAGAATCTTGTGATTAAAAAGAAAATAAAATGAAGTAATGCTTGCAACCAAGTATAATATCCATTCCTTAACAGAAAAGGCAGTAAGGAGTACACATCTCTAATGCATAATGAAGAATCAATAATAAATGAATAAATAAACAGTGAAACTCAACTAGGAGTCTGCAATAAGCAGAATTTCAAAGGCATTTCTAATAAAAGAAATGTTATTTCTAATATTAAATAACCGAATATGTTTATTTCTGTGTTAAAAATCTAACACAGAAATTGCTTGTCATTTCAGTGCCAACAGAATGCAACAACATTATATGAAAAAGACATTTTTTTTTTTAAAATGTTCCTTGAGCAATAGGTAAAGCACCAAGCTGCAATGAGAGCACTTTCTAAGCTTTAGTATGCACAGTTGTAGCAGCCAAAACAAGTCAAAATGCAGCTGTTTCAGAAAAAATATGGCAAGGCATTGCGTGAAAGATACGTCTAAATCAAAACAAACAAACCGCCGGATTCACAAGACAGTACTTCATTCAAGAACCGTGCAGGTACTAAGCATGCGAAAAAGGCGGATAGCCAAACAAATGAAAAATCAGTTCACAATCGTGCCCATGAATACGGCACATTGTTCTGCAAATGAGTTTGTACTGTGTGTGAAAATGGTAATAAATAAAGTAGCAGAAGACAAAAGAAAGAAAGAAATGCAACACCTAAGTAAATCCACAGCTGTTGGTGTTCAATTACATTGACAATAGGTAAACATAGCACTTCAAAATACCGTGGGTCTAAACATTAAGGTCTCATTGTTGCTTACGCAAAAAGATGTATGTGTCTAGAAGTAAGTAAAAATCAAGTCAGACCACAATACAGAACCTGACAAAAATAAAACATACAAATCCTGAATGAAACTATGCAAAATGAAAATACAAATAAAAATAATAAAATAAAATAAGGTATGGGTCAAAGTACTGCGATGCACTGCAGAGGTCAGAAAACCAATGTTTCTCAAGTTAAACATTTGTGAATTAAGGTCTAAAAACCAGACTTGAGGTTTAAGTAATGATGAAAGAAGTCTTATCTTAGTAGATTTCTTAACTTTAAAACACAAGTCAAAGAAGTAACTTCGTTCAACCCTGGTGACGTGTAAGAATTCATTTTAAGTTGCCAAATGAGTTCCTTTTTTTCTAATAACAATTGTTGGGGTCCTCCTCTTTTATCTGTAAGTACCTGGTCTATAAATTTAAAAAGGAAAGTGTTAGAAGGGTTGTTATTACAATGTCTTGCAAGGGTGTTAGTGTTGCTCTTCTTCCTAATGTGGTACGTGTGTTCATAAATTCTCTCTTTAAGTTTTCTGTCAGTCTTCCCTATATAAAAGGCAGGGCATGACTGGCACACAGCTAAATACACCACTGATTTTGAGTTACAATTGTAACGACCCTTTGCTTTAAACAGATGTTGCTTCACTATACACGTGGACCCTGTAGATATAAATTTACAATAGTTGCATGTCTCACATTTGTATGTGCCTTCAGTTCTAGTATGCTTTATTGAAGGTCTTTCCATAATGTTTTTGAGGTTTCTGCCCTTTCTAAAAATGATAACAGGTTTGTCCCCTATTTTCCCCGTGAGTTCTTTTTCAAAAGATAACAACTGCCAATTCTTTCTAAGTACATTGCTAATATATTTAGCTTCTAATAAAAAAGAAGTAATGAAACTTTTTTTATTGTACTTCTCTTGGGAAAAAATGGTTTGACCCATGCTAGAAGAGTGGACACCAAGAATCTGTAATGTGACTTGATCTGACTCTGCCAAGTTCACGTTGGTTTGTTTCAAAGTCAGAATGGGATTGAAAGAACCCAAGCCCCTTTTCCTACAAACTTCTCCTATTGTGTCATTCACCAGTGATTCGAGGTACCCACGACTCATAAACAAGCATTTCAACAAGGTACATTCCTCGTTGAAGGCAGAGTCTTCAGTAGTCATTCTTGCCGCTCTAACTAGTTGGCCCTTTAAAACAGATTTTTTCTGGTGTAGCGGGTGGCAAGAGAAGAAGAGAGACGACATCCACAGGGGTTATGTTGCTAAAACTTACAGGAAACCCACTCACTCTAACACTATGTTGCATTTTTCTAGTTGCCGGCTACACCAGAAAATTTTAGATTTTTAACACAGAAATAAACATATTCGGTTATTTAATATTAAAAATAACATTTCTTTTATTAGAAACGCCTTTGAAATTCTGCTTTTTGCAGACTCCTAGTTGAGTTTCACTGTTTATTTATTCATTTATTATTGATTCTTCATTATGCATTAAAGATGTGTACTCCTTACTACCTTTTCTGTTAAGGAATGGATATTATACTTGGTTGCAAGCATTACTTCATTTTATTTTCTTTTTAATCACAAGATTCTGTATGAGTTTTGTTTTACCCTATGAAAAGTTGTTTGCTAAAATGTATTTTAAGGGAAACAAACAGTATTTACACTTGATTAGGTTCATGAACCTTCACTAAGACATTCTTGGTTACTTTTATCAAGTTCATGTTTCTTTTTTGAAAACTTTTTTATGTTTGACACCCTGTCTACACTAAGTGGACATTTATTTATGCTTTTAATGTAATACAACTTTAAATGTGAAGGTATGTCAGTGGGTTCAATTAAGGCAGTTGTTTGTAATTTTGTAGCACACACCCCTTTTTTTTGGGTTTTAAATTGTGTTTGATGATTTTTTCCTTTGTCTGAAGAAGTCTTCCTACTAAGGGAGACGAAAAGCGCTTTACTTTTAGATTTTCTAACAAACCTTTGGAGTTTTACACCTGCTGGTTCGGAACCTTTTGGTTTGTTTTTTGACACCTGGTGAGTGAAGAGTGAGAGTGCATTGATCCTGACTGTTTCTGGTTGGAGAGTGAGTGTTGGTGCTTAACATTCTTAACTGGTCTGGTCGCTATTCAAGGCATCTACCAGAAAAAGGCTACAAGCCTTCAGACCCTTGCATCATCTGGTACAAGAGTGTGGATCACCAAACAGACTCTGACCTGCTTCTCTTCTTGGGATTGGTGCTAATAATTTGCTTCTGGTGAGAGAGGAAACAAAGGAGTATTGTATCTCAACAGAGTGAAGCTGTGGTGAGACCAGCATTAGTAGTAGCCAGGCAGTAGCCATTCATGCAACTTCCCGCTTTTCATCATTCTTGACAAGCTAATTCTTTGTTTTCAGTAAGTACTGCTTGATTTGTTTCTAACTTTAGAATATCTGCCTAAATAATTCATCTTTAAATTTTCAAGGTCTACTTATTGGTTTCCCCTCAAGTGTTTGGCAGTGCTCTGTACAGACTAACACACCTTGAGTGACATTTTTCCTGTAATAGCACAAATGAAATTTCTCCTATACCTCGTTGCACACAGGAAGAGTTTGCAGTGATGAGCGCTATCCACATAGTTGCCAACCAGATACTTCTGACAGTGATTGATATTCTCACTCCAACTGTCTAATCAATAAAAAGGGTCTGTTGTCATGGATATGAACTTTCCTACTGTCTCCATTGCCATCTTGGTGGATATGGGCATACTGAGGCAATGTAGAAATTGCCTCATACTTTCTGACAACCAGTTAATTCTCAGCCAAACTGATAGGGTATGTGAGAGATGTGTTTGTACAATGTCACTAGAGATAAAGCTCTCACATAAAAGTATTCCTAATGTCAATAAGGTTGTCAGTAGTACACATGCTGCACTCATCATGCACAATTCAAAGCAGACATATAGACCTACATATACTGAAGCATTTACATGTAACCTTCCTAAACCACAAAGACCTCCTAGACAATGTACATGTAACAAATACCCTCAGCAGCCCCAAATGCGCTATTTCAAAACAACACTCACATTAACACACCTCTAAGCCTATAAGGCAAGCCACCACACAATACAACATTCTAGTCATTGGAGACTCCATTTTGAAACACACTGATATCCCTCTCACCTGGCTGAGTAAGGAGAAAGTTACGGTCAGTTGCTTATCAGTGGCTTGTATCCACCACATTACACATGCACTCAGGTCACTGGAACACAATTAGCAATATGACTCAGTGATAGTCCATGTGGGAGTAAATGACCTGAGACATACCTCCCTAGACTATATGAAGAGAGACATCATGGAGCTCTCAGAATATGTGTCTCAGGCTGGTATGATCCTAGTATTGAGCAGCATTTTACCTTCTCCAAGGATGATGCCACAATGTGAACAAAAGATGATTGACTTTAATAATTGGCTTAGCTTTTGGTGTCATTCTAAGGGGGTGCAGTATTTGTCAGCATGGAAGGAGATGGCCAACAGACTATGCTGCTTTGTCAGGGATGGTCTGCACCTCTCCCCTCTAGGCTTTTGAATATTAGCTAAAACATTGTCTTTCCCGACTGAGCCTTTTTTAGGCAATGTCAAACTAAAAGTGCTTCCGACATAGCAAATCAAAACCAAGACAATCTAAAGGTATTACTGCTCAATGCTAGGAGTCTAAACAAAAAAAAACCTATACTCTCTAAAAGCTCTCTTTACCCTAGATAATGCTGATATCTGTGCAGTCACTGAGACATGGTTTAAAGCCACGGAGAGCACACCAACAGTGCAAGGTTGTAATGCCTTCCACACATTTAGGCCAGCTACTTCACAGGCAGGGACTAAAAGTGGAGGTGCCTCTGTTTACATCAGAAATAAATATACTTCAAGGCTGGTCAAATAGGACAATGCACTTGAGCTGCTCCATGTTCAAATCACCATAGGTAGAGTCAGTGCCACTTCCTTGCAAGCTATAGGTCTGTCTCTGTGAACCAGGAAACCCATACCATGTATTTAAGCTTATTAGAAACAGTAACCATCCAACCCAATACCATATTCATGGGTGATTTTAATTACCTCACTGTTAACTGGGAACCCTATATGGCACCAAATGTACATCCACAGAGATTCCTTGATTTTGGAAACACAAACTATAGTTAATACACCAACCAGGGATGCAGCCATACTGGATCTGGTCCTCACTAATATGGGAGACTGCTGCACACTGCCTACTGTAATGCCTTCCCTGGTAAGGTTAGACCACAGAATGGTCTCCCTTGAAGTAAAAATAAAACCTGGACCCCCAGCTAAACCTGGAATATTCAGGAACTATTCTAAGGTTAACCCCCTGCTATTAAGTGAGAACCTGACAACATTTCAAGCCCCCATAAACCCTGAGAACACTGCTGCCTATGCAGAACTGTTCACAGAAACCCTGTACAAGCATGTTAAAAACTGCATAGAGGCAGCTGTACCCACCAGGAAGAAGTACAGAACTAACTAAAAAAACATGCCACCCTGGTGGAATCATAAAATCAATAGGCTGTATAACAGGAGGAAGAAAATTATGACAAAAATTAGGAGTTGCAGCACCCAGCAGGATAAAAGCACTCTGATCAAACTAAATAAACAACTCAGAAGACAAATAAAGTCTACCACAGCCAAATCTGAGGTAAGTTTGGCCTCCCTGGCCAAGGACAACCACAAAGCATTCTTTAGCTATGTCCCTAACCTCAAAGGCAATAGTTGTGTGCAGAGCTCATCGTAAATGGAGCCATCTATACTGAGCCAGAGGATATAGCAAACCTCCTGGCTGATAAATTCAGCTCCAACATTACCCCTGTCTCCCCTCAACCTTCCCTCAGGAAATATCACCAAATATAACTCCCCCTTCTATCACTAGGGAACAGGTCCTTAATGTGCTCTCTAAGACCAAGAACACTGCAGTAATGGGCCCAGACAATATCCCAGGATGCCTTCTAAATAGCATGAAACATGCCCTATCAGACCTCTGGAATTACTATTTAAATGTAGCCTCCAAACAGACTTTGTGCTTCATGAATGGAGAAAGGCAACAGTCATCCCTCTGCACAAAGGTGGGCCATTTACAGACCCTGGAAATGACAGACCTATAAGTCTCACTAGTCTTATATGTAAAAGCCATGGAAAGAATTATCATGGAGATGATCAATAGAGATATAATAAACCTCCATACACTGGACCCAACCCAGTTTGGTTTCGTCAAGGGCAGATCATGCCTACTTAACCTGGTGGACTTCTTTGAGAAGATTATCAAAGCAATGGATGAGGGCAAAATTGTTCACACTGCCTATCTTGACCTGGCCAAGGCATTTGACACAATACTCCACTCAGGCATTGTTGGCAAGCTCAAGAGGTTAGGTATAAACCTGTATGTCATCCAGTGGATAGCCAACTGGCTCACAGACAGGACCCAGGAAGTTATTATTGGGGAGTCCACCTCTACAGAGAGGCCAGTCACAAATGGAGTCCCTCAGTGATCAGTCCTTGGACCGCTCCTTTTTGGCATTTACTTTTCAGAAGTCAAGGCCAATGTCAGTGGTCTCTGGATGACTAAATTTGCAGATGATTGCAAATTAGGAGCTGTCATTGTATCTCACACTGATACAGATGTTCTCCAGGAGGGGCTGACACAGACTAAGAAATTGTGTCAGAGCCATGGACTAAAACTAAATGCCAAGAAATGCATAATAGTATAATTTGGGAAGTCATCCATCCCTGGTAACTATCATATTGACAACACACCCCTAAGAGTTGGCCCAATAGTCAGGGACTTAGGGACGCACATAGATAGTAATCTAGCCTTTGACCATCATGTGTCTACAGTGGTGTGGAAATCATTCTATATTGTGCAACTTATAAACAAAGGTATGGCATCTAAGTCCAAGGAAGTCATTGTTTCACTGTATTCGGCATTCATCTGATCTATCATTGAGTACAGTGCCCCCTTTGGTATGTACATAAGCAGGCATATCCAACAGTTGAAACGTCCACATAGGTTCCTCACTAAACGAATACAGGGCATAAGTAAAATGTCCTCTGCAGACAGTCTCAAGGCCATATCCCTGTATTCTGTCTCCTACAGACTTTTGAGGGGAGCTCTATGCTTGGCATACAGGGCATTGTCATATCCAACTCTGATGGCCCTCCTGCATATCCACAAAACAAACACCACCAGAATTACCCATTCTAAAGACTAAACCTTGCCTGTGATATAAATAGTAGCTGCTGGAGAGATAGGTATGTATCTCAGAGACTACCCCATCTATGGAACAGGCTCCCCGTCCATGTGAAGCAGAGTTCCTCCCTAACCCAATTCAAGAGCAACTTAGACAATTGGATGGGAAACCGAAAATTCCCCCCTGGTTTGGCACCTACATCTATAATGAACAAAGGTAACCTGTAAATGGTTCATCTCCCAGGCCCATGCTTACACTTATCAAGGGTATCAGAACTTGTCAGAGATTTGGGATGCATGACTAGGCTTAAAAAGGCCCTTGTGGCCATTAGCCTAGTAAAGGCCTATGTGGCTTGTCATGATTCAAAGATGTAGGTCAGATGCTGCCACGTTTCCTGGACCTGCACTTGTATTCGCACCCAATGTTGCCCAAACCTGTGATTTCTGTCCCTTATGCCCTCCTGCTCCTCCTCAGATACCTGTGGGATGTCCTCTTCAGATATCTAGGGTTCCTGAGATAGTTCACCCACACATGCAGCCAGAAGATTGCCATGTGATTAGCATGGTGCTCATCGTTTTCATCTGTGCTGCCTTTTCAGGCGTGTATTGCAGTGCATCCCTGGATATGTCCAGACATCTGAACTAAGCTTTCAGTACACCAACAATATGCTCTATGCTGTTCCTGATTGTTGCATGTCCTTTGTTATAGGTCTCCTGTGCAGGGTTGGATGGTTCATCATACAGTCGTTAGCCATCGCTCAAGTGGATAACAACAGTCACCTATTGTGGGGAATAAAAATAATATTGGTCAGAATGGACATTGTTGTGAGGGGGGTTATCTTTAACTCGCAGTCTGGATGTGTCCCTGTCCTTACCCAGTAGCAGTCCCTTAGGTATTTTACCTTGCCAGAATGTAGCCTTCAGTCCATTTTCCCAACAAATAACAGCATCATGGACACTTCCAAAGTATGTAACCATGATGTTTGTTATGCCGCCATCTGCTGCACACACAACTTGGCAGTTGATGGATGGCCAGCCCTTTCTGTTTATGTATTGGTCTGCTTCTTGAATTTCATGAAAGGTATATGTGTGCAATCTAATGCACCGCGTACACATGGGAAGTTTGTGATACTGTAGAACCAGTGCATTACAGTTTTCTGCTCCATGGGGGTGGATGGAAAGTGTAAGTAGTCATTCACCTTGCTGCACATTGCTTCCAGGTATTCTGCCAGGATACGACTGGCAGCCATCTGTGATACTGCCAGAGCATCCCCCATGTGTCTCTGGAATGTCAACAGATGCAAATACATCCAGGCTGAGACAGACTTTAATTTCAAGGGGATGGGATTTCCTCACAGAGTCTGCACAGACATGTGTGTGGCATGTAGCAGTAGTCTGTCTAGCTGGTACCTGTTGATTTTTTGAGATCTGACAACTGGTTTAGTTGCAGCCTTGCTCTGACTCTAGCTGGCTGCCTTCTATGGTGTGCAGCCACAGCCTCATTTATGGCTTGTGTCACTGCAGCCTCTTGCTGTACATTAAGATCAGGTTGCATTTTTATGTATTTTATGATGTTTTACTATGAATTTTGCCATAATCTATAATATTTCTTTGAATTCCTTGGGGTCTATAAAGCATATGCTAAGGATTTCAGAAATGGAGTCAGTGTGCCTGTTTGTTGCATTTGAGTTGAGTTGTGTGCACACAATGTATTTTGGAATCAGACCGGCATGAGTGGAATCCCTAATTATTCTATGCTGAATGCTTAAGTACTCAGGCTGCCTTCAACATGTCTTCTAAAATTGGGTCCATATCAGGTGTGGTGAAGTCTTCCTTCAGCATGCTGCTCTGTGCGCAAATAGCTTCCAAGAGCTTTACAGAATCTGACCCTTTGTGTTAGACTAGTATTTACGAGTTAGCCAGAAGACAAACCTCACATCTTTTATCTTTATCACAAGTTTAGACTGGGATTCAGAAAAACTACTTCCAGTGGTAAGCCAGCTCTGGTTGCAACCATTTCCAATTCAGAGACAGCCCTATTGTAATGCTTTACAACAAAGAAGTGCAGCACTGCAGGGACTGTCGCTGTGACCTTTTGCAAATGCTAATGCAGCATACTGGGGGAGTGCCCTATGATAATTAGCCATGTGCTCACCCTGAAATGTCAGTGGTAAGGTATAGACATAACTGAGAGATTCAGAGAATTACCTTGTTGTGTAAGTTAGCTTGGCTTGCCTAACATAACTGAAGTGG
This sequence comes from Protopterus annectens, assembly GCF_019279795.1. Taxonomy (NCBI): domain Eukaryota; kingdom Metazoa; phylum Chordata; order Ceratodontiformes; family Protopteridae; genus Protopterus; species Protopterus annectens. The sequence goes on from NC_056727.1 coordinate 761,408,564, forward strand.
CCAAAAGTTCATGTTCATCCATTAGTTTCTATACGTGAGATCACATCAGAGGTAAGTGCTAGGGACTTTACAGGACAGGTAGTGTTAGGAGTCTGTGTGCTTGTATGTATGTCTGTAGCTGCATGTGTGTGTGTGAGCATGTAGAGGGATGAGTGGTTTCAGGTGAGTGTGTGCATGTGTGTGTGTGTGTGTGTGTGTGTGTGTGTGTGTGTGTGTGTGTGTGTGTGTTGTGTGCACAAATGTGTGTGTGTGTGTGTGTGTGTGTGTGTGTCAGTGTGCGCGCGTGTGTGCGTGCGTGCGTGCATGTGTGCGTGTGTGCGCGTGTGCGCGTGTGTGTGTGTGTGTGTGTGTGTGTGTGTGTGTGTGTGTGTGTGTGTGTGTGTGTGTGTGTGTATGTGGGGGGCCTGACATACCTTTAAACTTCCCTAATGAACAAATCATTCAGTATTGGGGGGGGGTCACTGTACACCAGGGATAATCATTACAAATTACTGAAGTCACTGAAAAAAGTTAACAGATCAGTGTTCTGAATTGCAAAAGACATTTGGGGGTGGGGGCACTAGGGATAATCTTTAGATATTGTTAAAGTCATTGGAAAAGTTAAAAGAAGAAGTATTTTTCAGCACAGAAGACGTGTGCAGGGGCGAGCACTATACACTAGGATTACATTTTTAAAATATGACTCTAACTTGTGATAAAGAAATAAAGAAAAGGTTTCACATCTTGTCCCAATAAAAAAGCAGCACTTTGATATTCTGTGCCAGTATTAGGCACCAGACTAAAATGGTGTAAAGTACCCTAAGGCTTTAAGCAAAGAAAAAAATAGAAAGGCGAATAAAAGCTTAGAACCCTGCATCCTTGGTAAAATGAACAACATCTTACCAAAACAGAGCTTTAGTTCTCTGTGTCAACACTAGGCACTAGTGAGACTACTTAAATATTATCCTAAGTCACTTTAAAACAACAGTGACAAGGGGGACCATCAAACCCTGTATTACACATGGTGAAAGCAGCTTCTTAGCAAGCTGGGCTTTAATCTTCCAAGCCAACTGCAGATGCAGACATCACAAAGGCAGAGTTCTTGCATCCTGATGTATTTTTGAACAATAACACTTATGAAACTGTAATGCTTGGCATTATTGACTGACTGCAGTGGTGCATAAGTTACAAGGGACAGAAAAAGTCTGAGACAAAATCAAGTGTGGTCTGTGAAATAAGGGACAGTTGAAAGAGTTGTGAGTGTGCCAAAGTCAGGGGCTAACATAACTTTAAACAACTTTGACGCAGACTTACAGACAAAGCTAGATGACACCAGGGAGAAATTTTAAGTAGTCCTCTAACTGTAAATTTAATGGAGTTACAAATCTAAGATTATATGTTTTTTGAACTATAAGAAGAATGAAACTATAATATCTGGCATTATTGACTGATTGTAACCATCTGTGAGTTTCCATAGGCAGGGAAACAATAACGGGCTACATTATAGGTTCATAGGTTCATAGGTAGGTACTAAGCTATTGGCCCTAGGGCCTATATAAGCCTAGCCAAATGGTACCCTGGCTTTTGCCACCCAAGAAAATTAGGGACGTTATGTAAAATAATGGTCAGGTAAAAGGTATGGCAATGTGTGTAGGTGTGTCTGTGTGTGTGTCTGTATGTCCCAATGAGGCGCATGGGCTGGCAGAGGTGATTATCGTGTGAAAGTCCTGATTCTCACTAGTGGTAATACCACGTGATTCAGAAATTTGCGAATTAACCATCATGACTGATGCATCTCTGAATTCCATTTTCTGCAGTCATGGGAAAAAGTCCATTTTTGCCCTCTTGCTACCAGCAGTGAGATTCTTTCTGAATCCCACAGGTAATCGTTTACTGAGCTGCTGGTGTGAACTTAAACACATTTTGCAATTTTTGACATCTTAGCAGTCACAACTTGTCTTAGTATACTTATTTGGAGGTTAATTTTAGCCAATAAATCATAAAAAGAATATCCATTTTCTTTCTCAATTACTGATGACCTTTCAGAAATTAAGATCTACTTTAGCTAGAAATTTATATCATCTCTGAAATGGAGGCAACCCTCTAGCTTTCACTAGCATTATAAATATGTCCTTTTTCTGCACATACATGCCTCTCAACAAATCCGGTCATCACACAAAACCCTCCTACAAGTCTCCAAAAGCAGCAAGAAAGCTGAGGACACTCTCTACTCCCACCATATTTCCAAAACTGGAACACAATTCCTCAACATATTATAAACATTACAAATCTAACTCAATTCAAGAAACAGCTAAAAGACCTCCTGTATAGCAAGTGGATCTGTTCCTGAATCAGCCCTGGCTAATCCCTCCACTGCATGTATTTTCCCCAATCCGCATGTTTTTTCCCCCTAGAACTGTCTCCATTTGAGAACCCCTACTACTATTCTAGACACCTCTCCCACTTCAAACCCCCCTCTCCTCTCTCTCAGTCTACAGTAACCGGACTAACAAAACTAAACCTGTGACATCCTTTAATATCATCAAGATGTAATCTAGTAAACATAAACTACTATCACGCTGTTGTACACATATTCTCAAACACCAGCTATGTGAAAAAACAAACAAAAAAAACACTCAATACACTGTAAAAAGTGCTTATGATATTATATATGGCAATATACACTGTTACTCGAGCCTGTGATATTAAAAAGATGCCAGTGATGTCAATGCTTATTTGTACTTGTCTTGCTATATCAATGTGCTTGTTCTTGTTATATCAATGCCTATGTATATTTTACTTTTGGAGTTTTTCTCCCCGGGCTTCCACTGAATATGAGCTTTCGTCCAAACTATCCCAGTAAACAAATGTAAAATAAAATAAAATACATTTTATGTGAATCTAGAGATACACACACCTCATTTTGCTTTGCCTTTGTATCATAAAACTATGTTTCAGAAGCAGTAGTGCCTATCGCTGTGCATATACATGCAAACTTGTCTTTCCATGATTAATTAAATCAAGCACCACTGTTGCCCATTTACCTAACACAATTATTCTCAAAATATAAAGGAGAAAAGAAATATTGTAGATTTTTTAAAAATAACATATTGACTCCTTTGAAATCAGACCATTACTTATTTTCTTTCAGTATGTCATGGATTCAAGCCTATTAAAGCATGTACTCTTGTCTTAGTATTAATTAAAACTTATTATCATGGCCCACCTTTCACCTGTTCCTTTACAAAAGATTTCTCATCCCCCTATCCAGGGATAGTTAACATGAAAGGATAATATGATGTGTATTGGGGGGAACTCACATTGTCAGTCTGTACTAGACTACAGAAATTCTGTGAAATCTATGGCATCTACTCTACCCCCCCCCCACACACACACAAGTACACAGATGTGACAATCGATTAAAGCTACTTGTATGACTGTACACTTCAGATCTTTGATTGCAATCAAATGAATAAATACATACACAAATAACTAACTGATATACAAGAATTTATCTTATCAGCTTACGGCTGCCAGAAACATTGTGTGATTCACTGTACCCTCCCATGCCTCTTAACCTCTTAGTTCATGACTCAAGGTGAAAGCTAAAATAAAGGTGTTACATACCTCTCAACCTCTTAGCCCAAGAAATTTGGACAAAGCCTGACATAATGGGGGACAAAGGCCCAAAATAGGAACAGATTTTAAATAGTGCTCTTATAAACTTAAAACGTATCTAAAATAACAGGTTTTCTGTTAAAATGAATTTTCTAAAGGATAGTCTGAAACTCAAATGTATGCCATTATTTACCATTTTTATTCCTACAAAAAAACTACAAAATTAAAACACTACTCAAGTTTATGCAGGGAGCAGGCCCCCCTGCACCCCCATGTGGGGTCTGTGCCCCCCACCCCCCCTACTTTAATATTCTCACTCCAAGATCACACTACAGTGGGGAAAAGGGAATATTTCCTTATCCCCACTGTACCGCGATCTAAACAACAGTTTGCTTAGTTGTACAATCAACAGTAGATGTTGATGTATAACTAAAATCTACATGCAAACCATGTGTTGTCTTTTTATTTATTTATTTTTGCGAAAGTGCATTTTCACGAAAGTGAGTTTGCTGTAGTACGTTTAGATTTAACATACTTTCGATGTAAAGGCTAGGACCCATATATACGTATATATATTTGTGTTTGTGTGTGTGTGTGTGTGTGTGTGTGTGTGTGTGTGTGTTGTGTGTGTGTGTGTGTGTGTGTGTGTGTGTGTGTGTGTGTGTGTGTGTGTGTGTGTGTGTGTGTGTGTGTATACAAATTAAGTACTTACCTTACTAAATGCAGGCAAACTGCCTTTAAAATTACTATACTATACTTAACAAAATAAAACATACTTGCTTCCTCGCTCATTCCTTCACATGACCAGTTGACTCCTAATCCTTTCAATTTCCATCTTAGGCTATCTCAGTCGGCTGAGGCAGTCTGTATCAATAAGAAAGACTATCTTTCGAGCTGAGAGTTCTGCTGGGGCAGTACTGCTGAAGCATGTCTTAACCCTTTCACTCAAATGGAGGTTTATACAACCTCCAATGATTTCTTCCTGAGCTTTTTGACGAAATCAAGTTATATCTTCAAATTTCAAACAAATGGTTTTATCTCTGGAACTATACGGGTTACTAAAGAAATCTAAATGGCAAACTGTTCAGCACAAACAGATTTTTACAGATGCATTGTTCATTAGATTCTAGGTCTTAGGATTTTATAAGCCATAATAAACACAGAAAATATTTGCAAACAACTTGCAATATCTCAGTAAGCACTCAAGGTGTATACACAATGATAGTAGCATTTTGTTTGCCCCTCTATGAGCATTCATATGAGGGTAAGAAGTTCTGTTTTTCTTACTTAGTTGTGGAGATATTTATAGAAATATGAAAATTATAACAATATGAATAAACAGTATATTAAAAACAATTATTACCTGTCTAGCGTCACTAGACAGAAGTTAAACATTAATATAGTTTTGCTGCTCATCATGTAAGCCTTAAGGTGAAAATTTTCAAAAGCCTATATGTAGCATGGTTTTGGAATTCTAAAGGCAGATATGAACAGGCTATATTTGATGCCTAGAGGCATTAGTAGGATGTAACGTTTCAGCTCAGTTTAGATGCCTTGCATTGGTGAGTTCTGTGGGAGAAGTTGGTAACAGATTTTGTTATTTTACTATGGCTTTGCTTGCAAAACTGCGGTGGTGGTGCTGCGGTAGCATTGTCGCCTCACAGTAAGACATTGTCCTGTTCAATTCTCAGCTAAAGTGTCTTCTGTGTGGAGACATGCATGAATGGGCATACCTTCATTGAAGGTTGTGCGTCAGGGCTGGCAACTCGGAATGTAAAAATCTACTGCCAATCATTAGCGGACCGGAGTTCTGCTGTGGCGACCCCTAACTGGGAAAAGCCGAAAGACACAACAACAACTATGGCTTTGCTTGCACTTTGTTTTTTGGGCAGATTGCACATTTGTAAAGACTGAAGAGGCATATAGTAATGCTAGAATCTACTATTGTTTCCTTGGTCCATCTTTGAGGAATGATTTAGTCTTTTTGTCGGCTATGTGAATGTGAAGATGAAATTTCATGTTCTCATCAATTACAATTCCTATAAGTTTTGTGTGTGGAACTAGAGCAACCTTTGTGTTATTCAATGAGGTGATAGTATATTTTCAGGATGGATAGAAGCAACTTTGTTTTTGTGGGGTTCAAGTTTTCTAGCCAGGATTCTATAGATGTCAAGGATTCTTAAGTCAGTTCCTGCACTTGATTTAGGTTAGGAGCAGAACAGATGAGTTCATAATCATTGCATATTGATTTAAAGTAGCATGTTTATCAAATGAGCATAGATCAGCAGTGGTTCATGTACAGACCCTTTTGGCACATCTACAGTGACAGCTAGAGAGGCTGAATATTTGTTTTGCCATTTGACTGCTTGATATCTATTAGCTAAATAGCTGTTAAACCATGAGAAGGAAGTGAGTGAAAAAACAAGGAAACAAAGTTTTTCTAACAATTTTTAATGAGACACAGTGTTGAATCCTTTTGACAAATAAAGAAACAAGGAGACCAATTTCCCTGTGTTTCTGTTCCTGCTGATGGTGTCAACAAAGTTTAGCAAAGCTGTAGTGATACAGTGATTAGGGCAGAAGATACACTGTGGTGGGAAGACAAGATTATCCTTAGACGATATTAAAGTAATTGTGTAAGTACAGTAGAGAGTCGATTATCCAAACTAATTGGGACTTAGCGTAGTTCGGATAATCAAACATACATTGAATCAGATAAAAAACTGCAAAAATATTATTTTTTTCTGCATGCTTTTCAACCATTCAGTAATTCCAGTGGACAATAAAGAATATTTTTCACACATGAGCAGGCTACAAGCTCAAGAAAAACACACACAAGCGAATACGTGTAACGTTTACATATTCAGACTTTATGATTTTTCCTACCCAAAAACTTTGGAAGGCTGCATTTAGATAATTAACATTTCTGATAATTGATGTTCAGATAATTGACTCTCTGCTGTAGACATTTTTTTTGATTGACACTTGATATCTTTGGATGGATCTGTTTATTAGTATTGATATTGGGTAAGCTAGGGTTTCAGCAGCTATTTCCATGGATAGGGTAGTGTTTTGAAATTTGAAGAGATATTTTCTTACAGTTGACGGTGGGATAAGTGTAAAGGAGAAGTGAGCTGTGTGAGAGTTGGATTAGTGGAAAGGCAATGGTTTGCTTGTGATTTTTTTTCTTAATTAATGAGGTTGTGGCTTGTATGAAATTCCTATTGAATTCAGTTGCATTGTTGCAGGAGAATCTGCTAGAGCTGGATTTAGTTGTGAGCTGTGACCAGTGTTTAATAGACTTCTAACAGATGACCACAAATAGTTTTGGATTGCTCTGATGTGTTTCTTGTTGGTGATAGTAATAATTTCATCTAATGTTATGTTACGTGCAATATATTTCTTAGGTGTCTTAAGAAATTAGCATTCATGTTCCTGTTTTTTGTTTTTTGTATGCCATGGCTTCCAAGCATCTTGTTTCCTCAAAAGTTGCTTTTTAATTTTTTTTCTTTCTTTTTTTTTTTTTTTGAAATAGCTGAGGATCAAGTTTTATTTTGAATCCTTTTCTTCTCGTGAGGAGTGTGAGAAGAAACCACTGGAATTCAAGAGCAGCTTCTTACAGTAGTAGGGCTTTTAATATATTCAAGTTGTATAGTGTTAGTGTGGAAGTAAGTATATATAATTTGAAACTGGATAAATTATGCACTAGATTATAGCAATTTTATTTGCTAAAGAAAAAGGGTATATGTTGACAAAACTGAGATGATGGTCATTTAATATCAGGTAGAATGTCAGTATTACTTATTTCACTGGGATTTGATGTGAGTATCCGATCTAAAATTGATGTTTTACCAGAGGTGTTGTTATTATCTCATAGGGGTATCAGTGAGATGCTTGAAGCCATAAAAATTAATGCTGGCAGTGACGTATATAATTTGGAACCAATCATTGTTTAAATCTCCATGATAAGTGCAGATCATTGTGTATATTGTACCTAATCAGCCACTGTAGTCTGAGAGCACATGTAAGATCAGTGCCATTTTGTACAGTCGTTCAGTGTGAGTGCAAGCTTGAATGTAGATGCATGAGTGTGTTTGAGTAATGAGTCAGTCAGTAGGTATATTAATTTCTTAGTATATGTTCCAGTTACAGCTCCTGATGTGTTTATGTTCAAAAAATGACTTGAACCCATCTCTTGCCTCAGTGTCTTATTTGAATACATGTGACATGCAACATGATGTCAGAATGGGATCCAAAGTTAAAGCAGCAGGCAAACCAAGAGGCATGCAGTTAGAAGTGGTGTAATATACAGGAGCGAACTTGCAAACAGATCAGTGGTTATTCGAAGGTACTTAAATTCAGTTAAATGATTTTCAGTGGCCAAGCATGCATCATATCATTCAAAGTGTTCAAAATAATTACTGAGTTATTTGAAATGTCTGAAAGAGTGACATAATGATTAAAGTGTTTGAAATAATCTCTGAAGTGTTCAAAATGTTCTAAAAGGCTAAAACATCTGAATTTTTTGCAATGTACGACTTTTTCACAGTAACTAAGATTTTTCGAAGAGTGTCTGAGGTATTTGCAATGTTAAAGTAAAGCATTTTTGGACAGATTGTTGTGCATTTGAGCAAAATTCCAAGTACCAGGTCTATGTTTATGTTTAAAGGACATTTGTTGTTATGGCAGAGGGATTTCACAGACCTGAACTGCAAGTGTTTGATAATAATATTGCCGAGACTTGGTGAGTGAGCAAGAATATGATATTTTCATACAGGCTGCATTTTCTGATAAAGACACATGTACAAGAGCATTTATACTTCTCAATTTAGCTGGCTCAGAAGCCATTGAGTGAGAATGTTCATTTGTGTATGCACCTGCCATATATGCAGAGGAGTGGGAGAACTGCCATATTGTGATACCGGCTGAAATGTGGGAATACCCTGCGTGCTTAAAATGTAAATTTAGAGAAATGTGTAACCCTCAAGTGAATATTACAATGGAAAGGCACAGATTTTACACAAAAAATCAAAAGTCTGATGAAACTATTGCAGCATATATTACTGACTTAAGAAATAAAGCAAAAACATGCAGATTTTATGATCTAAGAGATGAGTTGATAAAAGACCATCTTGTATGTGGTGTTAATAATGAGGCAGTGAGAAAGATTTTACTTCAAGATAGTGAATTAATATTGAGTGAAGCCACAGAGATTTGCCAAATACATGAGCTTAGAGAAAAGCATATGGATATGCTTACGATGAGAAAGGCATGTTTGCAGTATCTGCTAGTGTGAATGTTGATAGTATGCAGCAGAAAGTTAAGATAAAAAAGAAATATAAACTGAGAGATGCACCCAATCTCATTGTTAACTGACTCTTACTCAGATTGGTTTGAAATTGACCTACTTCCTAACTTAATGTCTAGCACTGTCATTATAAAATTGAAGAGACATTTTTCCGTCCATTGTAGTCCGCACAAAGTCATGTCTGACAATGGTGCACAATTTGCAAGTCAGCAGTTTAAGAATTTTGCTGAGTCTTTGGACTTTGTCCATATTACTTATACATATAAAAATATTATAAGTCCTAAGTATCCACAATCCAATGGGTTAGCTGAACGTGCAGAGTGCAAAACATTTGTTAGAGAAATCCAAGCGAGATAGTATTGATATTTTCCTTAAATTGCTCAATCTCAGAAACATTCCTCGAGACAACTTGCTTGGTTCACCTGTTCAGGGATTGATGTCCAGACAGACACGAACAACTCTACCAATCAGTAAATAATTGTTAGTACCAAATGTAAAGAACAAGAGAGTGGTCAATTCTCAACTTTCAAGAAAACATCAATCACAAAAGTTGTACTACGATAAGCCCAGTAAATCCCTTAGGCCATTGCTACAAGGAGAAGTTATGAGAATGCAAACATCTAAACGCTACTGAGTGGGAATCATGAAGAACATTTGTGAGGAACCGAAAACTTATATCATACAATTGGAAGGAATGGATTTCAGATGGAATCAAAGATGTGTTACCTGTCTTTGAACCAGTGATGCAGCAGACTGCCTGTGCCAATGACTCTAATTCCCAGAGTGACTGTACATCTGTTCGAATTCAAAAGAATAGTGTGCTTCCTTCAGATAATTTTGATGTAATCTCTGATGTTTCAGTTGTGAAAGAATCCCCAGATACTGTCCCTGTTGCTAAACCCAGTCGAAGTTTCTATGTTACCAGATCGGGTAGAATTCCCAGACCGAATACAGAATACACAGCAACATGGACTGGAACTCAGTTTTGTTTGTTAAAATGTTGATACATTGTCTAGCTCTCAAAATGCCTTTGTTATTCTGTTTTGCATATTGAAAAGAATTAAATAAAGAGGGAGGATGTAGATCAGTGTGTATATTGTACCTAGTCAACTACTGTAGTCTGAGAGCATGTGCATATAACTTTCTGAGCATGTGGCAGTGCAGTGGTTAACATTGTCACCTCACAGCAAGAGGTTCTCCGGTTCGATTCTTGGTTGGAGTGCTTTCTGTGCGGAGTCTGCATGTCCTCCCTGTGTTCGTGTGGGTTTCCTCTAGGTTTTCCGGTTTCCTCCCACATTCAAAGACATGCATCTGGAGTTTCTCCCTGGGCTTCCACTGAAAATTGACTCTGTCCTAGTTGGACTTTCCTGGTTAACAAATGTTAAATTAAATAAAATGTGCAAGATCAATGCCATGTTGTATAGTTACTTCCGCGGTGGTGCAGCGGTAGCGTTGTTGCCTCACAGCAAGAGGTTCTCCCATTCGATTCTCGGTTGGAGTGTGGGGAGTGCCTTCTCTGTGGAGTCTGCATGTCCTCCATGCGGTTGGGTCTGCGTTCGAAAGACATGCGTAAATGGGAGTGCCTTCGTTGAAGGTTGAACGTCGAGCTGGCACCTCGGCATTTGTGAAAATCTACTGCCAATCATTAGTGGACCAGAGTTCCGCTGTGGCGACCCCTAACTGGGAAAAGCCGAAAGACAACAACAACATTCGGTATGAGTGCAGGCTTGACTGGAGATGCACATGTGAGTGTGTTTGAAGTAATGAGTCAGTCAGTAAGTGTATGAAGTTCAATGTATATGTTCCACTTACAGCTCCTGATGTGTTTATGTACAATAAATGACTTGAACCCATCCCATGCCTCAGTGTCTCATTTGTATACATGAGACATGGGATGATGAGAATTTCATATGGAATGTTGGTGGAAACCCAGGATAATATGTCTTCTGCAGTGGAGACAATATTTCCTTGGGGATAGTGTGCAGTGATACACAAGCTTTTTGTGAGTTTATTTTCAGAAAGCAAATAAGATCTTGTTGAACTATGGCAAATTATGCTGACAGAGATAATTAAAGCTTATTAGGCTCTATGATAGTTACGTCACCAGCCTTTTTAACTTTTCATTAAGCACTAAGTGTGCTATAACCTGGTGGAAGAATCTTGAGTGCCTTTGATTTCTAGTTTTAACCAGTTTTCAGTGGTTACAATGATGTCTAGGGTTTAAGGGATATGAATGCATGTAAATCTGGATTTTTGCACATAATTCAGAGGTTGATATTAATGAATTTTAGTCCTGCACTATCCAAGTTGTTACTTAGCAGTAATGGAATTGTAATGTTTGATGGGCTGGAGGTTGGAGTCACTAGTTCCATTTGTCTTGTGTTGGGGGTGAAGATCACCAAAGTGATGTAATGTAGGCAAGAAAAGTTGGGAGAGAAATAACCATTTGATTTTGACGTTTTATCTCTGACTTACAATGCATGCATTTTTAACATTTGCATGTTTGAAGAATTGGAAGTGAGAGATGTTATAGACGTTATGAGATATGAGTAGAGAGTTGAGTAAAGTATTAGTACATTGGGTGTAAGAATTAAAGTTGTGTATGTAATTAGTGTGCAAGGGTTCATAGTATGGCATTAACAGAGTACATAGGTTCATAGGCATTTACTAGGCTAACGACCACAAGGGCATTTTTAAGCCTAGCCATTCATCCCAAATTGCTGACAAGTTCTGATACCCTCAATAAGGGTAAGCATGGGCCTGGAAGATGAACCATTTACTGGTTACTTGTTTGCAATAGAGACATAGGTGCCAAAGGATCCCCTATACTACACCGACACACCACAAACCCGACAGCCAAAATGCCGAAACTAAAACACTGAAACCACACAAAACCGACAGTCCACATTACCAAACACCATAACACTGACTCACAGCACACACACACACAACACAAGCACACCAAAAACCTTACAAACCTACACTAAACCTTACATACACAACTATCTATGCATTAACCTTAACCCTAACCCTAAGGTCCATCACTGTCGCACACTTACCTTACCCACACCCTAACCCTAAAGTCCCTCACTATCACACACTTACCTTATCCGCACCCTAGCCCTAAAATCCATCACTATCGCACACTTACCTTACTTGCACCCTAACCCTAAAGTCCGTCACTAATGCACACTTACCTTACCCACACCCTAACGTCCATCACTATCGCATACTTACACAGTCGCACTTGTTTTGCATGTCAGTGTTTTCAGCATCGGGATTTCAAACTGTCGGTTATTTCCATTGTCGGTCTACCGGTGTCGGTATTCTCGTCATTGGCGTTTCAATCTGTTGGTGTTCTCAGATAGACCCGTGCCAAACCAGGGATGAATTTCTGGTTTCCCATCCAAATGTCCAAGTTGCACTTGAATTGGGTTAGGGAGGACCTCTGCTTCACGTGGATGGGGAGCCTGTCCCATAGATGGGGTAGTCTCTGAGGTACATACCTATCTCTCCAGCAGGTCCTATTTATATCACAGGCAAGGTTTATGTCTTTAGAACAGGTAATTCTGGTAGTGTTTGTTTTGTGGATATGCAAGAGGTCCATTAGAGTCGGGTCTGACAATGTCCTGTATGCCAGGCATATATCTCCCCTCAAAGGCCTGTAAGAGACAGAATACAGGGATAGGGCATTGAGGCAGTCTGAATAGGAAATATTACTTACGCCCTGTATTCTTGTAGTGAGGAACCTCTGTGGACATTCCAGTTGTTAGAGAGAAGGAAGTTGCACTATATAGATAAACATAGTATAAAAAGACGTGAGTAATAGAAAGTGAGCCAAAGTAAGCCATACATTTGTTTATAGAGATGGCTGCTAGCTGTGTATTACTTTTTATAAGGTAAAGGGTGCACTGTTGTCTATAGTAGCATTAAATGAGAGTTTTGCAAAGTAAAGGATGTTATTTTAAGAGCCTATAGGTTAAGCTATAGAAGAGAGGGTGTTAAGATGAAAAGTGAAGTTGTGTTCTACAGCTTTTTGCCTCTAGCTTAAGGGATTTTGTATTTGTTAGAAATTGGTCATTCTTTCCCTGTCATAGGGTATCCTCTTTCTTTGCATCACCTCATCAGAGGGTCCTTGCATTTACTTGGTTGTAATCTTTCATTGTCTGCTTTCCATAGGTCTCATTTGCATTTCCTGGGGTCTCAGACTTTCTGCTTTGTAACAGGACATATGGAGTCCATCATTTAATACTTCCAACTGCCTTGCTAATGCAATACTCAATCTCCAAGCTATCTTGTGCCTGAAGCTAACATTGTGAGTTACTAATTACTCCTTAGTACATTCTGAGTTATTTATTACTCCTTAGTACATTCTGTGTTATTTATTACTCCTTTGTACATTCTGAGTTACTAATTACTCCTTAGTACATTCTGAGTTACTTATTACTCTTTAGTACATTCTGAGTTAGTTATTACTCCTTAGTATCCTTGCTGTAATTAGATGGAGCACTACTGTTTTATTTCCTGATGAGGTGTTGTGCACTTTGATATTTTAGCTCCTAAGCTGCTGTCCATCAACCTCCTTTTTGTTATATTAGTAGATCAGGGCAAGTTCTGTTGTACAGCATGCAGATGAATGGAAAGAGATTTGGAAAGCCTTTCATTAGCGAGGTTTACACTGATTAAACTAGACACAGACCACAAACTAATGATTAAGAAACACCATCATAACACAGAAATTAAATCATAAACAATTTCCAAATCTAGGACCATTTACGCCTCGGATTTAATCAGATATTTATGTTGCAGCTGCATAGCTTTATGGAGAGAGTGATGTAGTGGAGAAAATTAATTTTTAGATTATCTCCAATTGTGCACTCACAGAGTTTACATATTTGTAATTTGGTGTGAGGGTGCAGGGAGTATTGTTCTTATATTTTTTTCAGTTTGGAATCTTGTGTTTTGTCATGTTATCAATCTCATGAATAAGTGCTGTTTGACAATTTTACTTTCTTTTTGGTTTTGTATCATTTTGGAATTGGTATATTTAGTAGTGTGGGGTGTGGGGAATGCTAGACAGCTTGCCACTCTATAAAATCATTGTATATTGATGTTTTGATAGATTGTTCAATTGAATGAGTTATTGTCTTTTTTCTGTAGTGAGCTGGGTCGGTGAAATATTCATTTGATGAATCAATGAGCAGTAAAAACTCTGACCTGGCAAAGGAAGACTTATAGGCCCACATACATGCCATCATCTTTCTTGGTAATGTGCCCTTTCCAGACTCATGCAAGACAGGGAATAAACATCACATATGATGTTGCATTCCTTTCAAAGTGTTAGTTTTGCTTAAAATCAGGTTTGAGTGAAAACAACACAACAACCACTAGAATCCAATGAATTAGTGATAAAAGCAGAAGCAAAATGCAGATAGTGTTTTTGCATGTGATCTTTAAGGATAAGAGGACAAGGTTCTTAGTCAACCTGAAACAATTTTTGAAAGAGGTTAACAATGTGCAGAGAAGGTGTCCCTCAACAGACCAACTTATTATGGAAGAAAACTGCCAAATCATATCAGAGTCATCCTATGTTGTAGAGCTATTATCTGTTTTTCCTGAAAATTAAGAGGTCCAGCCCCTGCAGATAAGTAATTAGCTACATTTAACACTCAATGCATACCTCAGATAACATATGCTAGCCTTCTTTTTCTTCTTCCTCCATCAAATTGCTATCCAAGAGGCAACAAGTTAGTTAAAAAATCTCTACAGTTACGACTCAGCAGGGTCTGTTGGCTTAATAACAAAATTCTTGAAGGTGTACTATATCTTTAATCTCTTGCACTTTCAATATCTTGCTAATTGATCACTAAATGATGGTACTTTCCCTGACATTTGGAAATCTGCTACAGTTAGCCCACTGTCCAACAGGGCTCTCCAAAACAGCCTGTCTCCTACCTACATAATTCTATCTCATCTCCCTTTTAGAAGATACTAGAAAGGGTTGTTTTCTCACAACTACCCACATATCTTACTAACTATGGGCTTCTTAATTAAACTAACATGGTTTTAGGATGAACAGTAGTACCTGATCTGTCAGCTTAGTTTTTACCAGCAATATCCTACTATCTATGAACAGCCTTCTTGTTTGAAGTAATTCACTATTGTAGTCCTGCAGCTATTTTTGTGAGTAGACAGATAACCAGAGTAGAATGTATACATTCTCAAAATTAACTAATACAGTTTTGAAGTAATTCTTCTTTGAGCTTTAAATATTGCAGTTTATTCAATGTAATGAGTGCTTTCATCTATCAGACTTCACCAGGCAGTTCCTCAACAGAAGCACTATCTATTCTAAAGTAACAGTCAGGTAGATATACCGACGATCTAGATACAACACTTGTCAGTGAAAAGAGCACTTATTCAAAAAATTCACAGAATTAAGACAAAAGGACAAGGAAATTACCAGACTGCATTGCATCTCTAAAAGACTACAGTCTAGACTTACCTCCATTAAGAAGATGGACATGCATCTGCAAAGTTACCAGTGATATAGAATATAATGTGGCCAGTCAGAGTGAAACAACTCAAGAGAACTTGCTTAACCTCCTCAAATCCCCATGTGCTTAGTAGAGGGAGCATTCCCTGTAAAACTGGTGGTATGCAAGCAGTTATACTTTTTGCATAGGATAATAATGCAGAACACGTAAAAAAATCCCTCTGACTGTATGCTTGATGTCACATAAATCTGAAAGGGCATACAACTTTCTGATTAGTGTTCTTCTTGAAACAGAAGTGTCAAATAATGCGAGACAAAAATTCAATTAAATTTTATCTGACTTTGATATGATAGCTCAGGAGTTCATCAGAACTCACTTTCCATGGTCTGTTACAAAGGAATGTAAAATTCACTTGAGTAAAAATCTTTAGTATCAGATCCAATTAAAACTAGTTCAACTCTGAGTTAAATTAAAATTATATTTTTTCTTTAAAGACTCTCAAAATTCTAGCATTAAGCTACATAATCTCCTTTACAACTCACCATAAGCAAAGTACCATACAATATCTTTTCAAGCTGTAATTCTCTCTCTGTGACTCAGAAATCCCATACCACTTATTTAAAAGCACTAAAGTAACTCTCCATTCAACCAATACCATACTCATGGGGGACTTCAACTACCTCACTATAATCTGTGAATCATATACAACCCCAAACGCACAGGCCCAAAGATTCCTGGACTTTGTTAACACAAATACCCTGGACAACCTAGTCTGTACACCCAATATGTGTGCAAGCATCTCTGATGTATTCCTCACCAACATGGTTGAACATTGCATCCCCTACTCCCTGAGTAATTTCTGGGTTGTCCCGTCAGGGACGAACCATTCTGGGCATTAATATTAGAATTATCACAGCATGACTCTCATCCTTCCCAGTTCCCCCATATATATATATATATATATATATATATATATATATATATATATATATATATATATATATATATATATATTTTTTTTTTGCTTTTGCACACGATCCCTATTAGTATGCACACGGCACCACATGGCTATTACTAACTGGCCAATTTACCTTATGTAACTGCGATTGTAATGTTAATGAAAATGCACACAGCACCCTGCCTTTTCACACTTTACTATTGGAAAGAAACTGTTGTTAATTTAAATGGCCTGCTAGAACTAATGTATATAAAGGAAGTGAAAATGGTTGCTCATAGTTGTGAAACATGTCTTTCTGAAGAAGTCTTGATAAATAAAACGAAAGCGCTAAAGTACTACAAGAGTTGGTGTGATTTACTTTTCTTTGAATGCTGTTATTGTCACAAAGTTCATTTCTTAGGTTTTATATATATATATATATATATATATATATATATATATATACATACACACACACACACACACACACACACACACACACACACACACACACACACACACACACACACACACACACACACACACACTTCCCACAATCACCTATGGTATCAAACTCGGCTCAATACAGTTGGGAAGCATGGCTAGGCTTAAAAATGCCCTTTTGGGATCATTAGCCTGTTCTGCTATGAACCTATGAAGAAGACATAAACATGGAATTTGAGTACTTTCTGAGCAGATTAACTACAGCAGGTACTTTTAATATTTTTGAAGAGGAATTTTTGCAAATGCAAGAAATGTGGCATTTACAAAAACTTTGTGCAATCCCTCCAAAGTACAATGTGTTATGTGAATGTTTTCACCTTACTCAGTGAAATTTATCAACCTAGAATGTTGTAAAATTATGACACAGGCATGTATGCTTTCTCCAAAGTAAGCATTTTTCTTTGATCACTGGTATCTTTTTAGTAATCTAGTTAGAGCAAAATAGAGTCAACAAAAAGCATAAACATTTGCCGCAAGGAGAACCTATTTCCTGAAACCTGGAAATACACAAAAAAAATTATATATATTGCAACAAATGTTTAAAAATAGAGGCAAATCAACATTGTACAACTTCTTTGAATAGTCATTATAATATTTTATATAATAACAGCATTCAAAATGAAGGAACTGTTATTCATATGAACATAAAATTATTGGTACAGATTCAGTAAAGCCTACACATCCCGCTAAAACTTTGTGTGCATCATGCCACAAAGCACGCACAAAAGCATGCCTTTTTGTATTCAGTAAGTAGCTCTACACAGTGTGTAGAGCTGCACAAACAAGGTAAACATCATGGCATGCTAACTACAGCATAAACAGCTGAACTGTATGCTGATCAACCAATTCAAGATGGAGTAGCTATTCAACAAGTTATAAAGCGATCGTGCAGACTCAGTGTAGGTTTTCCCTGAGAATTCCAAAAGCTATTGGAAGACAGCCACGGAAGGCACTCTACATGGAAACAATTTAGGGGCTGCAGATGCTGTTATACATATGTATGTGCAACAGGCACAAATCTATGCTGCTGCTGCTGCAAATAAACTCCAGCCAAGAAGGAAAAGGGTATTTAGACCTCTGTTAACTTACCACAGTCTGCATGATATGGAAATTGTAGAATGCTACAGGGTGGATAGAGACACACTACAGGAACTCTGCAACCTCTGTCATCCACAACTGAGAGCAAGGGCACACTGAGGGGAAACAATACCCGTGGAAACTAAAGTATGTGTGCCATTTAGAATATTAGCTACAGGAACCTTTCAGAGGCCAACAGGGCATATGATGGGGTTGTCACAGGCATCAGCATCCAGGTTCCCACATAAATTCCTAAATACTATGCTACAGCATACCAGTGATTAGGTACAAGTTTCCCCATTCACCCATGGAAATAACAGGATGATTAAACAATTGCAAGAGCAAACCTCTTGGAACCCAACTTTTAATGTGGAAACACACAAATGGTACTTGGCTCCCCCACCCCCAAAACAATAGGAAAATGACAGTTTTCAGAATCCAAGGAATAACACACAATTCACTTGTTATGAAGCCTTTTCACACAATTTTCACAAAATGTGTACACATGTACAAAACAACAGTAAATTGTATACAATTGCTAGGTACCTTTCACTGTGCCCAGCACTCCCCTGGTGGTGTCTGTGGGCCATTTTAGAAGCATTGCACCCCTATGTCATTGACAATATAGTACTTTACATTGCCATGGAATAAGATAGAAAAGACTGTAAGGTAACCAGTTTTAACAATAACACTTATAATATCAGTTAATAAGTCTGTCAATCTGTGAAAGTCAGTGCATGGCAAACATGCCTGTGCCAAGAGTAAAGTATAAATGGTGCATACAGATAACAGTTTAATCCTGTAATATATATATATATATATATATATATATATATATATATATATATATATATATATATATATATATAAATAACAGTTTCCTTTGTAACGTGAACAAATCTAGCATGTACCTGTAAAATACAAGCATACCTTAGCAACATCAAAAACCTTCTATGCAGATAAATCTTAACTAATCTCAATCTTATGTATTCTAGAAATACACAAATCCTCTCAAATGTCTCTGAGCACAGTGAAGGTGCAAATGAGGTGTGAATTCATTAGAAAAGCTGAATGCCAAAATTCTGGATTTGTGTAGCTGATGTAAACATAATGGAGTCACTACTTCAGGGTTTGTTGCTAATGGATTGCAACTGTAAATGGTTAGTGGGAGGGAGAAGGAATAAACAACAATTCAGACTCCCTACCTGCAGCGTGTGTGTCTGCTAGGATGCACTTACAAAGTGTAGAATTAATTATAGCAATGGAAGTGAGCAGCTCACATTTCTCAGTTTCTGTTCACTAATATCCAAACTCCCCTGCCTTTGTTGAAAAATGTATATTATTGTCATTTAATATTCTCATTTAATATTCTCATGTATTTTAAGGACAATGCCTTACAGACTGCATGTCTGAGATGACTGCTCAGATATGAAAAGAATGAACACAATAAAAAGAGAAGACAGAGCTGCATTTCTGCAAACAATGCTCATAAATGGTTATGTGATCAGTCATTGCACTATTTATGTAATTAACACATGTACAAACAACTGAGAGTGTACAGGTGTTATATGTATTGATAATACTGTGGATGAAATTGGACTTGCTTGTTTGTACAGTGATTTGCATTCCTGCTGCAAAGCTGTTTCTGTGGCAAATGGGGATAAAACACCATACTGTGTTTTGTAGGTTCATTGGTATGACAGTTCATATCCTGACTTGTGTAAAAATCTGTAATGTGTGTTAAAATTTATTTTGTAATGTTGCTTTTTACTTTGTTTTTAAATATTAACATTTGTGCAGTGAGCAGCTGAGCACAAACATGGTGAAACAGATAAATCAAATACATTTTATATAATGTACTTCTCTAATAAAGACTTCATAAATTACACCTGTGAGTCAAGTGTGTGCAGCACACCTAGAAAACATGATGAACCACACGGTATATATTATCTTATATCATGATTCAAGTTCCACATTGTCTTTTATGGATGAAACCTAATAAACACTTCTTAGAAGGATAATACAGGGTTAGCTTTGCCTATCACATTTGTGTATCGCTTACCTTCATGCAAACATACTCTAATGACCCACACAAGAAGCAGACAGAACAGCTGCACACAGGAAGCAGACAGTAGTCAGTTTCAGAATGGATACATTGTATTTTTCGCTTATCATTACACAAACCCACCCGCTAAGCAGTGTTGAGTGATGGTCAGTAGTCTTCCACAACACCTGCAGGTCCAAAACATGTGCAGACAGGAAGCAGACAATAGACAATTTAAAAATGGATGCATTGTATCCTGTAATGTTTGCCATCACAAAAAGATGTTAAGCGGCATTGCATGGAGGTCAGCACACGTACTGATTAATGAATATGAAAATATACATCTGCTGCCTAGTTGTTTCTGTGGTATCAGTTGTATGTTAAGGATGATAATATAGGTGAGCCTAAGCTCTAATCCAACTGAGCCCAAAATGTTCTTACTGATATTCCACTTTGCTTTATATAAAAATTAACAGTAGAAAAATAACTACACATAGGAATAGCCATATATAGCATGTGCATTGAGCATACGCAGGATAACAGAGATATATTACATGTATAACTGTGTGTATCAGTACAATTATGGTTGTACAATTACACAATTACAGAGCCAAAATAATGCTTATCCACTAACTTTTATAAAATATAAAATAATGTAAACATAATTATAAATAACAATAAGTATGCATAGTACTGGAGCTCATATGAATTAAGGTGTGACTGAGGGTATACTGAAAATTATGTTTCTATAATTATAATTGTCTTTTCTGGTCTTGGATGGATTTCAGACTTTAATGATACTCATACATACATGAATGTATAAACCAGGACCTTGTCAGGTCGCACACACATATATGGTTAACCCTCACTATGTCATGTTTATTTATATATAATTAATTAGCAGGTCTGACAAGCACTTCTTCTGTGGCAAGGATGAAAAAATCACCAAAGTAGAAGAATATGTTTTATCTATGTCGCATAGGTTTGAATCCCACATTGTACAAATTAATTTTATCGGTGTGTAAAGCCACACAAAAAATTGTGTCAGATCATAAAATGTATACCCCTAATACATGTCTGCATAGTTAAATCAACTAACAGGTACAGCAGCTTCCAGAACAAAAAGTATTGCCAACAGTCACATTACCCTTCCTAGTACTTAAACTGCCTTTCTCTGTGTTTGGCGTTATTGCTATCCATCTAATGTCGTGCAAACTTGTTTGGCATGGTTGTTCAGGTTTGCACACTAGCATTAAATGTGATAACACAAACTGGTGGGAAAACACTCTTAGCTGTTGCTGCTTAAACCTGCTGCACTAAGGAAACACGAAGAAAGTAGAATAACAAATTATTTAATTGCATAAGGATTACATATTTAAAATTATTAGATAGAGCCGGATTCGAACACTGTACCATCTGATCTCAAAATAAATATCGCAATGCACTTACACCTGCTGCCACAGAATCAGCTAAGCAGCAAGTGTGTTCCTTACACTCAGTATTATCCAAAGTATGACTGCTGTGCCCCTCTCTGCTTAACATGTTTGCATGGATATAAACAGACCAATAGAGCTGTCATACTTTTATCAGTGATGCAAAGGCTCACGTTTGCTCCTCACTTAGCTATGTACAAATAGGGAAAGCAGTATAAATACTTTTTTAAGGTTAGACAATTTATGACACATTTCTGATACAAACTATTTATGAACACCAAAATACTAGTAAAAGACGAAAAATGCGCAAACCACCAAGAAAATCGTCGCACAAGCAGTATGCAGGCAATAAGAGCAAGTGAGCCCTGAAATAATCCAATGTGTGCTTTAAATCAAGCCAACACGTCCAATTCAGTACAAGGATGCTTTCTTTATTCAGACAAACAAGTAGGTATAAGCGTTTTTGTTCCAAAAATTAAAGCAGGAACTTCCATCAGATACAAGGAAATTAAGGAAGTAAACTGTTTTAAATAGGAAATATTACATGACATCACTTCCTGGATTAATGAAAACCACTACCAAGTCTGAAACACTACACACGAATGTGTCAGCACAAAACAGTATAAATATCAAAATGTAAAAATACATATAAAAACTGGTTGTGCAAATGTCAACACCCTAACTATATATTATAAATACAAGAATAAATATGTAAATATGTGTATATGTAAGAATGCTTTCAAAATACTTTAAAAAAAAAAAAATATATATATATATATATATATATATATATATATATATATATGTATATAAAAACATATAAATAAAATATGCATAGAGTTAAAAATCCATTAGGAACAAATTAATAAATTTAATGTGCATATACATACAACCGGTATGAAGCACGTTTATAAAAAACATTTTTGTACCAAATCCATATCTAAAGGGAATGTTTCACTTATCAAGAGCCCTCAATTTAAGCAGACTGCTTATGGAAAGGCTGTCATTTAATCCTGGCCAGTGGGTGGCATCAAGTCATAATTGCCATAGCAACTCAGCTTTTTTAAGTAAATATGGCCAGGCTGCCCCTCTGTTGTATCTTTTTTGGACTTCAAGTACTACAAATTTGAACTAGTGGTTGTTGTACTCACTAATGTGTCTAGCAAGTGCATTCACTTCACTAGCATCCCTTATATTCCTAAGGTGCTCGCTGATCCTATTTTTAAGCTTACGTTCCATCTTCCCCACATAAAAACATGGGCAAAAGGAACATATAGCACAATAGACTACTCTTTCAGTTAAACAACTACACCTCTTATTTTCGTTCTATTAATTTCACATTCATTAACTTTCAGAATGAAAGGGGAAAATGTACATGCCTCACACTTAATCATCTGACACTTCCTATAGATTCCATCATTATTATGTTCAAAACTGTTCTTCAAGTTAGTGCCCTTCTTGAAAACACATACAGGTTTTTCTCCTAAGATTTAAAAAAAATTCTCTGCCACTACTCAACAAATTCCAATTCTTACACAGAATATATTTAATGGTGTATGCGTCATTGAGAAGACAGTTGAAAAACTCATGTGGTAATTAGTTACTTCAGACCCAGAGGAATGGTGCCCCCTATATGTTTCCTGGTTATGGACAATTGTTTGGTCATTCACAACAGTGTCTATGACTGTTTCAGTTATATTCAACCCAGTCAGATCGGGATGGTCAGTATTATGGATGCCCAAAATTGGTGCAAAATACCCACATTGTCTTTTCTCACTAACCTCCTTCATGATGTTGTCAGTTAAACTGGGGAAATGACCTCTTCTCAAGAACATTTCCTTCACGTTAAGGCATTCCCTAGTAAAACCTGACCAAGTTGTCACCATGCGTGCTGCACACACAAATTGCCCCTTAATAACTGTGTGTTTCTGGGTGAATAGGTGGCAGCTGTCGAAATGCAGAAAACTATTAGAATAAGTTTCTTTTCTGAAAATTTCAGCCACAGATCTCTGTTGTTACAGATCTTTCTTTAACAGAACATCAAGATAGGAAATTTCATATGCATTGACACTATATGTGAACCTCAAAAAAGAGGTTGAGCTGTTAATATAGTTAATGAATTCAACAATTTGGTCTCTAGGGCCTTCCCATAAAATAAACATGTCATCCAAATACCTCATGTAAGTATTACAGAATCGGAAATATGTTGATTGTTTCAAAGTACGTTTTTCCCATTCCAACATGACAGTATTGGCGTACAGCCCCCCACAAGCTGAACCCATAGCAACCCCTTGTGTTTGTAAATAATACTGATTATCAAATAAGATAAAGTTGCTTCTCAGCACCATATCCAAACTCTGTTCGTACATATTGATTTTGTCCTGGGGTATTCCCTTGGAAAACAAATAATCACAAAACCATTCCTCCCTGATGGAATGTGGGATGACAGAATATAAATCTACTACATCAATTGTAATAAATAAAAAGTTGGATATAAAACAAGTGTTATTGGTTTTACTTAAGAAGTTCCAGGAATCAATACATAGGTGGGGTTCATCCAAAAGTAACTTCTTCAGTTCAGTGTCCAGAAATTTAGCTAAGGGGTGTGTGATTGATGCTTGGGCATCAACAATGGGATGCATGGGTGGATGTTGAATGTTTTTATGGAGTTTCGGCAAACCAGACATTGTGGGTGTAATTGGAAATTCCATTGTCAGATAGTGTAGTTCGTGGATTGAAATGAGACCATCAATAAATAAGTCCTGGATGTACCCCCTTATTCTATTATATGTACCATTTAACTCATTTAAGGAACTTTCACAGTTAGTATCTATCTCCAAGATAGATAGTTCTCATATTGACAACCCCACCCCCTTTATCTGGTTTCATTATTCTGATGCCATATCATTGTTTCAAACAATTAAGCTCATCTCTCTCTTCTTTAGTTAAATTGTAACATTGTTGCCTCGCAGCAAGAGGTTCTCCCGTTCAATTCCCGGCTGGAGTGCGGGGAGTGCCTTCTGTGTGGAGTCTGCATGTCCTCCCCGTGGTTGCATGGGCATTCGAAAGACATGCGTAAATGGGCGTGCCTTCATTGAAGGTTGAACGTCGAGCTGGCACCTCGGCGTTTGTGAAAATCTACTGCCAATCATTAGCGGACTGCAGTTCCGCTGTGACGACCCCTAACCGGGAAAAGCCGAAAGTCAACAACAACTACTGAAACTATTGTTTCTAAATCTGTTACCCAGATTTCTAATATTGAGTTCACAAACTCTCTCAAAGGATGCTAAAATAGGATGGGTGGGGGGATTGTAAGAGCTGGATACCTTGAGTGGTTGACGTACCTGTTCTACCCCTTGAAACAAAACCTGTAAATTCAATTTCCTCACATAAAGTTTTAAATCAACCAGTGTATTCACAGTGTTTAAGTATTGACTAGGAACAACCATAAAACCTTTTGCCAAGCAGTCACAAGTAGTTACATTCAAGGAAATGTCAGTATAATTGTAAACTTTAAAGTCTCCAATACTGCTGAGGTCAATATGTAAAGTTGGGGAACTTTCCCCTTGAACAATGTCAGGTATAGACTGTGATGAAATGTCAGTCTCTATTGTCTTCTCCTCCTCCTCCATGGACGATAGTTGTTTCCCCTGTTCACTCAGCCATTGCCTCTCTGGGCAGAGGCTTGAAAATGATTGTTCTGAAAGTTTGTACCACCCCCACTGATTCATGAGGCGTTCTGACTGTCTCAATTGGGGAAAGTTTTCTTCCCCTAAAAAATGTTAAACCGTTGAATCAGTTTCAGTGTCCATGTTAGTTGCAACTTCATTAGTTTGATGTGGGGGTTTCTTTAGATGCCATTCTTGTGATGGGGTAGAGGTGGGTAAGCCACATGGTTGGCATAGTCCCTGATGAGATTTTTAAATTTTCTGTTTTTGATAACAGTCATTTGTTCATCAAAAGAACTGTAAATCCTGTTATAGTAAAACCTGTTAGTGCTGAACCCAGGGTCATTAGTAATAAGTTCATCCAAAGTCTTTACTTCCTGACTCAGTTCAATAATGCTCATTTCATTATGTTTTACCACCATTTCCATGTATTCTAAACCCCATTTATCAAAAAAGGCCAAGAGTTCATTCTGGAAACCAGAATTAGCAACTAGTACAGTCGGGAAACACCAGACACTATTTCCAGGCTGCTGCAGCAAATTGTTAAAATAGGTAACAGTACTACTGCCAGGTTGCTGCAATGAATTGTTAAACTAGGTGACAGTACTACTGCAAGGCTACTGCAATGAATTGGTAAAATAGCTGACGGTACTACTGCCAGGCAGCTACAACGGACTGTTAAAATAGGTGACAGTACTACTGCCGGTTTGCTGCAATGAATTGTTAAACTAGGTGACAATACTACTGCCAGGCTACTTGCAATGAATTGTTAAAATAGGTGACATTACTATTGCCAGGCTACTGCAATGAATTGGTAAAATAGCTGACAGTACTACTGCCAGGCAACTGAAAAGAATTGTTAAAATAGGTCTCAGTACTACTGGCAGACTATAGCTACGAATTGGTAAAACAGGTGACAGTACTACTGCCAGGCTGCATCAATGAATTGTTAAAATAGGTGACAGTACAACTACCAGGCTACTGCAACGAATTGTTAAAATAGGTGACAGTACTACTGCTAGGTTACTGCAATGAATTGTTAAAATAGGTGACAGTACAAATGCCAGGCTACTGCAACCCATTGTTAAAAGAGGTGGCAGTACAACTGCCAGGCTACTGCAACAAATTGTTAAAATAGGTGACAGTACTACTGCTAGGCTACTGCAACGAACTCCAAAAATCCACACGAAACAACACCAGAAACAAAACTGTGAGACTGTAATCTGTCTCTGCTAGGCTGTCAGTCAAGGGTGAACAGGACTCGGACCAAGGAATTAAAAACTGTTTATTGAATATACAATGAACAACGTGGTAAGTGCTTTCATCTGCAATTGCAGACTTCTTCAGACCACTTTACATCAATATGTGATATGTATTTAATAACTTTTTGGCGCCAAATTCATTAATAATTTTAACAACCACTTCTATTTAAAGTGCCAGTACAAATAACATATAAAATTGTCATAAAAAAATCACAATAAAATTCATTTTTCTCCATGAAATCAATACCCATCAGGTATATATGCTCAGAAAAGTAAACTCATCAACTAAAAAGACTTGGGAGCACGTCCTAAACGTACGCAACCTGTTAAAACATATGCCATGTTAGATAAACCAAAAACGGACATGGTTAAAGGTACTGTCACAAATTCTTCTAGCCTGAGGGGCAAGACTGTTAATGCTACATCGATTATGCATGAAAATGGAAATTTAGATAGATTTTTAATTAATGAATATGATTTTAAAATCAACAATAATCAAAATAAAGTATACAAAGACAACTCTGATAACCATAAGGGTACTGTAAAAGGCATGATATTTGATTTAGGGAAATTGCTATTAGCTGTTAAAAGTGTTAAAATTGATAATGCATATTTATTAAAATGTATTAATTTAGGTATAGTACCAATGGGTTTAAGGTTTTTTAAAAAGCCTATGGGGATAAATTTGGATAATGACACTAAGATGGAGTTTAATAAAATGTTTGATAGTTTTGGTTTTAGTTTCATGAATACAATTATAAAAAAGAATGATGAGAAATTAAGTGGGTTAGTTAGTGAGGTGGAGAAGTTAAACAATGATATTGTAACTGACTTAGTGTTCCCCCAATGGAAGGATTTATATGAAAAACAATTTAAATTAGCAGAAAATATAGCAGCTAAAATATTTCATAGAAAAAATAAGAAATTGTCACGTGATATGGAACAATATCACCATCATAGGGAATATCCATGGAAATCGGATACTGATAGGGAACATCGTTATGATGCCCCAGATAGTTGGGAGACCCACAAAGAAAATGGATCAAATTTTCAAGGGGGTCGATATTTTACACCTCCACACAAAAGGAATTACCAGCAAAGGAACCATCGAAACAGATGGTAAATAATGACCCTGTAAATAATTATGAATTTTCCCCACAACCTGAAGCTGTTCCCACCATAGAACCTGTGATGGTATATAGCAAACCAGCTGATGAGGTGGTAATTGAACATAAAGATCTGAAAATATTTAATTACACTAGTTTAAACATCCAGGAAGAACATTTTTCATTATTCAAAAAAGGTATGAAATATATACCAACAGTCAAATTCAATCTGACTGATATGATACTTGAGATAAAGTTATACTGTCGTAGGCTTAATCTGGCCCTTACTATGCAAAAGAATGTCAAGCTGTTACCTTCCAGTGCCTTTAAGAAAAAAAGTATTTATATACCTATGGCACATAGAAATGTTTCAAATTTTGAAGACCTCACTTGTTTAGACATATACAGATATAACAAGCAAAGTAAGACTTCATTGTTCTATGATAATTTGACCTCTAAGGAGAGGAAGTGTCTGAATGAGTTGGTCAGTGACAAAGATATACGGGTTATGAAACCCGATAAAGGGGCTGGGATAGTTTTGTTTAACACTATGGACTATGTGAACAAGATACAAAGCATATTAAATGAGACAGGTAAATATGAAATAGTGTCTCTTAATGAAGTCAATATAGGATACCGTAAGATTGACTTAGCTTTGGAAGAGTATCTTATTGACAACAGGATCACGGTGGATACTTACAATTTTTTAAAGGTTGATTATCCTGTGCTTGCCACAATAGTAGGTATACCTAAAATCCATAAGGATATTGATGACCCCCCATTTCGCCCCATTATAAGGGGGAAGTAAATCCAAGACCTACAATATAGGAG
This sequence comes from Protopterus annectens, assembly GCF_019279795.1. Lineage (NCBI taxonomy): Eukaryota > Metazoa > Chordata > Ceratodontiformes > Protopteridae > Protopterus > Protopterus annectens. Next base: position 761,436,828 of record NC_056727.1, read on the forward strand.
TAGCAATAGATAGGTGGGTCAAACATATATATGGGAATACACCGCACCTTATAAAGGATTCATGGATGTTTTTGTCTAACCTCACCACAGACAAATGGAAAAAGAGCCTGTTATACATAACCATAGATGTTGTAGACTTATTTTCTTGTATCCCTAAAACACAAGGTCTAGAAGATTTTAGTGAGAGCTTAAGAAGACATTCTAACCTTAGTTGGGACCGTATTAATCTGATAACCGACATGATGGAATTGGTATTGGACAATAATTTTATTTATTTTGAAGGGGAGTATTATAAACAGACACGAGGTGTGGCTATGGGGGCTTCTTGTGCCCCTATTTTTGCGAACTTAGTTATGTTGGAATGGGAGCACCAGTGTCTATTTAATAGTATTTATTTTCAACATGTTGTATATTACACAAGGTTCCTGGACAATATGTTCTTGTTATGGGATGGACCAAGTGAACTTTTTAATGAATTTATGGTTCATCTAAATCAGTCCAGTAGTTTTTTGAAATTTACGCATAATGCCAGCATGAATGGCATTACTTATTTGGATACGTATATTAGACATACTGACAATGGGTTTCAGTCAGAGATTTTTAGAAAAGAAACATTCTCAAATGGATATCTGGAATACTCAAGTAATCACCCTAAGCATATATTAAGAAATATTTTTAAAGGACAATGCATTCGGGCAGCAAGGATGTCCTCTAATTATGATATAATGATTAAAGAGATAAATTTTATGAAGAATATGTTTATTAATAGGAACTTCCCTTTATCATTATTGAATGACATTGCCTCTTATGTCATAAGTGAATGGGGTAAAAAGTACTCCCCGATATTAGGAACTGTATACAATCACAACAATGTTACCCAGCCACATAAAGTGGACAGTTTTGAGTCCAATAAAGTGTGTGTATTAATGTTCTCTCCACATGTAAATGAAATTAAAAACATCTTGTTTAGACATTGGAATGGCTTAATTGTTGACGAAGAAGTGAAAAGTGTAGTTGGTGATCGACCATGTTGTGTATACAAAATGGGATTAAACGTAAAAAGAATATTGGAGAGTGCTAAAAACAACTTGAACCCTACGAAACAGGATGCCTTCACTAAAAAATGTGGTTCATGTAGACAATGTTTTGCTATATATGAGAACAAGGGATGTAAATTGGATGATATTAATAGGACCTACATTAAGTTTAAGAAAGGGAACTGTTATAGCACCAATATAGTATATCTTGCTAAATGTATGTCATGTACAGCTTTCTATATTGGGAAAACTGAAAGGCAGTTCAGGAAGCGGATTTATGAACATCTGTATAGGATTAAGGTCCAAGACACCAACAATGCCTTATACAGACATATAAAAGAGTATGGTGACACTCATGTTTTTAGATTTGCTATAATTGATCAGGTATTTAGTTCACCACGGGGTGGTAATTTCAAAGCCCTTTTAGGAAAAAGAGAAAGTATGTGGCAGATGAGGACTAATTCTACCAAGTTCCCTGGCATCAATGATTTTATTACTATCAAACCATTATTGCAGTTATTATTATAAGACGAATGTTCTTTATTTTTGATTTTATCTGATATGAAACCAATATATGCAATTTTTAAGAACATGTGTTGTTAGTAACATATTAAGTGTTAGCATTCCACACTTCTTATTTATTATTTATTAGTTATTTATTTGGTTTTATTCCCCTTCATTGCTATTTTGTGCAGTGTGTATTTTGTGTAGTTTCATTTTAAGCATTCATTAAGCAGAGTTGTCTTTATTGTACATAATATTTATGTTATTATTTTCACAGCATTCATATATGTGTATATATTTTTAAATAGTTTTAAATATTTTATGGTAGTAGATATTATCAAATATTGTTTTTTATCTGTTCTCATTAAGTCTTTTTAGTTGATGAATTTATTTTTCTGAGCATATATACCTGATGGGTAATGATTTCATGGAGAAAAATGAATTTTATTGTGATTTTTTATGACAATTTTATATGTTATTTGTACTGGCACTTTAAATGGAAGTGGTTGTTAAAATTATTAATGAATTTGGCGCCAAAAAGTTATTAAATACGTATCACATATTGATGTAAAGTGGTCTGAAGAAGTCTGCAATTGCAGATGAAAGCACTTACCACGTTGTTCAGTGTATATTTAATAAACAGTTTTTATTTCCTTGGTCCGAGTCCTGTTCACCCTTGACTGACAGCCTGGCAGAGACAGATTACAGTCTCACAGTTTTGTTTCTACTGCAACGAACTGTTAAAATATGTGACAGTACAACTGCCAGACTACTGCAATGAATTGTTAAATAGGTGACAGTATTACTGCCAGGCTACTGCAACGAATTGATAAAATAGGTGAAGGTACTACTGCCAGACTATTGCAACAAATTGGTAAAATAGGTGACAGCATTACTGCCAGGCTACTGCAACAAATTGGTAAAATATGTGACAGTACAACTGCCAGGCTACTGCAATGAATTGTTAAAATAGGTGACAGTACTACTGCCAGGCTACCTCAACAAATTGTTAAAATAAGTGACAATACTCCTGCCAGGCAACTGCAAAGAATTGTTAAAAGAGGTGACAGTACAACTGCCAGGCTGCTACAATGAATTGTTAAAACAGGTGACAGTACTACTGCCATGCTACTGCAGTGAGTTGTTAAAATAGGTGACAGTACTATTGCCAGGCTACTTCAATGAATTGTTAAAAGAGGTGACAGTACAACTGCCAGGCTACTGCAACGACTTAGTAAAATAGGTGAAAGTACTTCTGCCCAGGCTGCTGCAATGAATTGTTGAAACAGGTGACAGTACAACTCCCAGACTACTGCATCAAATTGTTAAAGTAGGTGACAGTACTACTGGCAGGCTACTGCAGTGAATTGTTAAAATAGGTGACAGTACAACTCCCAGGCTACTGCAATGAATTGTTAAAATAGGTGACAGTACTACTGCCAGGCTACTGCAATGAATTGTTAAAATAGGTGACAGCACTACTGCCAGGATGCTGCAACGAATTGTTAAAACAGGTGACAGTACAACTGCCAGGCTACTACAATAAATTGTTAAAATAGGTGACAGTACTACTGCCAGGCTACTGCAACGAACTGGTAAAATAGCTGATGGTACTACTGCCAGGCTGCTACAACAAATTGTTAAAATAGGTGACAGTACTTCTTCCAGGCTTTTGCAATGAATTGTTAAAACAGGTGACAATACTACTGCCAGGCTGCTGCAACAAATTGTCAAAACAGGTGACAGTACTACTGCCAGGCTGCTGCAACGAATTGTTAGAATAGGTGACAGTACTACTGCCAGGCTACTGCAACGAATTGATAAAATAGCTGATGGTACTACTGCCAGGCTACTGCAAAAAATTGCTAAAATAGGTGACAGTACTCCTTCCAGGCTGCTGCAATGAATTGTTAAAACATGTGACAGTACTACTGCCAGGCTGCTGCAACAAATTGTTAAAACAGGTGACAGTACTCCTGCCAGGCTGCTGCAATGAATTGTGGAAATAGGTGACAGTACTACTGCCAGGATGCTGCAACGAATTGTTAAAACAGGTGACAGGGCTACTGCAACGAATTGCTAAAATAGGTGACAGTACAACTGCCAGACTACTACAATGAATTGTTAAAATAGGTGACAGTACTACTGCCAGGCTACTGCAATGAATTGTTAAAATAGATGACATTACTACTGCAAGGCTACTGCAATGAATTGGTAAAATAGCTGACAGTACTCCTGCCAGGCTGCTACAACGAACTGTTAAAATAGGTGACAGTACTACTGCCAGGTTGCTGCAATGAATTGTTAAACTAGGTGACAGTACTACTGCCAGGCTACTTGCAATGAATTGTTAAAATAGGTGACATTACTATTGCCAGGCTACTGCAATGAATTGGTAAAATAGCTGACAGTACTACTGCCAGGCAACTGAAAAGAATTGTTAAAACAGGTCTCAGTACTACTGGCAGACTACAGCTACGAATTGGTAAAACAGGTGACAGTACTACTGCCAGGCTGCATCAATGAATTGTTAAAATAGGTGACAGTACAACTACCAGGTTACTGCAACGAATTGTTAAAATAGGTGACAGTACTACTGCTAGGCTACTGCAATGAATTGTTAAAATAGGTGACAGTACAAATGCCAGGCTACTGCAACCCATTGTTAAAAGAGGTGGCAGTACAACTGCCAGGCTACTGCAATGAATTGTTAAATAGGTGACAGTACAACTACCAGGTTACTGCAACGAATTGTTAAAATAGGTGACAGTACTACTGCTAGGCCACTGAAAAGAATTGTTAAAACAGGTCTCAGTACTACTGGCAGACTACAGCTACGAATTGGTAAAACAGGTGACAGTACTACTGCCAGGCTGCATCAATGAATTGTTAAAATAGGTGACAGTACAACTACCAGGTTACTGCAACGAATTGTTAAAATAGGTGACAGTACTACTGCTAGGCCACTGCAACAAACTGTTAAAATATGTGACAGTACAACTGCCAGACTACTGCAATGAATTGTTAAATAGGTGACAGTATTACTGCCAGGCTACTGCAACGAATTGATAAAATAGGTGAAGGTACTACTGCCAGACTATTGCAACAAATTGGTAAAATAGGTGACAGCATTACTGCCAGGCTACTGCAACAAATTGGTAAAATATGTGACAGTACAACTGCCAGGCTACTGCAATGAATTGTTAAAATATGTGACAATGCTACTGCCAGGCTACTCCAAGAAATTGTTAAAATAAGTGACAATACTACTGCCAGGCAACTGCAAAGAATTGGTAAAAGAGGTGACAGTACAACTGCCAGGCTGCTGCAATGAATTGTTAAAATAAGTAACAGTACTACTGCCAGGCTACTTCAATGAATTGTTAAAAGAGGTGACAGTACAACTGGCAGGCTACTGCAACGACTTGGTAAAATAGGTGACAGTACTTCTGCAAAGGCTGCTGCAATGAATTGTTGAAACAGGTGACAGTACAACTCCCAGGCTACTGCAACAAATTGTTAAAGTAGGTGACAGTACTACTGCCAGGCTACTGCAGTGAATTGTTAAAATAGGTGACAGTACAACTCCCAGGCTACTGCAATGAATTGTTGAAATAGGTGACAGTACTACTGCCAGGATGCTGCAACGAATTGTTAAAACAGGTGACAGTACTACTGGCAGGCTACTGCAACGAATTGCTAAAATAGGTGACAGTGCAACTGCCAGGCTACTACAATGAATTGTTAAAATAGGTGACAGTACTACTGCCAGGCTACTGCAATGAACTGGTAAAATAGCTGATGGTACTACTGCCAGGCTGCTACAACAAATTGTTAAAATAGGTGACAGTACTCCTTCCAAGCTTTTGCAATGAATTGTTAAAACAGGTGACAATACTACTGCCAGGCTGCTGCAACAAATTATCAAAACAGGTGACAGTACTACTGGCAGGCTGCTGCAACGAATTGTTAGAATAGGTGACAGTACTACTGCCAGGCTACTGCAACAAATTGCTAAAATAGCTGATGGTACTACTGCCAGGCTACTGCAACAAATTGCTAAAATAGGTGACAGTACTCCTTCCAGGCTGCTGCAATGAATTGTTAAAACAGGTGACAGTACTACTGCCAGGCTGCTGCAACAAATTGTTAAAACAGGTGACAGTACTACTGCCAGGCTGCTGCAATGAATTGTGGAAATAGGTGACAGTACTACTGCCAGGATGCTGCAACGAATTGTTAAAACAGGTAACAGTACTACTGCCAGGCTACTGCAACAAATTGCTAAAATAGGTGACAGTACAACTGCCAGACTACTACAATGAATTGTTAAAATAGGTGACAGTACTACTGCCAGGCTACTGCAATGAACTGTTAAAATAGCTGATGGTACTACTGACAGGCTGCTACAACAAATTGTTAAAATAGGTGACAGTACTCCTTCCAGGCTGCTGCAATGAGTTGTTTAAACAGGTGACTACTACTGCCAGGCTGCTGCAACGAATTGTTAAAATAGGTGACAGTACTACTGCCAGGCTACTGCAATGAATTGGTAAAATAGCTGATGGTACTACTGCCAGGCTACTGCAATGAATTCATAGGTTCATAGGTTCATACTGGGCTATCTGCCCTGGGGCAATTACAAGCCTAGCCCGATTTTGTTTGGCCTACGCCACCCCTTGATTTGAGTATACTGTGCCCTTTTTAAGGTTTAGTTTACTGTGCCTCTGTCTAATAGTGACACGGAAGTAATCCCTGGGACAAACCTACGATCCCCCATCCACTCATCAAGATTCTTCTTGAAGAGATTCAGTGAGGTGCTCTGCCTAACATGAATTGGAATTCTATTCCAGAGCGAAAGGAGCCTCTGGGTTATGAATCTGTCCCTCCAGCAAGTTCTATTTATTTCTGTGCTGATGTTCAAGTCCCTCGAGCGTGTGGCTCTAAGGGAATTAGATTTACTGAGGTGGAGCATGTCCATTAATTCTGGATTGGACATAGCTTTATATGTCAGGCATAGATCGCCTCGAAGTAGGCGGTATGCAACTGAGTAGAGCTGGAGTTTTTTTAATTGAGCAGCATATGGCATCTGCTTGAGTCCCTTGATCCTCTTGGTGAGATAATTTTGGGGTCTTTCTAATTGCTGCAGGTGTCGGGTAAGATACATCCCAAAAGGGGCATTATATTCTATGATAGGCCTGATGAGGGATGAATAAAGGGGCACGATTACCTCTCTTGATCTAGATGTGAATCCTTTCATGATGAGGTGGGCTATGTAGAAGGTCTTTCTAACCACTTTGGCAATGTGGTTGTCAAAGGAGAGATTGCTATCAACTTGGGTCCCCAGATCCCTAATTACTTTCTCTGTACTTAATGGGTTACCGCCTATGTGGTAATTTGTGGGCACATTGTTTTTGCCAAAGGGTATGACTATACACTTTTTGGCATTTAGCTTTAGACCATGGCTCTGGCACCAGTTATCCGTCTCTGTGAGACCTTTTTGAAGGATGTTTGTGTCAGCTGGAGAGTTGATTATGGCACCCAGTTTGCAGTCATCTGCGAACTTGGTGAGCCATAGTCCTCCCACGTTGGCCTGTACCTCAGAAAAGTATATATCGAACAAAAGCGGTCCCAGGACAGAACCTTGTGGGATGCCACTTGTGACCGGTTTCGAGTCTGACATGGCTCCAGCAACTCTCACTCTGTGGGTTCTGTCTTTGAGCCAGTTTGAAACCCATCTTGTGACATAGGGGTTTATATTTAAGCTGGATAGCTTATCTATGATGCCCAAGTGGGGTATTGTGTCAAATGCCTTTGCTAGGTCCAGATAGGCTGTGTGGACTACCTTCCCTTCATCTATGGCTTTGGTGACTGTTTCAAAGAAGTCAACCAGGTTCAAAAGGCATGATCTGCCCTTGACGAAGCCGAATTGGGTAGGATCTAGTGTCTGTAGGTCCCCAATGTCTTTGTTTATGAGCTCCATGATGATCCTTTCCATAGCCTTGCAGACTAGGCTAGTCAGGCTTATGGCGCGATAGTTTCCAAGGTCCATAGAGGCTCCAACTTTGTGGAGTGGGACCACTGTTGCTGTACGCCATTCTGTGGGCACATATCCTGTAGTGAGGCTGAGATTGTACAGCTGTTTTATTTGAGGGGTTAGTTCTTCTTGGAGTTCATGTAGGACGCAACCCAGGATGTAATCTGGTCCCATGGAAGCAGTGTTTTTTGCTTTGGAGAGGGCAGCCTTCACCTGAGTTGCTAAAATAGGTGACAGTACAACTGCCAGGCTACTACAATGAATTGTTAAAATAGCTGACAGTACTACTGCCAGGCTACTGCAATGAACTGGTAAAATAGCCAATGGTACTACTGCCAGGCTGCTACAACAAATTGTTAAAATAGGTGACGGTACTACTGCTAGGCTGCTGCAACACATTGTTTAAACAGGTGACAGTACTATTGGCAAGCTGCTGCAACGAATTGTTAAAATAGGTGACAGTACTACTGCCAGGCTGCTACAATGAATTGTTAAAATAGGTGACAGTACTACTGCCAGGCAACTGCGAAGAATTGTTAAAATAGGTGACAATACTACTTTCAGGCTGCTGCAATGAATTGTTAAAACAGGTGACAGTACTACTGCCAGGCTACTGTCATGAATTGTTAAAATAGGTGACAGTACAACTGCCAGGCTACTGCAACAAATTGTTAAAATAAGTGACAGTACAACTGCCAGGCTACTGCAATGACTTGGTAAAATAGGTGACAGTATTACTGCCAAGCTGCTGCAATGAATTGTTGAAATTGCTGACAGTACAACTGCCAGGCTACTGCAGCGACTTGTTAAAATAAGTGACAGTATTACTGCCAGCTGCTGCAATAAATTATTGAAATGGGTGACAGTACTACTGCCAGGTGATTGCAATGAATTGTTAAAATAATTGACAGTACAACTGCCAGGCTACTGTAACAAACAGGTGACAGTACTTCTGCCAGGCTACTGCAATGAATTGCTAAAACAGGTGACAGTACAACTGCCAGGCTACTAGAATGAATTGTTGAAATAGGTGACAGTACAACTGCCAGGCTACTGCAACGTATTGTTAAAATAGGTGGTAGTACAACTGACAGGCTACTGCAATGAATTGTTAAAATAGGTGACAGTACTACTGCCAGGCTACTGCAATGAATTGTTAAATAGGTGACAGTACTACTGCCAGGCTAATACAATGAATTGATAAAATAGGTGAAGGTACAACTGCCAAACTATTGCAACAAATTGGTAAAATAGGTGACAGTACTTCTGCCAGGCTACTACTACGAATTGGTAAAACAGGTGACAGTACAACTGCAGGCTACTAGAATGAATTGTTGAAATAGGTGACAGTACAACTGCCAGGCTACTGCAACGTATTGTTAAAATATGTGGTAGTACAACTGACAGGCTACTGCAATGAATTGTTAAAATAGGTGACAGTACTACTGCCAGGCTACTGCAATGAACTGGTAAAATAGCTGATGGTACTACTGACAGGCTGCTACAACAAATTGTTAAAATAGGTGACAGTACTCCTTCCAGGCTGCTGCAATGAGTTGTTTAAACAGGTGACTACTACTGTCAGGCTGCTGCAACAAATTGTTAAAACAGGTGAGAGTACTACTGCCAGGCTACTGCAATGAATTGGTAAAATAGCTGATGGTACTACTGCCAGGCTACTGCAATGAATTCATAGGTTCATAGGTTCATACTAGGCTATCTGCCCTGGGGCAATTACAAGCCTAGCCTGATTTTGTTTGGCTTACACCACCCCTTGATTTGAGTATACTGTGCCCTTTTTAAGGTTTAGTTTACTGTGCCTCTGGCTAATAGTGACATGGAAGTAATCCCCGGGACAAACCTACGATCCCCCATCCACTCATCAAGATTCTTCTTGAAGAGATTCAGTGAGGTGCTCTGCCTAACATGAATTGGAATTCTATTCCAGAGCGAAGTAAGCCTCTGGGTTATGAATCTGTCCCTCCAGCAAGTTCTATTTATTTCTGTGCTGAGGTTCAAGTCCCTCGAGTGTGTGGCTCTAAGGGATTTAGATTTACTGAGGTGGAGCATGTCCATTAATTCTGGATTGGACATAGCTTTATATGTCAGGCATAGATCGCCTCGAAGTAGGCGGTATGGAACTGAGTAGAGCTGGAATTTTTTTAATCGAGTAGCATATGGCATCTGCTTGAGTCCCTTGATCCTCTTGGTGAGGTAATTTTGGGGTCTTTCTAATTGCTGCAGGTGTCGGGTAAGGTACATCCCAAAAGGGGCATTATATTCTATGATAGGCCTGATGAGGGATGAATAAAGGGGCACAATTACCTCTCTTGATCTAGATGTGAATCCTTTCATGATGAGGTGGGCTATGTAGAAGGTCTTTCTAACCACTTTGGCAATGTGCTTGTCAAAGGAGAGATTGCTATCAACTTGGGTCCCCAGATCCCTAATTACTTTCTCTGTACTTAATGGGTTACCGCCTATGTGGTAATTTGTGGGCACATTGTTTTTGCCAAAGGGTATGACTATACACTTTTTGGCATTTAGCTTTAGACCATGGCTCTGGCACCAGTTATCCGTCTCTGTGAGACCTTTTTGAAGGATGTTTGTGTCAGCTGGAGAGTCGATTATGGCACCCAGTTTGCAGTCATCTGCGAACTTGGTAAGCCATAGTCCTCCCACGTTGGCCTGTACCTCGGAAAAGTATATATCGAACAAGAGCGGTCCCAGGACAGAACCTTGTGGGATGCCACTTGTGACCGGTTTCGAGTCTGACATGGCTCCAGCAACTCTCACTCTGTGGGTTCTGTCTTTGAGCCAGTTTGCGACCCATCTTGTGACATAGGGGTTTATATTTAAGCTGGATAGCTTATCTATGATGCCCGAGTGGGGTATTGTGTCAAATGCCTTTGCTAGGTCCAGATAGGCTGTGTGGACTACCTTCCCTTCATCTATGGCTTTGGTGACTGTTTCAAAGAAGTCGACCAGGTTCAAAAGGCATGATCTGCCCTTGACGAAGCCGAATTGGGTAGGATCTAGTGTCTGTAGATCCCCAATGTCTTTGTTTATGAGCTCCATGATGATCCTCTCCATAGCCTTGCAGACTAGGCTAGTCAGGCTTATGGCGCGATAGTTTCCAAGGTCCGTAGAGGCTCCACCTTTGTGGAGTGGGACCACTGTTGCTGTACGCCATTCTGTGGGCACATATCCTGTAGTGAGGCTGAGATTGTACAGCTGTTTTATTTGAGGGGTTAGTTCTTCTTGGAGTTCATGTAGGACGCAACCCGGAACGTAATCTGGTCCCATGGAAGCAGTGTTTTTTGCTTTGGAGAGGGCAGCCTTCACCTGAGTTGCTAAAATAGGTGACAGTACAACTGGCAGGCTACTACAATGAATTGTTAAAATAGCTGACAGTACTACTGCCAGGCTACTGCAATGAACTGGTAAAATAGCCCATGGTACTACTGCCAGGCTGCTACAACAAATTGTTAAAATAGGTGACGGTACTACTGCCAGGCTGCTGCAATGAATTGTTAAAACAGGTGACAGTACTACTGCCAGGCTGATGCAACAAATTGTTTAAACAGGTGACAGTACTATTGGCAGGCTGCTGCAATGAATTGTTAAAATAGGTGACAGTACTACTGCCAGGCTGCTACAATGAATTGTTAAAATAGGTGACAGTACTACTGCCAGGCAACTGCGAAGAATTGTTAAAATAGGTGACAATACTACTTTCAGGCTGCTGCAATGAATTATTAAAACAGGTGACAGCACTACTGCCAGGCTACTGCAACAAATTGTTAAAATAGGTGACAGTACAACTGCCAAGCTGCCGCAATGAATTGTTAAAATAAGTGAGATTACTACTGCCAGGCTACTGCAACAAATTGTTAAAATAAGTGACAGTACAACTGCCAGGCTACTGCAGCGACTTGGTAAAATAGGTGACAGTATTACTGCCAGGTTGTTGCAATAAATTGTTGAAATAGCTGACAGTACATATGCCATGCTACTGCAATGACTTGGTAAAATAGGTGACAGTATTACTCCCAGGCTGCTGCAATAAATTTTTGAAATAGGTGACAGTACAACTGCCAGGCTGCTGCAACAAATTGTTAAAACAGGTGACAGTACTACTGGTAGGCTACTGCAACGATTTGTTAAAATAGGTGAAAGTACTACTGCCATGCTGCTACAATGAATTGTTAAAATTGGAGACATACTACTACCAGACAACTGCAAGGAATTGTTAAAATAGGTGACAGTACTACTGCCAAGTTGCTGCAACGAATTGTTAAAATAAGTGACATTACTATTACCAGGCTACTGCAACAAATTGTTAAAATAAGTGACAGTACAACTGCCAGGCTACTGCAATGACTTGGTAAAATAGGTGACAGTATTACTGCCAAGCTGCTGCAATGAATTGTTGAAATTGCTGACAGTACAACTGCCAGGCTACTGCAGCGACTTGGGAAAATAGGTGACAGTATTACTGCCAGCTGCTGCAATAAATTATTGAAATGGGTGACAGTACTACTGCCAGGTGATTGTAATGAATTGTTAAAATAATTGACAGTACAACTGCCAGGCTACTGCAACAAATTGTTAAAACAGGTGACAGTACTTCTGCCAGGCTACTGCAATGAATTGCTAAAACAGGTGACAGTACAACTGCCAAGCTACTAGAATGAATTGTTGAAATAGGTGACAGTACAACTGCCAGGCTACTGCAACGAACTGTTAAAATATGTGATAGTACAACTGCCAGGCTACTGCAATGAATTGTTACATAGGTGACAGTACTACTGCCAGGCTAATACAATGAATTGATAAAATAGGTGAAGTTACAACTGCCAAACTATTGCAACAAATTGGTAAAATAGGTGACAGTACTTCTGCCAGGCTACTACTATGAATTGCTAAAACAGGTGATAGTACAACTGCCAGGCCACTAGAATGAATTGTTGAAATAGGTGACAGTACAACTGCCAGGCTACTGCAACGTATTGTTAAAATACATGGTAGTACAACTGACAGGCTACTGCAATGAATTGTTAAAATAGGTGACAGTACTACTGCTAGGCTACTGCAACAAACTGTTAAAATATGTGACAGTACAACTGCCAGGCTACTGCAATGAATTGTTAAATAGGTGACAGTACTACTGCCAGGCTACTGCAATGAGTTGTTAAAGTAGGTGACAGAACTACTGCCAGGCTACCTCAACAAATTGTTAAAATAATTGACAATACTACTGCCAGGCAACTGCAAAGAATTGTTAAAAGTGGTGACAGTACAACTGCCAGGCTGCTGCAATGAATTGTTAAAATAGGTGACAGTACTACTGCCATGCTACTGCAGTGAGTTGTTAAAATAGGTGACAGTAGCCAGGCTACTTCAATGAATTGTTAAAAGAGGTGACAGTACAACTGCCAGGCTACTGCAACAACTTGGTAAAATAGGTGACAGTACTTCTGCCCAGGCTGCTGCAATGAATTGTTGAAACAGGTGACAGTACAATTCCCAGGCTACTGCGTCAAATTGTTAAAGCATGTGACAGTACTACTTGCAGGCTACTGCAGTGAATTGTTAAAATAGGTGAGAGTACAACTCTCAGGGTACTGCAATGAATTGTTGAAATAGGTGACAGTACAACTCCCAGGCTACAGCAATGAATTGTTAAACTAGGTGACAGTACTACTGCCAGGCTACTGCAATGAATTGTTAAAATAGGTGGCAGTACAACTCTCAGGCTACTGCAATGCATTTTTGAAATAGGTGACAGTGGTACTCCCAGGCTACTGCAATGAATTGTTAATCTACGTGACAGTACAACTGCCAGGCTACTACAATGAATTGTTAAAATAGGTGACAGTACTCCTTCCCGGCTGCTGCAATGAGTTGTTTAAACAGGTGACAGTACTACTGTCAGGCTGCTGCAACAAATTGTTAAAACAGGTGACAGTACTACTGGCAGGCTACTGCAACGAATTGTTAAAATAGGTGACAGTACTACTGCCAGGCTACTGCAATGAATTGGTAAAATAGCTGATGGTACTACTGACAGGCAATTGCAATGAATTGCTAAAACAGGTGACAGTACAACTGCCAGGCTACTAGAATGAATTGTTGAAATAGGTGACAGTACAACTGCCAGGCTACTGCAACTTATTGTTAAAATAGGTGGTAATACAACTGATAGGCTACTGCAATGAATTGTTAAAATAGGTGACAGTACTACTGCTAGGCTACTGCAACGAACTGTTAAAATATGTGACAGTACTACTGCCAGGCTACTGCAATGAGTTGTTAACGTAGGTGACAGTACTACTGCCAGGCTACCTCAACAAATTGTTAAAATAATTGACAATATTACTGCCAGGCAACTGCAAAGAATTGTTAAAAGAGGTGACAGTACAACTGCCAGGCTGCTGCAATGAATTGTTAAAATAGGTGACAGTACTACTGCCATGCTACTGCAGTGAGTTGTTAAAATAGGTGACAGTACTATTGCCAGGCTACTTCAATGAATTGTTAAAAGAGGTGACAGTACAACTGCCAGGCTACTGCAACGACTTGGTAAAATAGGTGACAGTACTTCTGCCCAGGCTGCTGCAATGAATTGTTGAAACCGGTGACAGTACAACTCCCAGGCTACAGCATCAAATAGTTAAAGTAGATGACAGTACTACTGGCAGGCTACTGCAGTGAATTGTTAAAATAGGTGAGAGTACAACTCCCAGGCTACTGCAATGAATTGTTGAAATAGGTGACAGTACAACTCCCAGGCTACTGCAATGAATTGTTAAACTAGGTGACAGTACTACTGCCGGGCTACTGCAATGAATTGTTAAAATAGGTGACAGTACAACTCCCAGGCTACTGCAATGAATTGTTAAACTAGGTGACAGTACTACTGCCAGGCTACTGCAATGAATTGTTAAAATAGGTGACAGTACAACTCCCAGGCTGCTATAACAAATTGTTAAAATAGGCTGCTGCAATGCGTTGTTTAAACAGGTGACAGTACTACTGTCAGGCTACTGCAACGATTTGTTAAAATAGGTGACAGTACTACTGCCATGCTGCTACAATGAATTGTTAAAATTGGAGACACTACTACTGCCAGGCAACTGCAAGGAATTGTTAAAATAGGTGACAGTACTACTTCCAGGCAACTGCAAAGAATTGTTAAAATAGGTGACAGTACTACTTCCAGGCTGCTGCAATGAATTCTTAAAACAGGTGACAGTACTACTGGCAGGCTGCTGCAGTGAATTGTTAAAATAGTTGACAGTACTACTGGGAAGTTGCTGCAACGAATTGGTAAAATAAGTGACATTACTACTACCAGGCTACTGCAACAAATTGTTAAAATAGGAGACAGTACAACTGCCAGGCTACTGCAATGACTTGGTAAAATAGGTGACTATTACTGCCAAGCTGCTCCATTGAATTGTTGAAATAGCTGTCAGTACAACTGCCAGGCTACTGCATCGACTTGGTAAAATAGGTGACAGTATTACTGCCAGGCTGCTGCTATAAATTATTGAAATGGGTGACAGTACTACTGCCAGGCGATTGCAATGAATTGTTAAAATAATTGACAGTAGAACTGACAGGCTACTGCAACAAATTGTTAAAACAGGTGAAAGTATTACTGCCAGGCTGCTGCAATAAATTATTGAAATGGGTGACAATACTTCTGCCAGGCTACTGCAATGAATTGCTAAAATAGGTGACAGTACAACTGCCAGGCTACTAGAATGAATTGTTGAAATAGGTGACAGTACAACTGCCTGGCTACTGCAATGAATTGTTAAATAGGTGACAGTACTACTGCCAGGCCACTGCAATGAATTGCTAAAATAGGTGACAGTACTACTGCCAGGCTACCTCAACAAATTGTTAAAATAAGTGACAATACTCCTGCCAGGCAACTGCAAAGAATTATTAAAAGAGGTGACAATACAACTGCCAGGCTGCTGCAATGAGTTGTTAAAATAGGTGACAGTACTATTGCCAGGCTACTTCAATGAATTGTTAAAAGAGGTGACAGTACAACTGCCAGGCTACTGCAACGACTTGGTAAAATAGGTGACAGTACTTCTGCCCAGGCGCCTGCAATGAATTGTTGAAACAGGTGACAGTACAACTCCCAGGCTACTGCATCAAATTGTTAAAGTAGGTGACAGTACTACTTGCAGGCTACTGCAGTGAATTGTTAAAATAAGTGAGAGTACAACTCCCAGGCTACTGCAATGAATTGTTGAAATAGGTGACAGTACAACTCCCAGGCTACTGCAATGAATTGTTAACTAGGTGACAGTACTACTGCCAGGCTACTGCAATGAATTGTTAAAATAGGTGACAGTACAACTCCCAAGCTACTGCAATGAATTTTTGAAATAGGTGACAGTGGAACTCCCAGGCTACTGCAATGAATTGTTAAACTATGTGACAGTACAACTGCCAAGCTACTACAATGAATTGTTAAAATAGGTGACAGTACTACTGCCAGGCTGCTACAACAAATTGTTAAAATAGGTGACAGTACTCCTTCCAGGCTGCTGCAATGAGTTGTTTAAACAGGTGACAGTACTACTGGCAGGCTACTGCAACGAATTGTTAAAATAGCTGACAGTACTACTGCCAGGCTACTGCAACGAACTGGTAAAATAGCTGATGGTACTACTGCCAGGCTGCTACAACAAAGTGTTAAAATAGGTGAGGGTACTACTGCCAGACTGCTGCAAAGAATTGTTAAAATAAGTGACAATACTACTGCCAGGCAACTGTAAAGAAATGTTAAAAAAGGTGACAGTACAACTGCCAGGCAGCTGCAATGAATTGTTAAAATAGGTGACAGTACTATTGCCAGGCTACTGAAATGAATTGTTAAAATAGGTGGCAGTACTATTGCCAGGATACTTCAATGAGTTGTTAAACGAGGTGACAGTACAACTGCCAGGCTATTGCAATGAATTGTTAAAATAGATGACAGTACTACTGCTAGGCTACTGCAACGAATTGTTAAAATAGGTGACAGTACTACTGCTAGGCTACTGCAACGATCTGTTAAAATACGTGACAGTACAACTGCCAGACTATTGCAACAAATTGGTAAAATAGGTGACAGTACTACTGCCAGGCTACTGCAACAAATTGGTAAAATAGGTAACAGTACAACTGCCAGGCTACTGCAATGAATTGTTAAAATAGGTGACAGTACTACTGCCAGGCTACTGCAACTAATTGTTAAAATAAGTGGCAATACTACTGCCAGGCAACTGCAAAGAATTGTTAAAATAGGTGACAGTACTACTGCCAGGCTGCTACAATGAATTGTTAAAATAGGTGACAGTACTACTGCCATGCTACTGCAGTGAATTGTTAAAATAGGTGACAGTACTATTGCCAGGATACTTCAATGAATTGTTAAAACAGGTGACAGTACTACTGCCAGTCTGCTGCAACAAATTGTTAAAACAGGTGACAGTACTTCTGGCAAGCTGCTGCAATGAACTGGTAAAATAGCTGATGATACTAATGCCAGGCTATTGCAATGAATTGCTAAAATAGGTGACAGTGCAACTGCCAGGCTACTACAATGAATTGTTAAAGTAGGTGACAGTACTACTGCCAGGCTACTGCAATGAACTGGTAAAATGGCTGATGGTACTACTGCCAGGCTGCTACAACAAATTGTTAAAATATGTGATGGTACTACTGCCAGGCTGCTGCAAAGAATTGTTAAAACAGGTGACAGTACTACTGCCAGGCTGATGCAACAAATTGTTAAAACAGGTGACAGTATTACTGGCAGGCTGCTGCAACGAATTGTTAAAATAAGTGACAGTACTTCTGCCAGGCAGCTGCAAAAAATTGTTAAAATAGGTGACAATACTACTTCCAGGCTGCTGCAATGAATTGTTAAAACAGGTGCAGTACTACTGGCAGGCTGTTGCAACGAATTGTTAAAATAGGTGACAGTACTACTGCCAGGCTACTGTAATGAATTGTTAAAATAGGTGATAGTACAACTGCCAGCCTACTGCAACAAATTGTTAAATAGGTGACAGTGTTACTGCCAGGCTGCTGCAACAAATTGTTAAAACAGGTGACAGTACTCCTGGTAGGCTACTGCAGCAATTTGTTAAAATAGGTGACAGTACTACTGCCATACTGCTACAATGAATTGTTAAAATTGGTGACACTACTACTGCCAGGCAACTGCAAAGAATTGTTAAAATAGGTGACAGTACTACTTCCAGGCTGCTGCAATGAATTGTTAAAACAGGTGACAGTACTACTGCCAAGTTGCTGCAACAAATTGTTAAAATAAGTGACATTACTACTACCAGGATACTGCAACAAATTGTTAAAATAAGTGACAGTACAACTGCCAGGCTACTGCAATGACTTGGTAAAATAGGTGACAGTATTACTGCCAAGCTGCTGCAATGAATTGTTGAAATAGCTGTCAGTACAACTGCCAGGCTACTGCAACGACTTGGTAAAATAGGTGACAGTATTACTGCCAGGCTGCTGCAATAAATTATTGAAATGGGTGACAGTACTACTGCCAGGCGATTGCAATGAATTGTTAAAATAATTGACAGTACAACTGCCAGGCTACTGCAACAAATTGTTAAAACAGGTGACAGTACTTCTGCCAGGCTACTGCAATGAATTGCTAAAATAGGTGACAGTACAACTGCCAGGCTACTAGAAGGAATTGTTCAAATAGGTGACAGTACAATTGCCAGGCTACTGCAACATATTGTTAAAATAGGTGGTAGTACAACTGACAGGCTACTGCAATGAATTGTTAAAATAGGTGACAGTATTACTGCTAGGCTACTGCAACAAACTGTTAAAATATGTGACAGTACTACTGCCAGGCTACTGCAATGAACTGATAAAATAGGTGAAGGTACTACTGCCAAACTATTGCAACAAATTGGTAAAATAGGTGACAGTACAGCTGCCAGGCTACTGTAATGAATTGTTAAAATAGGTGACAGTACTACTGCCAGGCTACCTCAACAAATTGTTAAAATAAGTGACAGTACTACTGCCAGGCAACTGCAAAGAATTGTTAAAAGAGGTGACAGTACAACTGCCAGGCTGTTGCAATGAATTGTTAAAATAGGTGAGAGTACAACTCCCAGGCTACTGCAATGAATTGTTGAAATAGGTGACAGTATAACTCCCAGGCTACTGCAATGAATTGTTAAACTAGGTGACAGTACTGCCAGGCTACTGCAATAAATTGTTAAAATAGGTGACAGTACAACTCCCAGGCTACTGCAATGAATTTTTCAAATAGGTGACAGTGGAACTCCCAGGCTACTGCAATGAATTGTTAAACTACGTGACAGTACAACTGCTAGGCTACTACAATGAATTGTTAAAATAGGTGACAGTACTACTGCCAGGCTGCTACAGCAAATTGTTAAAATATGTGACAGTACTCCTTCCAGGCTGCTGCAATGAATTGTTAAAATAGGTGACAGTACTACTGCCAGGCTACTACAGTGAATTGGTAAAATAGCTGATGGTACTACTGCTAGGCAATTGCAATGAATTGCTAAAATAGGTGACAGTACAACTGCCAGGCTACTACAATGAATTGTTAAAATAGGTGACAGTGCTACTGCCAGGCTGCTACAACAAATTGTTAAAACAGGTGACAGTACTACTGGCAGGCTACTGCAACGAATTGTTAAAATAGGTGACAGTACAACTGCCAGGCTACTACAATGAATTGTTAAAATAGGTGACAGTACTACTGCCAGGCTGCTGCAAAGAATTGTTAAAACAGGTGACAGTACTACTGCCAGGCTGATGCAACAAATTGTTAAAACAGGTGACAGTATTACTGGCAGGCTGCTGCAACGAATTGTTAAAATAAGTGACAGTACTTCTGCCAGGCAACTGCAAAGAATTGTTAAAATAGGTGACAATACTACTTCCAGGCTGCTGCAATGAATGGTTAAAATAGGTGACAGTACTACTGCCAGGCTACTGTAATGAATTGTTAAAAATAGGTGATAGTACAACTGCCAGCCTACTGCAACAAATTGTTAAAATAGGTGACAGTATTACTGCCAGGATACTGCAGCGAATTGTTAAAACGGGTGACAGCACTACTGCCAGGCTGCTGCAACAAATTGTTAAAACAGGTGACAGTACTCCTGGTAGGCTACTGCAGCAATTTGTTAAAATAGGTGACAGTACTACTGCCATGCTGCTACAATGAATTGTTAAAATTGGTGACACTACTACTGCCAGGCAACTGCAAAGAATTGTTAAAATAGGTGACAGTACTACTTCCAGGCTGCTGCAATGAATTGTTAAAACAGGTGACAGTACTACTGCCAAGTTGCTGCAACGAATTGTTAAAATAAGTGACATTACTACTACCAGGATACTGCAACAAATTGTTAAAATAAGTGACAGTACAACTGCCAGGCTACTGCAATGACTTGGTAAAATAGGTGACAGTATTACTGCCAAGCTGCTGCAATGAATTGTTGAAATAGCTGTCAGAAGAACTGCCAGGCTACTGCAACGACTTGGTAAAATAGGTGACAGTATTACTGCCAGGCTGCTGCAATAAATTATTGAAATGGGTGACAGTACTACTGCCAGGCGATTGCAATGAATTGTTAAAATAATTGACAGTACAACTGCCAGGCTACTGCAACAAATTGTTAAAACAGGTGACAGTACTTCTGCCAGGCTACTGCAATGAATTGCTAAAATAGGTGACAGTACAACTGCCAGGCTACTAGAAGGAATTGTTCAAATAGGTGACAGTACAATTGCCAGGCTACTGCAACATATTGTTAAAATAGGTGGTAGTACAACTGACAGGCTACTGCAATGAATTGTTAAAATAGGTGACAGTATCACTGCTAGGCTACTGCAACAAACTGTTAAAATATGTGACAGTACTACTGCCAGGCTACTGCAATGAGCTGATAAAATAGGTGAAGGTACTACTGCCAAACTATTGCAACAAATTGGTAAAATAGGTGACAGTACAACTGCCAGGCTACTGCAATGAATTGTTAAAATAGGTGACAGTACTACTGCCAGGCTACCTCAACAAATTGTTAAAATAAGTGACAGTACTACTGCCAGGCAACTGCAAAGAATTGTTAAAAGAGGTGACAGTACAACTGCCAGGCTGCTGCAATGAATTGTTAAAATAGGTGAGAGTACAACTCCCAGGCTACTGCAATGAATTGTTGAAATAGGTGACAGTATAACTCCCAGGCTACTGCAATGAATTGTTAAACTAGGTGACAGTACTGCCAGGCTACTGCAATAAATTGTTAAAATAGGTGACAGTACAACTCCCAAGCTACTGCAATGCATTTTTCAAATAGGTGACAGTGGAACTCCCAGGCTACTGCAATGAATTGTTAAACTACGTGACAGTACAACTGCCAGGCTACTACAATGAATTGTTAAAACAGGTGACAGTACTACTGCCAGGCTGCTACAGCAAATTGTTAAAATATGTGACAGTACTCCTTCCAGGCTGCTGCAATTAATTGTTAAAATAGGTGACAGTACTACTGCCAGGCTACTGCAGTGAATTGGTAAAATAGCTGATGGTACTACTGCTAGGCAATTGCAATGAATTGCTAAAATAGGTGACAGTACAACTGCCAGGCTACTACAATGAATTGTTAAAATAGGTGACAGTGCTACTGCCAGGCTGCTACAACAAATTGTTAAAACAGGTGACAGTACTACTGGCAGGCTACTGCAACGAATTGTTAAAATAGGTGACAGTACAACTGCCAGGCTACTACAATGAATTGTTAAAATAGGTGACAGTACTACTGCCAGGCTGCTGCAAAGAATTGTTAAAACAGGTGACAGTACTACTGCCAGGCTGATGCAACAAATTGTTAAAACAGGTGACAGTATTACTGGCAGGCTGCTGCAACGAATTGTTAAAATAAGTGACAGTACTTCTGCCAGGCAACTGCAAAGAATTGTTAAAATAGGTGACAATACTACTTCCAGGCTGCTGCAATGAATTGTTAAAATAGGTGACAGTACTACTGCCAGGCTACTGTAATGAATTGTTAAAAATAGGTGATAGTACAACTGCCAGCCTACTGCAACAAATTGTTAAAATAGGTGACAGTATTACTGCCAGGATACTGCAGCGATTTGTTAAAACGGGTGACAGCACTACTGCCAGGCTGCTGCAACAAATTGTTAAAACAGGTGACAGTACTCCTGGTAGGCTACTGCAGCAATTTGTTAAAATAGGTGACAGTACTACTGCCATGCTGCTACAATGAATTGTTAAAATTGGTGACACTACTTCTGCCAGGCAACTGCAAAGAATTGTCAAAATAGGTAACAGTACTACTTCCAGGCTGCTGCAATGAATTGTTAAAACAGGTGACAGTACTACTGGCAGGCTGCTGCAGTGAATTGTTAAAATAGGTGACAGTACTACTGCCAAGTTGCTGCAACGAATTGTTAAAATAAGTGACATTACTACTACCAGGTTACTGCAACAAATTGTTAAAATAAGTGACAGTACAACTGCCAGGCTACTGCAATGACTTGGTAAAATAGGTGACAGTATTACTGCCAAGCTGCTTCAATGAATTGTTGAAATAGCTGTCAGTACAACTGCCAGGCTACTGCAACGACTTGGTAAAATAGGTGACAGTATTACTGCCAGGCTGCTGCAATAAATTATTGAAATGGGTGACAGTACTACTGCCAGGTGATTGCAATGAATTGTTAAAATAATTGACAGTACAACTGCCAGGCTACTGCAACAAATTGTTAAAACAGGTGACAGTACTTCTGCCTGGCTACTGCAATGAATTGCTAAAGTAGGTGACAGTACAAATGCCAGGCTACTAGAATGAATTGTTGAAATAGGTGACAGTACAACTGCCAGGCTACTGCAACATATTGTTAAAATAGGTCGAGTACAACTGACAGGCTACTGCAATGAATTGTTAAAATAGGTGACAGTATTACTGCTAGGCTACTGCAACGAACTGTTAAAATATGTGACAGTACAACTGCCAGGCTACTGCAATGAATTGTTAAATAGGTGACAGTACTACTGCCAGGCTACTGCAATGAACTGATAAAATAGGTGACAGTACTACTGCCAAACTATGCAACAAATTGGTAAAATAGGTGACAGTACAACTGCCAGGCTACTGAAATGAATTGTTAAAATAGGTGACAGTACTACTGCCAGGCTACCTCAACAAATTGTTAAAATAAGTGACAGTTCTACTGCCATGCTGCTACAATGAATTGTTAAAATTGGTGACACTACTACTGCCAGGCAACTGCAAAGAATTGTTAAAATAGGTGACATTACTACTACCAGGCTACTGCAACAAATTGTTAAAATAAGTGACAGAACAACTGCCAGGCTACTGCAATGACTTGGTAAAATAGGTGACAGTATTACTGCCAAGCTGCAGCCATGAATTGTTGAAATAGCTGCCAGTACAACTGCCAGGCTACTGCAACGTCTTGGTAAAATAGGTGACAGTACTACTGCCAGGCTGTTGCAATAAATTATTGAAATGGGTGACAGTACTACTGCCAGGCGATTGCAATGAATTGTTAAAATAATTGACAGTACAACTGCCAGGCTACTGCAACAAATTGTTAAAACAGGTGACAGTACTACTGCCAGGCTGCTGCAATGAATTGCTAAAGTAGTTGACTGTAAAACTGCCAGGCTACTAGAATGAATTGTTAAAATAGGTGACAGTACAACTGCCAGGCTACTGCAACATATTGTTAAAATAGGTGGCAGTGCAACTGACAGGCTACTGCAATGACTTGTTAAAATAGATGACAGTACTACTGCTAGGCTACTGCAGCGAACTGTTAAAATATGTGACAGTACTACTGCCAGGTTACTGCAATGAATTGTTAAATAGGTGACAGTACTATTGCCAGGCTACTGCAACAAATTGATAAAATAGGTGAAAGTACTACTGCCAGACTATTGCAACAAATTGGTAAAATAGGTGACAGTACAACTACCAGGCTACTGCAATGAATTGTTAAAATAGATGACAGTACTACTGCCAGGCTACCTCAACAAATGGTTAAAATAAGTGACAATACTACTGCCAGGCAACTGCAAAGAATCGTTAAAAGCGATGACAGTACAACTGCCAGGCTGCTGCAATGAATTGTTGAAATAGGTGACAGTATAACTCCCAGGCTACTGCAATGAATTGTTAAACTAGGTGACAGTACTGCCAGGCTACTGCAATAAATTGTTAAAATAGGTGACAGTACAACTCCCAGGCTACTGCAATGCATTTTTCAAATAGGTGACAGTGGAACTCCCAGGCTACTGCAATGAATTGTTAAACTACGTGACAGTACAACTGCCAGGCTACTACAATGAATTGTTAAAACAGGTGACAGTACTACTGCCAGGCTGCTACAGCAAATTGTTAAAATATGTGACAGTACTCCTTCCAGGCTGCTGCAATTAATTGTTAAAATAGGTGACAGTACTACTGCCAGGCTACTGCAGTGAATTGGTAAAATAGCTGATGGTACTACTGCTAGGCAATTGCAATGAATTGCTAAAATAGGTGACAGTACAACTGCCAGGCTACTACAATGAATTGTTAAAATAGGTGACAGTGCTACTGCCAGGCTGCTACAACAAATTGTTAAAACAGGTGACAGTACTACTGGCAGGCTACTGCAACTAATTGTTAAAATAGGTGACAGTACAACTGCCAGGCTACTACAATGAATTGTTAAAATAGGTGACAGTACTACTGCCAGGCTGCTGCAAAGAATTGTTAAAACAGGTGACAGTACTACTGCCAGGCTGATGCAACAAATTGTTAAAACAGGTGACAGTATTACTGGCAGGCTGCTGCAACAATTGTTAAAATAAGTGACAGTACTTCTGCCAGGCAACTGCAAAGAATTGTTAAAATAGGTGACAATACTACTTCCAGGCTGCTGCAATGAATTGTTAAAATAGGTGACAGTACTACTGCCAGGCTACTGTAATGAATTGTTAAAAATAGGTGATAGTACAACTGCCAGCCTACTGCAACAAATTGTTAAAATAGGTGACAGTATTACTGCCAGGATACTGCAGCGATTTGTTAAAACGGGTGACAGCACTACTGCCAGGCTGCTGCAACAAATTGTTAAAACAGGTGACAGTACTCCTGGTAGGCTACTGCAGCAATTTGTTAAAATAGGTGACAGTACTACTGCCATGCTGCTACAATGAATTGTTAAAATTGGTGACACTACTTCTGCCAGGCAACTGCAAAGAATTGTCAAAATAGGTAACAGTACTACTTCCAGGCTGCTGCAATGAATTGTTAAAACAGGTGACAGTACTACTGGCAGGCTGCTGCAGTGAATTGTTAAAATAGGTGACAGTACTACTGCCAAGTTGCTGCAACGAATTGTTAAAATAAGTGACATTACTACTACCAGGTTACTGCAACAAATTGTTAAAATAAGTGACAGTACAACTGCCAGGCTACTGCAATGACTTGGTAAAATAGGTGACAGTATTACTGCCAAGCTGCTTCAATGAATTGTTGAAATAGCTGTCAGTACAACTGCCAGGCTACTGCAACGACTTGGTAAAATAGGTGACAGTATTACTGCCAGGCTGCTGCAATAAATTATTGAAATGGGTGACAGTACTACTGCCAGGTGATTGCAATGAATTGTTAAAATAATTGACAGTACAACTGCCAGGCTACTGCAACAAATTGTTAAAACAGGTGACAGTACTTCTGCCTGGCTACTGCAATGAATTGCTAAAGTAGGTGACAGTACAAATGCCAGGCTACTAGAATGAATTGTTGAAATAGGTGACAGTACAACTGCCAGGCTACTGCAACATATTGTTAAAATAGGTCGTAGTACAACTGACAGGCTACTGCAATGAATTGTTAAAATAGGTGACAGTATTACTGCTAGGCTACTGCAACGAACTGTTAAAATATGTGACAGTACAACTGCCAGGCTACTGCAATGAATTGTTAAATAGGTGACAGTACTACTGCCAGGCTACTGCAATGAACTGATAAAATAGGTGACAGTACTACTGCCAAACTATGCAACAAATTGGTAAAATAGGTGACAGTACAACTGCCAGGCTACTGAAATGAATTGTTAAAATAGGTGACAGTACTACTGCCAGGCTACCTCAACAAATTGTTAAAATAAGTGACAGTTCTACTGCCATGCTGCTACAATGAATTGTTAAAATTGGTGACACTACTACTGCCAGGCAACTGCAAAGAATTGTTAAAATAGGTGACATTACTACTACCAGGCTACTGCAACAAATTGTTAAAATAAGTGACAGAACAACTGCCAGGCTACTGCAATGACTTGGTAAAATAGGTGACAGTATTACTGCCAAGCTGCAGCCATGAATTGTTGAAATAGCTGCCAGTACAACTGCCAGGCTACTGCAACGTCTTGGTAAAATAGGTGACAGTACTACTGCCAGGCTGTTGCAATAAATTATTGAAATGGGTGACAGTACTACTGCCAGGCGATTGCAATGAATTGTTAAAATAATTGACAGTACAACTGCCAGGCTACTGCAACAAATTGTTAAAACAGGTGACAGTACTACTGCCAGGCTGCTGCAATGAATTGCTAAAGTAGTTGACTGTAAAACTGCCAGGCTACTAGAATGAATTGTTAAAATAGGTGACAGTACAACTGCCAGGCTACTGCAACATATTGTTAAAATAGGTGGCAGTGCAACTGACAGGCTACTGCAATGACTTGTTAAAATAGATGACAGTACTACTGCTAGGCTACTGCAACGAACTGTTAAAATATGTGACAGTACTACTGCCAGGTTACTGCAATGAATTGTTAAATAGGTGACAGTACTATTGCCAGGCTACTGCAACAAATTGATAAAATAGGTGAAAGTACTACTGCCAGACTATTGCAACAAATTGGTAAAATAGGTGACAGTACAACTACCAGGCTACTGCAATGAATTGTTAAAATAGATGACAGTACTACTGCCAGGCTACCTCAACAAATGGTTAAAATAAGTGACAATACTACTGCCAGGCAACTGCAAAGAATCGTTAAAAGCGATGACAGTACAACTGCCAGGCTGCTGCAATGAATTGTTAAAATAGGTGACAGTACTATTGCCATGCTACTGCAGTGAATTGTTAAAATAGGTGACAGTACTATTGCCAGGCTACTTCAATGAATTGTTAAAAGAGGTGGCATTACAACTGCCAGGCTACTGCAACGACTTGGTAAAATAGGTGACAATACTTCTGCCCAGGCTGCTGCAATGAATTGTTGAAACAGGTGACAATACAACTCCCAGGCTACTGCATCAAATTGTTAAAGTATGTGACAGTACTACTGGCAGGCTACTGCAGTGAATTGTTAAAATATGTGAGAGTACAACTCCCAGGCTACTGCAATGAATTGTTGGAATAGGTGACAGTACAACTCCCAGGCTACTGCAATGAATTGTTAAACTAGGTGACAGTACTACTGCCGGGCTACTGCAACGAATTGTTAAAATAGGTGACAGTACAACTCCCAGGCTACTGCAATGAATTGTTGAAATAAGTGACAGTGGAACTCCCAGGCTACTGCAATGAAATGTTAAACTATGTGACAGTACAACTGCCAGGCTACTGCAATGAATTGTTAAAGTAGATGACAGTACTACTGCCAGACTGCTGCAACGAATTGTTAAAACAGGTGACAGTACTTCTGCCAGGCTACTGCAACGAATTGATAAAATAGCTGATGGTACTACTGCCAGGGAATTGCAACGAATTGCTAAAATAGGAGACAGTACAACTGCCAGGCTGCTGCAATGAATTGTTAAAACAGGTGACAGTACTACTGCCAGGCTACTGTAATGAATTTTTAAAATAGGTGACAGTACTTCTGCCAGGCTACTGCAACAAATTGTTAAAATAGGTGACAGTACTGCTGCCAGGCTACTGCAACAAATGGTTAAAATATGTGACAGTACAACTGCCAGGCTACTGCAACAACTTGATAAAATAGATGTCAGTATTACTGCCAGGCTACTGCAATAAACTGTTGAAATAGGTGACAGTACTACTGCCAGGCAACTGCAATGAATTGTTAAAATAGCTGACAGTACAATTGCCAGGCTACGGCAACAAATTGTTAAAACAGGTGACAGCACTACTGCCAGGCTGCTGCAACAAATTGTTAAAACAGGTGACAGTACTACTGCCAGGCTACTGCAATGAATTGCTAAAATAGGTGACAGTACAACTGCCAGATTAGTAGAATGAATTGTTAAAATAGGTGACAGTACAACTGCCACGCTGCTGCAACGAATTGGTAAAATAGCTGATGGTGTTACTGCCAGGCTGCTACAATGAATTGTTAAAATAGGTGACAGTGCTACTACCAGGCTGCTGCATTAAATTTTAAAAATATGTGACAGTACTACTGCCAGGCTGCTGCAATGAATTGTTAAAATAGGTAACAGTATAACTGCCAGGCTACTGCAACAAATAGTTAAAATATGTGACAGTACTGCTGCCAGGCTGCTGCAATGATTTGATGAAATAGGTGACAGTACTACTGCCAGGCTGCTGCAACACATTGTTAAATTTGGTGACAGTACAACTGCCAGGTTATTGCAATGAATTGTTAAAATATGTGACAGAACTACTGCCAGTCTTCAGCAACGTATTGTTAAAATAGGTGACAATACACCTGCCAGGCTACTGCAACAAATTGTTAAAACAGGTGACAGTACTACTTCCAGGCTGCTGCAATGAATTGTTAAAACAGGTGACAGTACTACTGGCAGGCTGCTGCAATGAATTGTTAAAATAGGTGACAGTACTACTGCCAAGTTGCTGCAACGAATTGTTAAAATAAGTGACATTACTACTACCAGGATACTGCAACAAATTGTTAAAATAAGTGACAGTACAACTGCCAGGCTACTGCAATGACTTGGTAAAATAGGTGACAGTATTACTGCCAAGCTGCTGCAATGAATTGTTGAAATAGCTGACAGTACAACTGCCAGGCTACTGCAATGACTTGGTAAAATAGGTGACAGTATTACTGCCAGGCTGCTGCAATAAATTGTTAAAACAGGTGACAGTACTACTGCCAGGCTGCTGCAACAAATTGGTAAAACAGGTGACAGTTCTGCCAGGCTACTGCAATGAATTGTTAAAGTAGGTGACAGTACAACTGCCAGGCTACTAGAATGAATTGTTAAAATAGGTGACAGTACAACTGCCAGGCTACTACAACGTATTGTTAAAATAGGTGGCAGTACAACTGACAGGCTACTGCAATGAATTGTTAAAATAGGTGACAGTACTACTGCTAGGCTACTGCAACGAACTTTTAAAATATGTGACAGTACAACTGCCAGGCTACTGCAATGAATTGTTAAATAGGTGATAGTACTACTGCCAGGCTACTGCAACAAATTGATAAAATAGGTGAAAGTACTACTGCCAGACTATTGCAACAAATTGGTAAAATAGGTGACAGTACAAGTGCCAGGCTACTGCAATGAATTGTTAATATAGGTGGCAGTACTACTGCCATTCTACCTCAACAAATTGTTAAAATAAGTGACAATACTACTGCCAGGCAACTGCAAGGAATTGTTAAAAGAGGTGACAGTACAACTGCCAGGCTGCTGCAATGAATTGTTAAAATAGGTGACAGTATTACTGCCATGCTACTGCAGTGAATTGTTAAAATACGTGACAGTACTATTGCCAGGCTACTTCAATGAATTGTTAAAAGAGGTGACATTACAACTGCCAGGCTACTGTAACAACTTGGTAAAATAGTTGACAGTACTTCTGCCCAGGCTGCTGCAATGAATTGTTGAAACAGGTGACAGTACAACTCCCAGACTACTGCATCAAATTGTTAAAGTAGATGACAGTACTACTGGCAGGCTACTGCAGTGAATTGTTAAAATAGGTGAGAGTACAACTCCCAGGCTAATGCAATGAATTGTTGAAATAGGTGACAGTACAACTCCCAGGCTACTGCAATGAATTGTTAAACTAGGTGACAGTACTACTGCCGGGCTACTGCAATGAATTGTTAAAATAGGTGACAGCACTACTGCCAGGCTGCTACAACAAATTGTTAAAATAGGTGACAGTACTCCTTCCAGGCTGCTGCAATGAGTTGTATAAACAGGTGACAGTACTAATGTCAGGCTGCTGCAACAAATTGTTAAAACAGGTGACAGTACTACTTGCAGGCTGCTGCAACGAATTGTTAAAATAGGTGACAGTACTACTGCCAGGCTACTGCAACGAATTGGTAAAATAGCTGATGGTACTACTGCCAGGCAATTGCAATGAATTGCTAAAATAGGTGACAGTACAACTGCCAGGCTACTACAATGAATTGTTAAAATAGGTGACAGTACTACTGCCAGGCTGCTGCAACGAATTGTTAAAATAGGTGACAGTACTACTGCTAGGCTACTGCAATGAATTGGTAAAATAGGTGACAGTACTACTGCCAGGCTGCTACAATGAATTGTTAAAATAGTTGACAGTACTACTTCCAGGCAACTGCAAAGAATTGTTAAAATAGGTGACAGTACTACTGCCAGGCTACTGTAATGAATTTTTAAAATAGGTGACAGTACTTCTGCCAGGCTACTGCAAGAAATTGTTAAAATAGGTGACAGTACTACTGCCAAGCTGCTGCAATGAATTGTTAAAATAAGTGAGATTACTACTGCCAGGCTACTGCAACAAATTGTTAAAATAGGTGACAGTACAACTGCCAGGCTACTGCAACGACTTGATAAAATAGATGACAGTATTACTACCAGGCTGCTGCAATAAATTGTTGAAATATGTGACAGTACTATTGCCAGGTGACTGCAATGAATTGTTAAAATAGCTGACAGTACAATTGCCAGGCTACTGCAACGAATTGTTAAAACAGGTGACAGCACTACTGGCAGGCTGCTGTAACAAATTTTTAAAACAGGTGACAGTACTACTGCCAGGCTACTGCAATGAATTGCTAAAATAGGTGACAGTGCAACTGCCAGGCTACTGCAACGAATAGTTAAAATATGTGACAGTACTACTGCCAGGCTGCTGCAACAATTTTTTAAAATATGTGACAGTACTACTGCCAGGCTGCTGCAATGAATTGTTAAAATAGGTGACAGTACAACTGCCAGGCTACTGCAACAAATAGTTAATATATGTGACAGTACTACTGCCAGGCTGCTGCAATGATTTGATAAAATAGGTGACAGTACTACTGCCAGGCTGCTGCAATACATTGTTAAATTAGGTGACAGTACAACTGCCAGGTTATTGCAATGAATTGTTAAAATATGTGACAGTACTACTGCCAGTCTTCAGCAATGAATTGTTAAAATAGGTGACAATACATCTGACAGGCTACTGCAACAAATTGTTAAAATAGGTGACAGTACTACTGTCAGGCTACTGTAATGAATTGTTAAACTAGGTGACAGTAAAGGATGGACATGGCTGTGGTGAATACATATTTTAACAAGAGGGAGGAGCATAGGGTGACATACAAGAGTGGAGGAAGATGCACACAGGTGGATTATATCTTATGTAGGAGGGCCTGTTTAAAGGAGATTGGAGACTGTAAAGTGGTGACCGGGGAAAGTGTAGTTAGGCAGCATAGGATGGTGGTTTGTAGGATGATTTTGGTGATTAAGAAGAGGAGGAGGGGTGTGAGGGCAGCACAAAGGATCAAATGGTGGAAATTGAAAAAGGGTAATTGTGAGGTGGAGTTCAGGGATGAGTTAAGACAGTCACTGGATGGCAGTGAAGAGTTACCAAATAGCTGAGTAACTACAGCAGAGCTAGTAAGGGAGACAGCTAGAAAGGTGCTTGGTATGACATCTGGACAGAGGAAGGACAGCAAGGAGACATGGTGGTGGAATGAAGAAGTACAGGAGAGTATACAGAGAAAGAGGTTGGCAAAGAAGAAGTGGGACTATCAGAGAGATGAAGAAAGTAGACAGGAGTATAAGGAGATGAGGTGCATGGCAAAGAGAGAGGTGGCGAAGGCTAAGGATAAGGTATATGAAGAGTTGTATGAAAGGCTGGACACTAAGGAGGGAGAAAAGGACCTGTACCGATTGGCTAGACAGAGGGACTGAGCTAGGAAAGATGTGCAGCAGGTAAAGGTGATAAAAGATAATGAGGGAAACATACTCAAAAGTGAGGAGAGTGTGTTGAGGAGATGGAAAGAGTACTTTGAGGGGTTGTTGAATGAAGAGAATGAGAGGAAGAGAAGGTTGGATGATGTGGGCATAGTGAATCATGAAGTACAATGGATTAGCAAGGAGGAAGTAAGGATAGCTATGAAGAGGATGAAGAGTGGAAAGGCTGTTGGCCCAGATGACATACCTGTGGAAGCATGGAAGTGTTTAGGTGAAATGGCAGTGGAGTTTTTAACCAGATTGTTTAATGAAATCTTGAAAAGTGAGAGGATGCCTGAGGAATGGAGAAAAAGCATTTTGGTTCCGATTTTTAAGAATTAGGGGGATGTGCAGAGCTGTAGTAACTACAGAGGGATTAAATTGATCAGTCACAGCATGAAGTTATGGGAAAGAGTAGTGGAAGCTAAGTTAAGACGGGACATGATGATTAGTGATCAGCAGTATGGTTTCATGCTGGGAAAGAGCACTACAGATGCGATGTTTGCTCTGAGAGTGTTGATGGAGAAGTACAGAGAAGGTCAGAAGGAGTTGCATTGTGTTTTTGTAGACTTAGAGAAAGCATATGACAGGGTACCTAGAGAGGAGTTGTGGTATTATATGAGGAAGTCAGGAGTGTCAGAGAAGTATGTAAGTGTGGTACAGGATGTGTATGAGGGTGACAGCGGTGAGGTCTGTGGTGGGAGTGATGGATGCTTTTAAGGTGAAAGTGGGGTTACATCAAGGATCAGCTCTGAGCCCTTTCTTATTTGCAATGGTGATGGACAGGTTGATAGACGAGATCAGACAGGAGTCCCCATGGACCATGATGTTTGCAGATGACATTGTGATCTGTAGTGAGAGTAGGGAACAGGTGGAGCAGACCCTGGAGAGATTGAGATATGCTCTAGAGAGAAGAGGAATGAAGGTCAGCAGGAGTAAGACAGAATATATGTGTGTGAATGAGAGGGAGGATAAAGGAATGGTGAGGATGCAAGGAGTAGAGGTGGCAAAGGTGGATGAGTTTAAATACTTGGGATCAATAGTTCAGAGTAACGGTGAGTGTGGAAGAGAGGTGAAGAAGAGAGTACAGGCAGGATGGAGGGGGTGGAGAAGAGTGTCAGGGGTGATTTGTGACAGACGAGTACCAGTAACAGTGAAAGGGAAGGTCTACAAGAGGGTAGTGAGACCAGCTATGTTATATGGGTTGGAGACAGTGGCATTGACAAAAAGGCAGGAGTTTAAGATGGATGTGGCAGAGTTAAAGATATTAAGATTTGCAGTGGGTGTGACGAGGGTGGACAGGATTAGGAATAAGTATATTAGAGGGTCAGCCCAGGTTGGAAGGTTTGGAGACAAAGCCAGAGAGGCAAGATTACATTGGTTTGGACATGTGCTGAGGAGGGATGCTGAGTATATTGGAAAAAAGATGCTAAAGATGAAGCTACCAGGTAACAGGAAAAGAGGAAGGCCTAAGATAAGGTTTATGGATGTGGTGAGAGAGGACGTGCAGGTGGTTGGTGTGACAGAGCAAGATGCAGAGGACAGGAAGAAATGGAAACAGATGATCTGCTGTGGTGACCCCTAACGGGATCAGCCAAAAGATGATGATGACAGTACTACTGCCAGGCTACTGCAATGAATTGTTAAAATAGGTGGTAGTAATACTGCCAGGCTACTGTAATGAATTGTTAAAATAGGTGGCAGTAATACTGCCAGGCTACTGCAATGAATTGTTAAATTAGGTCAGATTTAAGTTGTTGGCTTATGGTGTTAGTGTGCACAGTGTGGCTTATGTTAGGATTATATTACATCTTGGCACTTCAGTATGAATTTACATGATTCTCTCTCTATCTCTGGGACTGCTCATATATAGGTTTATAAAGTGAGTCAATAGAAAGCTTAGCTACAGCTTTGGCTCTGTACATTTCATTAAATGGCATGCATTGTAATGCTGTGCTATGAAAAATACAACAAGCTGGTGAAGAAGTCACACCAGTGCTCAAGAAACATTTTTGGGGGCTCAGGCCTGCAGCCTCGGTATAAGGAGAAATGACAAACAGAAAAGATAAATGACAAAAACTGACAAGAAAACATTATGCAGCTGAGAAGGGAAATATAGAAGGCGGTTATGTTAATACATGTAAGTCAGTAATGTATGGAATATTCAGCATTTCTCATATATCAAATCTGTGGTTATATGGCATCATTATTTATATGCTTTGGATATGGAAAAAGTCTGCACAACACAATGGGTTAATCAGTGAATTTGATATTTTTATAAGAAAGATTTTGAGCTTGACAATTACTTTATATAAAGGCATTCCTATTTTGGCATAATACAATAGGCACTTCATTGTCCATGGAAAGTGTTTACCTATATACAATACAAAAGGAGTTTGTTGTATAACACTTATTGTGCTCATTGACAGTACGAAATGGTTGCTACAAGCCAAGTATTTGTTTATTTATTTTTAAACAGGTTAGTCTTACTGACATGGTGGTGAGCAAGGAAAAGGCTCCCATGTAACAGATAAATATATATGTCAGATGTAGCTAAACAAAGTGTTATATAAATCAATGACAGTGAAAAAATGATATAGGTATTTGTGCTTGTCATATCAGTGACTATTACGCAAATAAAGTCTTCATTACTGAAGATACTAAGTCTATATGAAATTACTTGGTACTAAACCTTGAGGCAGACCCTCTAGGGAGTATATTCAAACTAATCATAAAATTCAGCATTTGTGTAGCTTGAGTTGATGTTTATTTTAAATTCCTTGATTTGGTTTTAGTGTGCCTCATAGGCATGTTTTTAATGACTTGAACTTTAACATGGTATTACAATGCAGTCGTACATGCTCTTGGGAGTACAACCAAATCTAAACTGGTAGCTCATTTTGCAAATTCAGGAGGGTGTTTTCTATTACTACCACAGAAGAGTAGTGAATTTATAATGTGCTGTTTTATGAAATAGGCACCGAATCATATGAACTGTTGTGCAACTTAATAGCACCAGAACAACCTGCAGCAAAGCCTTTTATCGTATAAAATATTAAGACCCAACATTTTAGTGATACCTGACTAACACTACTTTCATCACCAGAAACTATTTAGAAGGAACAGCCAGCATCATGAGCATTATTTGAAGTGCGTAAATTGTGTATCAGCAGAAGCACAAAGGGCAGCTTCATTACTTGTGTAACAGATGCCATGTTCATAAACAGAAGAGGTCATTTGGTGTTCTTTCTCCATGCACCATTAACAGAACTGAATGATGCACAACAGCACAGTGCAAAACATTATTCTCACTGAAGCATTGCAAAGTAATGTAGTGCAGCCTGCATATACTGAAACAGTGGGGGGATGGAGGTGGAGACTTGTATAAAACAATGACTAGTTTATGCACATCATAGCCAGTCTGTTTGCACTGAAGACAATGCAGGGCTTCTGCACCCTCTCAACAAATGAACACTGTAGTGTACACAGTACATGCAGACTGTGGCTCCGAGACACAATATTATCCTCAGCGACTGCTGATCTTGTAGGTATTATAAGTATTATACTAGCTAGAAGATAGCTTATTCTTTGTTCATATCTAGTTTGTTTATGTTGCATCACTTTGTTGATATTCCTTTTGTCATATAAATAAGTATGGTGTTATATATTTTATTTTACAGTATTAGCTACTAGGCTTCACATGAAAAATGTCTTCCTTGAGGAATCTAATGTGGTTACCTGGTCTTAATACATGAATAAATAAATGCATACATAAGAAAAAGCATGAAAGTGCTGTATTTTGGAAAGGTAGACTTTAAAAGGTAATGGTATACTATATGCATTCCTTGATAGCAGTAGATGATTGTAGCAGACTGAAAGAGTAGATTAGTGTACTTGAAAGGAATCTTAGTGGAAGCAATACATTGCTCAAGAGAGCAAAGGCAAGAGAGGGAGCTAGAGAGAGAGACAGATAGACATAGAGAGAATTACATGTTTTTTTCAAAACAAGTGGCTGAATAACTTAGTATGTTATCGGCTCTTATACTCACTGAGTATGTGCAGACATGTAGCCAAGAGGAACATGACAGCAAACCTGGATAAACAGATGGAAGAGAAAGCAGCCAAGAAAAGCAAAAGGGAAGCAGCAGAAAACATGTCACCTGGTGAAAGACAGGGTTTCAATTTTTTAGCATACTAGTAAAAAAGAGTAAGGTCTGTATCTTCGCCATGAAAAAATTTCAGTCCTTCCTCGGATGTAAAAAGTGTGAGCACCCATGTCTGTAAGAAAAGCATAGTACAGTTTAAAATGAACAGCTTTCAAGTAAAGTGCTTGTCATATTTGCTCTGGCTAACATTTATAGCCGAAACTGTTTATATAAGAACATGCAATTGTTCTTTAAGTATCCCATCAGTTCACACCACAGCAGCTTTCTTCATAAGTTTAACTAAATGCTGTCACTGACACAGACAAGGTGACCTCTGATGATGGGCTATCACGGCTTATGCTGACAGAGATGAAACAGCTTGCTTTGATGCAAGGCTGAGTCCAGGCATGAACAGCAATTTTCCAACCAGTAGCATCATCACAGAAAAAAATGTGCGTCATTGTTAAAAATAAAATCAACAATGTTGTTTTCAGTATATAAACTAAAAAAGCTGTGGATCAGTGTCTAAACAAACAGATCATTCAGTGGGAGAATGTGACGACAGGTCACCCCGGTAATTTTTGCTGATTTACTTGATGTGATTACCCATTGCCATTTCATTGTTCTGTGTTATTGTTACACTCCACATACTTATAAAATTAAAATAAAATCATGTAAGAAAGGTCCTCTGCACATACATATAAACTCCAATGAATGGAGTGCTGCAGTCTCCTAAGTAACAACGATACTAAATTTTAAAAATGTCCGAGTGTTCTGTAGCATATTTCCTCATAGTAATGTTAGGTATTTGTTAAAGATGAACATTCTAACCTCAAAGTCCTAATCTGAAAACATTTAAACATATAGTGAATAAATTAACAAAAATTTTAGATCATTAGTCATATTCTGTGGCTTTCCAGTCTTTCTCTTATGTCTCTTAAATAAAAATAAGAGCCGTGACTCCTTCGATAGCGATTGATCCTCATTCCTTCTGCATTGCTAGGCAAACATGACTGCTCCCTGTTCATACTGGCTGCATCTTGGCTCTTATTTACCCTGGTGCACTAGTGGCGCAGTTACTTCTGCATAACCAAGGTCCTAGATCTGACCACATTGTATGGAGATCCAGTGGCTTCTAACTACAGTTCTACCCATAATCCCTGGTGTTTTGTTGCCTTCTGAATTTGACACTATGGCCCACATTCTCCTCTCAGGCTGGCCTATTCACACTGCTCATTTTCTCTGGCTGCCAGAGGTGTTTCATACATGTATGGTGGATACCAGAGTATATATCATTCATTCTCAGAGCATACTGTCCAGATACTTGCAAAATTCAGTCTTACCCTAGATTAGCTAAAATTATGTTTGAGTTTATTAAACAATATATCACATCTGTAGTAATTTGTAGTAATAATGGGCCTAGTTAGTAAAACTGTCAAATCTATTTGTGACTTGAACAGCGCAACAGCTATTAAATAACTGTTAATATTTGTTTACTGATTGATTACCTATTGATCTTGTTGCTGAAAGGAGAAGCATGCTATTCTGTTTTACACTGCTTACCTGTGTCTACAAAACATAAGTGCAGATCAAAGCCAGGCCAAATAAAGTTAGTGTAGGAGTTTTTAAAAGGCATATGGTTCATAGGTTCATAGGTTGGTACTCGGCTATCGGCCCTAGGGCCTATACAAGCCTAGCCATAACAGTTTCCTGGATATTTCTCCCACAATATTGACTTTCCTGGACCCCTGCCTAGCATGGTGACTGATGTGAATTTCCTATCTCCCATCCAATTGTCAAGGTTCCTTTTGAAGTGCGCCAAGGAGGCACTCTGCTTGACATGTATGGGCAGTCTATTCCAGAGTATGGGGAGTCTCTGGGTCAGGAACCTATGCCTCCAGCATGTTTTGTTCATTGTGATGACAAGGTTTAGATCCCTGGAGCATGTGGCTCTGAGGGATTGGGATTTCTTTTAGTGGAGCATGTCCAACAGCTCAGGGTTTGACATGGCCTTGTATGTTAAGCAGAGATCACCTCTGAGTAGACGATATGCCACAGAGTATAGATGGAGTATTTTTAGACGGTCAGTATAGGGCATCTGCTTTAGGTCTGTGATTCTTTTAGTGAGGTATTTCTGCAGCCTTTCCAGCTGTTGCAGATGTCTTGTGAGGTACATGCCAAATGGGGCGTTGTACTCTATAATGAGCCTAATGAGGGATGAGTACAGTGGGACAATGACCTCCTTTTTTCTGGATGAAAAGCTCTTAGTGATGAGGTGTGCCACATAGAAGGATTTCCTGACTGTTGTGGCAATGTGGTTATCAAAGGTGAGGCCACTGTCCACCTGTGTCCCTAAGTCTCTCATCACACTTTCTGTGTTTAGTGTACTGCCACCTATGTGGTAATTCATGGGTACATGGTTTTTCCCAAAGGGGATAACTATACATTTCTTGGCATTAAGCTTGAGCCCATGACTCTGGCACCAAGCATCTGTTTATGTAAGGCCCTTTTGTAGAATATCCACATCATTTGGGATTCAATAATGGCTCCCAGTTTGCAGTGATCTGTGAACTTTGTTAGCCAGAATCCCTTAGTGTTGGCCTGTACTTCAGAGAAGTAGATGCCAAACAAGAGCGGTCTCAGGACTGAACCCTGAGGTACTCCATTTGTCACTTGTCTGGAGCTGGATTTGGAGTCAGCTACTTTTACAGTGTGGGTTCTGTCAGTAAGCCAGTTGGCAACCCATCAAGTGACGTAGGGATTTATGCCCAGCTTAGTAAGTTTATCTATGATTCCAGAGTGAGGGATAGTGTCGAAGGCTTTGACGAGGTCCAGATAGGCTGTGTGGACCACCTTACCTTCGTTCACAGCTCTGGAGACTGATTCGAAGAAGTCAATCAGATTCAGGAGACAAGATCAGCCCTTCATGAACCCAAACTGGGTGGGGTCCAGTGATTGAAGGTTGCCAATGTCTTTGTTTATAAGTTCCATGATAATGCGTTCCATGCCCTTGCAGATCAGGCTCGTCAAACTGATGGGATGGTAGTTCCCAGGATCCAAGGTGGATCCTCCCCTTGTGGAGTGGGATAACTGTAGCTGTGTGCCACTCAGTGGGCACAAAGCCTGAGGTGAGGCTATGATTAAACATGATACTTAGGTGACGTGCCAGTTCATTTTGTAGTTCATGTAGTACGCAGCCCGGGATATCATCTGGTCCCATGGATGCTGTATTCTTAGCTTTAGAGAGTGTGGTTTCTATCTGTGTGGCCGTGATTACTGGAATTTGGCAATCTTTTGGTATTGAGATGGGCCCTTTAGGGGGTGAGAGGGGTGGTGAAGTTTGCACTAAATCGATCTGCCAGGATATTGGCAATATCCTTGGGATCAGTATATTTAATGCTATTCTGTTGTAGCTCAGAGCATATCTGAGCATTGCCATTTAGATTCTTGACATAACTATAGAATGCCTTGTGGTTGTCTTTGGAATTTTTGGCAATTTTATTTTCTTAACTAGCTTTGAAGGATTTTATGAGGGATGTTTACTGTTAATTATTATACATCGTGGTCTATGAAGAACCAAAAGGTATTAATTTATATATTTTTTCTTATTTTTCTTTTTCTTTACTTACTAGCATAATCTGATCCACAAAGACCATTATTTTAGACTCAGACCAGGAACACTCTCTGGTGTTATGATTTACTCAGAGTCATACAGTGGTCAAATGAAAGCTAAGGGATCTGAACTATGGACAACAGACCCACAGAAGCAATTAGTTAAACCCACACAAAGCAAACACGCACACACAAACACACACATACACACACACACACACACACACACACACACACACACACACACACACACACACACACACACACACACACCTACACACACACACATATAACAGCAATTACATATCTTATATCAAAAATATAAAAAAAATGTATATGCTAATAATAAAAGAAATACAAAACAACTTAATAGGTTGTCCATTTTTTAAGTGCAATAATGCCCTCCAGGATGGTCTTTCCAGAGAAATAACAGACCTGTCAGGAATGTGGAGGGGTATGGAAGCCCTCTGCCACCAAACAGGACATCTGGGTGGTCTGATATTTCCCTGTAGCACCCATCCTGGTGTGCATTATTGCTTACTTAATAAAGTATTACATTTTAATTAGGAAGCATTTTTGCTCCATTTTTATAGTTCATTCTTTCAAAGTCCACATGAGAGTATTAACCACACTTATATGTTATATGTTGTTCTGAAGTTGCAAACCTCTTCAGGGCTATCCTCTTATATTAGCACTGTGTTGGAAGACAGCTATGAAGAAAAAACTTTAGCCAAGTCAACAAATGTAGGTGTGTGTGTGTGTGTGTGTGTGTCTGTGTGTGTGTGTGTGTGTGTCTGTGCATAGATGCATGTAAACGCACAGGTGTGTGTGTTTGTTGGAGTCCATCTGTACTCCTGTATCTGTATGTGTGTTTGAGTCTGTGTACGTGTGTGTGTGCGTTATTATTAAACACTTACAGAATGTGTATTTTATATGTAAAATACAT
This sequence comes from Protopterus annectens, assembly GCF_019279795.1. Taxonomy (NCBI): domain Eukaryota; kingdom Metazoa; phylum Chordata; order Ceratodontiformes; family Protopteridae; genus Protopterus; species Protopterus annectens. The sequence goes on from NC_056727.1 coordinate 761,477,383, forward strand.
TCACCAACAGCAATTACATATCTTATATCAAAAATATAAAAAAATATGTATATGCTAATAATAAAAGAAATACAAAACAACTTAATAGGTTGTCCATTTTTTAAGTGCAATAATGCTCTCCAGGATGGTCTTTCCAGAGAAATAACAGACCTGTCAGGAATGTGGAGGGGTATGGAAGCCCTCTGCCACCACACAGGACTTCTGGGTGGTCTGATATTTCCCTGTAACACCCATCCTGGTGTGCATTATTGCTTACTTAATAAAGTATTACATTTTAATTATGCAGCATTTTTGCTCCACTTTTATAGTTCATTCTTTCAAAGTCCACATGGTAGTATTAACCACACTTAACACTTTCATCGACTTTAGTAATGGACTTCATCAGCATAACAAGCAGTAAAACAATCAACAATAGTCTCAGATTAATGACATCACAACCTTCCAACCAATGAACACAATTAATTATACCAAATTAAGTTATACATAATACTGAACCAATTTGTGTTTTAGCACATAATTTTTTAGCTATAGCCTTTGTTTTCCAGAAAATACCTGAAATCATTTCAAAATGTTCCACAACACACTGAGATGTCCATTTCTGAATTTCTCAAGTACAAAATAATATTATCTGCAATAGAACCGACTTTTCTTGATTAGCATAGTGATTATATCATTGAATTTCTGAGTCCCTTAGTTTAATAGCCAATAATTAGAAATATAAAGCAAATAAGAAAGGAAAAAGAAGACACCCCTGCCTGGTTCTACTGTTCAAACACAACTTATTGGTTAGGAGCCCTCCCACTTTAATTCTTGCCTCTGATCCTTCATATGCCCTCAAAATTAGCCTTATTATTTTATCAGGGAATATAAATGATTCCATTGCCGTATTTATAAAATTCCAGCTTAATCTGCAAAATGCTCTTCCTGCATCAAGACACACCAACAACAGCGATATTTTTTACATTCTGCTTTCCTCTAGATCATCATTATGTGATGTAATCAGGAAGTATTAGACATGTGGTTCACTTTAAAGAGGGAAGTGATGTAATTAGGAAGTATTAGACATGTGGTTCATTTTGTTTGAAGAGGGAAGTGATGTAATTAGGAAGTATTAGAAGTGGTTCAGGTTAAAATTTCTTATTGGTTAGTTTAATTGATGTTTGTGTGCAAAGTTTTGTTTAAAAGTTTGGGTCTGTATTTGAATCACCTTATAATCATAGTTTAACATTGAAATGGTAGTATATGATGCTAGTATTTAACCTGTTTGGGTAATACAGACAGCACCAGTGGTGGCTGGTGACTTCAAATCATAGGGGGGCTGCAGGAGACAACTGAATGGGTGGGGTCAATGGGAATGGGTGTGGCCAACTAGAATGGGGAGGGGCTATGCTCAAAACCACAAAAACTGTAACTTTAATTAAATACTCTGCCCTGGGTGCCAAACCATCATTATGATAGTCCAATCAAGACAAAATGAAGTATAGAAGAAAAAACATATTTCAATCTGTTGGCTGCATGACAGCTTACTTAATATCTAGATGGAAACAAAAAGGTTGTGAGGCATGAAAAATAAATTACTTTTTAAATACATTACTGGAATGCTAGTCAAAATCAAGTATAAGAATAACAAGCAGCACTCAACTCAAACCACTTCTCCTTGTACTCTAGTTCTAATTATAATTTATATTCAGCTTTATTAAAGTACCAAGTAATATGCTGAAAGTAGCAATCTCTGTGATACCCCCACTTGTAAAAATGTTTCTTATCCAAAAAGACCTGCTGCCTGACAACAACTATCTACTTGTTTCATGGGGAGAACATGATCAAAGTAAATAATGAAAAGCAAACAGGAAACAAGCTCAACATACATTGCTTAAAGGATTACTGCACAGGATATGGACCGCACATAATAGATTGGCATTCTGTTTAGTTTGCAGGTAAAGCCTGTAATGAGCTCTTAAAATAATGTAATCCTGTCCTTTATTAAAAATACTGTCATATGCATTTCAATACACAAGGCTTATATGTTATCTAGTTATGTAAGTATTCTCTGCATGGCAACAACAGAAAGGCTTTCAATGTTGGCAGTTCTTTAACAGTATGCTTATTAAAACTTGCTTGCATCTTACAGTCTCAGACAAGCTTACCAGATGGTCATTAAAGCACTGCTACTTAAACACAGAGCAACAGGCACTTTCTGAATAATAAGCATAAATCAACAGTATAAAAATATGACAGAAACCAGAACATTCTGCAAAATCAAGGACAGATGAAAAGCCATTGTAGTACTTGTGTCTACCTTGGATGGGGGGATAGTCTGCACATTTACACTGCATAACTGCTCCTTGCCTTGCTTGGACACATCCAGAGTCACTTCATGGGGGGGGGATGCAACTAGTATGTCACAATTTGAAATGTCTCTGGCTGACTGTGATGGCCCTAACATTTTTGTCATACCTCTCAACCTCAGAGCAAGAAATCTGGACAAAGCCATACACAGAAGTGGGACAAAGTCCTAAAAATAAGGACACCTTTTAAATATGGCTCTTATAAACTTAGAAAGATAATGGAATAGTAGGTCTTGCATTAGTATGAATTTTCTGAAGGGTATGAAATCTGAAACTGAAATGTCTGTCATTATTTTCTAACTTCAGTCTTTAATGATTTGCCACTAATTTGCCAAAAAAAAAAAACAATTTTATGAAAAATGGACCAAAAATGTGATTCAAAAATATAAAATAGCCACACAATACAGCTGGGAACCTGTCAAAGAAGGGACATTTTTTAATATTAGTACTGTTAACTTGAGCAGCTGGCAAAATAAAAGAATCTACATGCATTTCTGAAATAAAAGTAAATATGTAACTGATTATTACAGTTATTTATTAATTGTAAACCCTCCATGTTTTCTTCCAAAGTTGCCATTTTGCAGAGGGATTATTAGGGGAAGAGCAACATTTTGAGCCAAAATTGGGAACAGTTGAGAGGTTGTTTGGATATGCCTAATTCTATAAAGCAATTTATTTGCATGTACTTCTCAACCTGTTAATGCAGAAAATCTGGACAAGGCCAAATATATGGGGGGAACATATAAACAGTACTAATAATTGCTCTTGTATAAACTGAGACACTTGATCGAATAACAGGTCTTGATTTAGCATACATTTTTCTGAAGGTTATGAAGTCTGAAACTCAGTGTCTGTCATTATTTAGTGACTTCATTCCTAAATTATTTAACAGAAAACCACAAATTTTATGAGGAACAAACGAAAAATAAGAAGCAAAAATCTATTCATTCTGCAAAAATCTGGACAGTTGAAAGGTATAGTTCAGCCAGGGCTTTCTTTGAGTTTGCTGCCCTTCCCCCCTCACAAAATCATGGTCAAATGGAGCTTCCCCCCCTACAGCCATTCCAATGAACCATTACTTGACTATTTCACCCCATTTACCATAAACACTAATGTGCATACTGCTTTACTTCTGCGATGATTTGGACTTCATTTAAAAGTTTTATTTTGCATTTTACAGTGCAAACACTAATAGATATCATATCTGCTAAACAAAGCAATGCAGTCTCACAATGAGAACAGACTTAGCATTAAAACTTCTCTGCCCTTGAAAACTCACAATCACTGAAGCAGCATTGAAACCCACATTCAGAGAAAATACATTTTGCCAGTGGCAGATTAACTTTGGGTTTGGGCTGTTTTCAAATCACAGGCCCCTTGCACACGAAACATACACATGCTCTTTCATACACCTTCCTGATTGTATTAAATGATATTCCTTGTACAATACAGTACAGTTTTAGAGGATGTTTTAAATTTATTGTTTTGAAATTTTTCCAGTAAACAATGAAGCAAAATGCATGCACCAGTAATGACAAAACTGCCCAATTCAGAACATTTCCATCATAAAAGTCTACTCAAACTTCTACAGTCCACCAGTATCAGTACATATGCACAATCTCTAAAGAAGTAAAAGTCATCTAAATAATTCCACATTAAAGAGATCTGTAACTAATGAAGAGGTTGCAGCTTGCAAACAACTTTGTATGTTATTGTTTCATCTACAAATAAAGTGCCCATTACCCTTGAGGAATAAATTGCCTATCTTACACTAAAAAAAAAATGATAAGCTAGTAGTATTGCAATAGGGAATGGATGGCAAACTGATAACAGGTTCATAATTACTAGGTATCTTCACATCCACCCCTTTTACAACACAGTACAGTATCAGAAATGCATCTATCTACTGTGGGAGTAGAACCCACAGCCTTCTGCATCAAAAGCAAGTATACTACCTGTTGTGCTATTAACAGTGCAAGCAGATGCAGCATAAGCAGCACTAAACTTTTGCTCCCCTACAGCTCTCAGCTCCTTGTAAAATCTACTTAGTTGTATCTCTGAACTTTGCAGCACAAAGAAATCTGGAAAAAGCCAAAGTTTATTGTGGGGGGGGGGGGGGACAAAAGCCCAAAAAACAGGGACACATTTTAAACATTGCTTGTATAATATTGGAAAGTTGCTAGAATAAAATGCTGTGTTACCACCATACATTTCACTGCCAAGCCTTAAGCCCAGGACCCTGTGCAAAAGAGTCAGAGCAGCATACCACTATGCCAAATCAGCTGTTTTGTAAAAGAGGAAGACAGAAACTTAAATGGCCACCATCAGTTCTCACCATAGTACAGCTGTCAACATCTTAGCACAAGACACCTGAACAAAGCCAATAATGGATGAATACAGCCCCCAAACATTCAGTGACTTCAGTTCTCACCATAGCTCTCAACCTCTTAGCAAAAAACACCTGGACAAAGCCAGTAATGGGGGAATATAGCCCTCAAACATATTCAGTGAATTCAGTTCTTACCATAGCTCTCAACCTTAGCACAAAACCTGGATGAAGCCAATAATGGGGGAATACAGTCCCAAAAACTAGGGACAAATTTCAAATATCCATCTTATACACTTAGAAAATTGCTAGAATTAAAGCTTTTGTGTTACCATGCACTTTCTGAAGAATATGAAGTCTGATATTCAAATGCATGTCATTTTTAATATTTATTAACCAGGAAAGTCTGACTTGGAACAAAAGCTACCTAGTACAGAGGCCCAGGGAGAAACACTCCAGACAGACACATGTCTTTGTAAGATGGGAGGACACTAGAGGAAACAAAAACAGGGAGGGCATACAGACTCCACACAGAAGGTAAGGCACCCCAGCCAAGAATCAAACCAGAGACCATGTAGCTGTCAGGCAACAATGCGACCACTGTACCAATGCACTACTGGCTATGCAAGGACATAAAAATACAGAAACCACAGATTTTATGAGGAACAGAACAAGTATGAGGGAAAAATCTTTAACATTTTTACAAATGGTGGTGGGTAGGGAATTCAGGCACTTGCCACCTGGGCCCAAGGTACAGGGTTCAAGCCTTATTCTCTACCCACCACCATGTAGCACCTGGGGCATTACACATACACACACACACTCTTCTGCAGTTGACCATCAACTGCCCCCCTCTATACTCCTCAATCATTGGGTCTAACAGACTGACCTTAGCCTCTCCCAGGTGCAATCAGACCACAGTCTGGGGCTGGTGAGGAGATCAAGGACAGTGATGTAGTAAAAAAAAATGGATGCTGGTGCAGTGTCATGCTGGTTGTCAAGGAGTGTGCTCTAGCTCATGTTCCCTTATGGCAGCTTTAGCAGCTCCATGATTACTGACTTTGGGAGGTGCAAGTAGAACCTTCTGACTGAGTGTCTCACTGCTTGTACAGTACAGACCTGGCCAAGCCCATATTAAAGCCAGCCTTTTAGGATGCCTTCTTCCCCTCAGGATGGGTGAGCTGACATCTGCTGCTCCCTCTCACCTTCCCCCTGCAGCACTTCCAGTGCTCATGACACCTAATCGAACACAAATCTTTTGATGCACAATAAGGACTTTATCTCGCTTTACCATGGGGCCACTTTTTTATGCTTTTCACTGAATTTTATTCAGTGAATTTTCTTCCATGATTGATTTACATTTGCTGAATCAGTCAGTGACCAACTGTCATAGATCAATGTTCAACTTCTAGCCCGAATCGTTAATCAAGTTTTCTACATTTTTGTAATGCAGCTCCTACCAAAATAAAACACAAAGCAAAAGTAGTCCTAAATAAATACACACACACACACACAAACACACATGCACACAACTGTGCCACACACACACACACACACACACACACACACACACACACACACACACACACACACACACACACACAGTACCCACAAGAAATAAAGTAGACAGGTAAAGCAAGGTGCCACTGCTAGGTTCAATTTTGCGTTAAACGCGTGGTGTAATTACAAAGCTGTATGCTCTGTAAGCCGATTATAACCGATTTGTTCCATATTACATTGAATGCAGTTATGATGAGCTCAGACTATGAGATCAACCAATAAAGACAATGAACCAGAAAGGATTGTAGCACAAAAACAACCTGTAAATGTTTCTTCAGACATCAGAGCTACTCGGTTCTCCGCATAACAATATATGCCTTTGAGGCATTAAGCTATTGATTCTTGCCGGTTCTGATTAAACATGGTCTCCTGGTGATTGAAAGCTTATATGCAGTAAAACTTGTGTTTCACTGCAAATAAAGTACCATTCGAGATCAGTGTACTTTTCTGCTTAAACATTTTCTCTGTGAATAAATACCACAACCTGAAGTTGTTTGGGTTGTGTCAATAAATTAAAAACAGAAGTCAGTGGTTTAGACACAGACACACACAGACACACACAGACATGCACACCTTACCTGGGTCAGGTAATCCTTCCACAACTTCGTTTGTTGGAGCAGCACTACATACATCCACAGCGCCCAGGTAATTCATAATCAGTTGCTTCGTTAAGCCTGCGAGATGTCCTTCCCTTGCCTGCTAACGTTGCAGTCCGAATCTGATCCCTTTCCTGCGACAGTCTATGCAGTTATAACTGCATAGACCTCTGGGATCTCTGCACTTGAATGGTTTGTAATCCGGACTGCTGTTGAGACAGTCTGCGCATGCTCCAGACTGTCTCAGCAGCAGTCCGGAAATGCTAGTGCGCATGCGCGAAAGTCCACAATTTGCAATCGTTTTTTTCTTTTTTGTTTTTATTTGATTTGATTTTCTTTTCTTTTCTTAATTTACAGCTGGAGGGGCTGCAGCCCGGCAGTCCAATAGCACGGGCCACCCCTGGACAGCACAAGTTTCTTTCAGTAAGCTGGAGTTTTTCTTCCTCTTGATATATTATTAAACAAAATCTTCCAAATCTTCATCACTTTTTTCCTTCCTAACTTCCAAAGTTCCACAGGAATACCATCTGTTCCTGAAGACTTTCCTACAGATTGATTATACATCGCTGTATTTATCTCATCTCTTCCTATGTTAACTATTAATTGTTGAGCCTCATCTTACTGTAACCTAGGCATAATTAAGTCTTCCAGGTTTCCATCTGTGGTCTTTCTCAGTTTCCAGATTCTTCTGCTTTATATAAATTTACATAGCATTTCCAAAATATCTGTAATACCTCTTTAGGATTTCTTGTTATTTTTTATTGTCATAGGGCCCCTAAGTTTGGTGACAGCCATTTCTACTTTCTGTTGCCTAAGTTGTTGAGCTAATCATTTTTGTCCTCTGGAGTTATCAAAAACAGTTGCTTAACAGTGCTCTTTCTAAACTCATGCATGTTTTCCATGTATTTCTTTATTTTCTCTATGACATTCTGGAGTTGTTCCTCTTTTTACTTTGTGAGAGTCCCCTTATTCTGCAGTTCTGTAAGCTTTGTCATCCCTCCGTCTCAATAGTTCCTATTGCTTCTTAACTACATTTCTCTTTTATTTTTTTTATCCTATTTTTAAACTCCATTTTAATTTTATCCCACTCACTAAATATTCCTTTTGAAGAAATTTCTATCTTTCCCAATGACTCTCAAATACCGCCCACTACCAGTTCCTTAAAATCCATTCGTTTTAGCAGGTAAACAAAAAAGTGCTGCTGTGGAATAGAATTTCTATCCAGTTTTGCTCAGTTATTGTACCTTCGGAATATTATTTAAATTCTGACTGACTTCCTACTACTGACTCCAATCTTCCATACCACATATTTTATAAGTTTCTTCAGAAATCTACCCTCTTTTGTTATCATTTCCCTTCCAGGTCCCTCTGATACATCTTCTCTATAGCAAATCACGTTCCAGTCTCCACTTACAAGTAACATTTCCTGCTGAAAGATGATTATTTCTTCCAAATGTTCCTTAAATTTCATAATAGCAGTTTTTGGTGGTATACAAATGCATACTAATATAATCCTTATCACTTGCCAATAGCCTGTCAATCTACCTTTATTGCCTTTTTCCTTTTATATCACTGTTGGAGCCCCCCTAGCAATCAATATTATTCCATCTCTGAATGATTTTGAGATATTTAGCACTGACTGTTCCCCTAGTTCCATTATACTTCATGTTAGAATGGCAACAGTGCCATATACATCCCTTAATCCATCCCACATTCATGTCTTCAAAAAAAAAAAAAAAAATTTCAGTCATTAGTACCCCACTTCTTAAAATTTGTGAGTGACAAATTCATGGCAGACATTGGAAAAACACAACAGATTTTCCATATGTATAAAGGGAGTCTGTAGATTTTCCCAGCTGACATTTGTGGTACATCTACAGAATGTTATATTAAAAAAAAGTGAAGGTAGTATCAGCTGGTTAAAACTTATTTAAATATATACATTTTATTTTATACAAGTTTTTTTTTATTTGATGCAAGTATATTTTACATATTTTCAAATATTTATTATATTTAACTCATTTTATTTGCATATATTTATAAAAGCTCAAATGGCTTAGTGGTAACTTGCTGTGGCAATGGTATGCACGGCTCTGGGTTCGAGACTCGCAAGATAGATGTTGTTAGTCATTTTTTAGCTATGCTCTCATGACATGTTAAGCTATTGGAATTACATGCAGTTTTTTAACACCAAAACTCAGTTTATAAAAACGCTTATTAGAAAAAAGTTTTTAGCATTGTTTTTTTTTTTTTTTTTTTTTCCTCAAAAATCTTTTTATTAAATTATGGAATATAACAAGACATCAACCAACAAACATTGTATATATAGTCAATTAGGAGTTGATTTAAGTTATACAACATTGTAAAAGCACATTTCAACTCATGAAAGTGAAAAAAAAAAATCAAAAACAACAACACAAAAACAAACTTTATATACAATATATACAAATGGTAACCAGGATGCAAATTATAGAATGAGACCACAATCATATGAGAAAATAATGTAGAAGAATAAATAAATCCCACACTGTACAAAATATAAAAGTTTATAATCTAATATTCATAATTAATAATAGAAAGGACCTTTTCTAAAACTTTATTATTTAAAGCCATTTTTTAAGACTTTTCAACATAGTTTTTTGTGCTGAAACGTACAAGTATGCCATTGTTCTAAAGGCATTCCAATTCAATTTAGTACAGTCAAGCCAATTTCTGGAAATGTAAAGTTTTATAAGAGAACAGATAAATATGAGTACATGTGTATCTGGTTTAGACAGATGTATCTTAGGTATGTGTAGAATTGCAGTCTCCCAGGAAAGAGATGACTTGTGATACCCCATTTTCTGTAACCTTACTTTCAAGGAGGTCCAAAGTTTATGAGAGAATTGGCAATACCAAAAATATGTAAGAGGTCAGCATTAGGAGAGAAGCAACAAGGGCAGGAAGGAGAGTTATTTGCATCAAATTTATTAAGTTTGGAGGGAGTATGATAAGCATTATTATTTATCATCAACTGAGTATAGAACAATTTCTTGAAAGGGGAGTGTTCCAAAGTATTTCTAATGGCCAAGAGTTTTTGTTTCTCATTTAATTGAGGATTATGTTTGTCCCAGAAGTTAGAAAAGAGACATAATGAGTCTTGAATTAATTTGTTTATCAAATTATAAGATTTTGATAACCTTTTCTCAGGTAATAATAATGTTCTAATTACCGTATCAATATTATTAAAATCTTGCTCCCTTGGGATTATATAAGCACAATTAGCCATAATTACATCTCTTAACTGACACAGAATTATAGTATATTTACAATTGACTTTCAGTGTAGTTCGAAGATTTGCCAAAGACAAATCTTTGTGTTTCAAAAGATCCCAAACATTCATATTCTTTATAAGGCGATATTTAGTTAAATTAAATGGTGCATTATCTAACTTTAAGTTAGGGTTCAGATGAAGTGGTTGTATTAGATGAAAAATATTATCAAATTTAATAAGTTTTAATAAGTCCTGAAATGCTTTGATCTTATGTTTTAGAAAGTTTGAGATTTTAAGTGAATTCAAAATATCTAAGGAGATAAATGGAATGGCAACAGGGTTTATGTTTTTGGATAAAATATACTGATGCCATAACTTCATCCAAATTGGACATTGATTATAATGAATGATATTCAGTTTAGAAATGGACAGTAGTTTGCTAGCCGAAATAATTAAATAATAGAGATACAAATTTGGTAAGCCTAAACCACCCCTATCTTTAGAAGTTGATAATTTAGAGTAAGAAATCCTAACTGTTTTAGGGAACCACAAAAATTTAGCTAGTTCTTTGTTAACTTTATCGAAAAAAGATTTAGGAATGATTTGATCAGAAGAGTTGAATTGATAAAGAAATTTGGGAAGAATATTCATTTTAATAATTGCAGCTTTGGAAAGAAGTGATAAGTTGAGAAGTTCCCATCTATGCATGTCTAACATTATTGATGTCCATATTTTAAGTAAATTATTTTGAAATGAAGACAGATTATTATGATCTATATGTATACCCAGATATTTAACCCCAAAAGTAATATGAAAATAGGAGACTGGAAATAAATATGGTTTATGTGCCAGATGGTTTACGGGGAATATATAAGTCTTTTGGGAATTAATGTGATAGTCCGACGCTAGAGAAAATTTCTCAATGGAATTAATTATTTTTTTAAGATCTGTAATAGGAGTTTGAAAGTATATAACTAAATCATCAGCACAAGCAGAGAAAAGTAAATTATTGTTTAATATCCTAGGAATCCTATGAAATGTGTTTTGTGCTAAGTATAAAAGTAATGGTTCTAAGTATAGATTAAAAAGAAAGGGAGATAAGGGGCATCCCTGTCTTGTGCCACTAGTAATCTTTATAGAACGTGATGTGGATCCGTTAATATACAATTTGGTAAAGGATTCTTTGTAAAGGGTTTTGATAAAATTAATATATGTGATGGGAAAATTAAAGCAGGACATTGTTTGAAAGAGGAAATCCCAACTCACTCTATCAAATGCCTTCAATGCATCAAGAATTAATGCATATATTGGGTTGTTGTCATTTTTTGTAAGATGAATAATGGATTCCAAAGAGAGAGTGTTATCCCATACATGTCTGTGAGACATAAATCTGCTTGTTGTGGGGAAATTATTGATGATAGAACCTTCTTCAATCTGTTGGCAAGAATAGAGGATAAAATCTTGATATCTAAATCAATTAATGAGATGGGTCTATAATTATGAGGGTCTGTTTTATCTTTGTTGTTTTTTAAAATTAGAATAGTTTTTGAGGTGTTCCAATAAAGATCCGAAATGTCATTTATTTTTATGTAGTTATAAACTTTAAGAAGGAAGGGTGCAATTACTGACTTAAATAATTTAAAGAATTCAGAAGTAAAACCATCAGGACCTGGGGACTTACCAAGTTTGAGTCTATCAATTGATTCAGATATTTCAAGAAGACTTAATGGGGCCGAAAGAATACTTTGCTGATTTTCATTCAAAGTAGGAAATGTTATAGAACTAAGAAAACTGTTTATATGACAATTTACTAATAAATTAGAAGATTTGGAATAAAGATCAGTATATAGTAATGTGAAGAGTTGCATAATTTCCTTGTCCGTGTTGTATAATTTATTTTTGAATTGTATGGGCGATATTTTGGGCCTATCAAAATTATTTTTAATTATTCTAGCTAGGGTTTTCGAAGGTACTTGAGCCCATTCAGAGTAGGTAACTAACAATCTTTGTTCCTGTATTGAAAGATTATTTTGATGTAATAAAATCAGATCTTTTTGAGAATTTATAATTTGTTTATAGACATCAGGATCAGAATTTAATCTATATTGATTCTCAAGAGACTGAATTCTTAGTTTTAACAATCTTTCTTTATTATTGAATTGTTTTTTAAGGCATGAGGCCTTACCAATAAACATACCCCTTAACCTTGCCTTACACGCCGCCCATTGAATATCATAGGGAATAACTGTTGAGTCTAAGTTGTTTTCCATCTCTTGAGTTATTTCTATACACAGTTTACTAACTTCTTTATTAGAGAGCAAGTTGTTATTCAAAGTCCAACAATTCCGTTTGAATGCGTAAGCAAATTTAAACTCGAGATTCAATTTTAATAAAATTCTAGAATGATCCGAAAGAAATCTGGGCTCAATAATAAAATCCAAAACTGATTGTGTAAGAGAATTAGATAAGAGAAAGAAATCTAACCTTGACCAAGAATGATAACATTTTGAATAATAAGTGTATATATCTTTTTTCTTTGAGTATTTAATGTATTGTAAAGGGTCTATAAGGTTATAATCCATTATTAAATCTTCAAGAGCAGAAGATGCTTGGTAATTATATGAAGAGGAAGAACTAGTTCGATCAATGTCAGGGTTAATTACAGCATTCCAGTCTCCCCACTATAACATAATGATCTTTGTAATAAGAGAGGATATTATATATTTGTAAAATAAACAAATGCTGATGGTTACAAGGACCGTATAAATTTAGAACCAAAAGTGGTTTATCAAGATTGTATATATTAGAAGTAAAGTAGCACCATCTACCCTCCTTGTCATATTTTTCTTCAATAATAATCCCCTGAAATTTTTGTTTAATTATAATAGCCACCCCCCTGGAATTAGAGGTATCCCCCGAGGCTATTATTTTTTTGATCCATTTTTTATTTTTACCCTTGTACCAATCATCTATAGGTATATGTGTTTCTTGTAAAAAACATATATGAGCTTGAGATTTATAGATTAAATGAAACAATAAAGATTTCTTGTCTTTATTTTGGATCCCTCTTACATTCCAGGAATCTATTGTTAACAGATTAACCATACGTCAATCTAAGGTCCATTAATATTGATGGAATAAACTAAATAAATTTATAAATAAAGAGAAGATGAAAGAAAGGAACAAACATAACTTAATATTGTTAAAATGATTATTCTGAGTACAGATAAGTTTCAGTATAGGATTCATTGTAGTCTCATTTTCTTCCTTCTTCCCTAACCCAGTGCCTGTCCACCTTAACCTAACGAAAGAAGGAAGACAAAAAAGTCTATACAAGAGAAGTAAGTACATGGTCACCCTTAACATCAAAATAAAAAAAAGAAAATTATGTAAAGTCCTAAAAAGGACTATAAACAAGTTATCAAAACTAAACATATTTACATATCTATCAAAACACAAAATGCCCGGCATACACATTCCCTATTCATCTGTATATTCACAAGCTCCTATACAGGTAAATATGATTGTAATGAATGTAAATAAACCATGCTAAAACAGCATTATGATATGAATTTGTAAGGAGATATAGTGGAACATAAATATAGTTAATAAAACAATAATATGGCTAAACACTGATAATCATAAATGTATATGAAAAAAGGTTAAATGTATGTCATAAACCTTAAAAATATATGTAGTTTAATGAAATGGAGTATTGTCAGTTAAATATAAAATTGCAATATTTTTATGTTAATAATATATCTAAACAGTTAACACTAATTAATATTCTTCACTTAGATTAAATTAATTAGTAAGGCTCTAGTAAATGTGGTGTCTAAATAGTAAGAATACTAACCAAACTAGTCTAAAGTCCTACTATAAAAATGACATCAAGTGACATCTAAAATCCATTCAAAAATTAATAAAATATATAGCATGTTATTATAAAAATAAATGAGAGCCTCTTTATGTATCATGTTGTTCTTATATTCTATTATATATAAATTTATCATTCAGGTGTTTGAATCATACACATTAGAATTTATAACAAAGGCATCATATAGCCCTTAGCAACTATGTCTAAAAAATATAAATTCAAATAGTACAAGTGACATATAAATTCCTAAACTTGAATAAAAGACTTATTATTTGTTTATAATGAAGGATCAACAGCAAATAACGGACCCCTAGTTAGTTAATCACTATCCCAGGTTCACTGTGAAACAGATAATAATAAAATAAAACACATTTAAAATTATGCGCCTAGAGGGCTAACTAGAATATATGAAACAATATAAACATAAATGCTTGACTCAATGCACGACATACTGAGGTAATGGAATATGTAAAGAGAAGTTAAATCAGAGTCAGGCAGATAAATAGCCTGCTTCACAGGCACAGAGGCAGCAAAGCCTCCGCACATCCGTGGAAGGCTTCTTGACCTTGTAACAAGCTTCTTGCAGTGGATAAATCAGAATAGCCATCCTGAGCAAGAGAAAATAACTTACTTGCAAAACTTCGTGATCGATTAATCAGTTGGAGTCAACGGCGCAGAGTCTTAGCAGTTTTCATCAGGTACAACAGTACGAAACCAGGAAGACATTGTATTTAGTGATCGGAATATTCAGGGATTCAAATTACAGTTACCGATCACCTTAGAAGCAAGCAGTTAAGTTGCAGACAACGTAGCGGCACTCAGGATGATTTCAACAGGACGAACATGTCACAGTTTCCTTGGGAATCATAACGTCATCATGCAGGAAAAACAGGAGGGAAAATAATTTGAGACTATGAACAGAAAACAAAACAACAGAACTCTAACCAGGTTGGTGGCGCTACTTTAGCACGAGAGTCTAGAAGATTTTCCCTCCATTCTGTTTGGGTGATATTTCATACAGAAAACCATATATCCACATAAACAAACTATAATGGAGTTTCTCAAAAATTATGGCACCTTCATATATTGGAATAAAGATGTTTAAGATATTATCATCTCTATAAACCAATAAAAACAGATATTACACACTATAAAGTCAGAGTGTTTATTCGTGTGGTAAAGCTTGTCATAACGTCTGTTATTTAAAGAATATTTACAATGTCATGTAACATCACCAGTTAAATTCTAAAGTACTTACAATGGTTAGGAGAATTACTTTTGTATAACTGTGTCAGGAAGGATTTTGAATAATTTCAAAAAGATATCCTTAGCTTCTTGAGGTTCTGAAGCCATATAACTTCTGTCATTATAACTAAAAGAAAGTGTGTTTGGATACCTCATTCGAAATTTTATTCCCCTTTTGATTAGGTCAGCACAATAAGGTAATAATTTTTGTCTGTTCAGTTTTATTTGTGGGGGTAAATCCTGTGAAAAAGTCAGCTTATATTTATTCCAGATGAGATATTTCTTACTCTTGGCTGCTTCTAAAATACTTTGAGTGTCCTGGTAATTTAGTAATCTTGTATAAATAATCAGAGGTAAAGTAGAGTCTTGTCTGGCACGCAGGGCTCTATGCGCTCTTTCAACAATTAAGGTGTTAGTAGTTGTCTCAAAGTTAAGTAATGCATCAAATATTTGTTTAGTCACTGAAATTAAGTTTTGGTTTTCATAAGATTTTGGTAATCCTCTAATTATTATATTACTCCTTACCTCTAAATCCAGTAATTTGGCTTGTATTTCTGTAATGAGAACATCTTTGGATTTTAAATCACGTTCTATGGAGTCTGCTCTTATTTCCATATCCAGATTTTTATTTTCAATTATGTCCATTCTGTCATTAATCTGTCTTAGAGTTTTACCAAAGTCAGTAAATTGTTCAGAAAAAGACTGAATAGCACTTTGAATGGGCTGTAGTGCCATTTTCAAATCATCTAAATGAAAATTGGAGTCATTTTTATCTTTAGTACTTACTTTAATGTTCTCAGTAGCTTGTTTGGTGGTTCTTAATCTTTTAGAGCCAGAGTCCTTTTCTGGAGAAAGCATAGAGGAGAATTTGGCCTTGGTTGTCTGCGTCTCCATGGAGTCAGAGTTGCCAGCCATGCCCAGAAAAGAGGTGTGAAAACAGGAATACTGACCCAGATAGGAGCTTCTATAGTTCACGTGTCCAGAGACTGTTGAGGCCAAAAGATAGTCTGAGGTAAAATAATATAAAAGTTGCACTTTTTCCAAAAATGAATAATCCCAGAATGAAGAAGAAGATATACCAGAGATACTTTCTGTAGAAAAAACTGTGGAAAAAATTCTCTTAAAAGTTATTAAAAATTGCTGGTAGTATCAGAGTATTGAGGAGCTCAGTGAATAGGGAGCAGTCTATCCGACGACCATTTTCGTTATCTGATTTAGACTGTTTATATAAGATGTTAAATGAATTTTACTTTATAGTTACTCATAGTTTATTTATAAATTCAATAATTATAAGTAGTAGTAGGCAAATGTAGTTAGAATAAATAGGTGCTTGTGTTTTTATGTATATGTGATGGATTTTTAAGTTCTATTAATATTAATGAGTTGTTTAACCAATCAACGCTAAAGGAAGTTTATAAAGGAAGTGAATGTGAAACTAACAGTTGTCTGATGAAGTTTAACACTTTGTTTAAACAAAAGCGCTAACAAGATATCTCATTTTAAAGAATAAAGGATTTGTGTGATTTTCCAGCATTGTCGGCTTCTCTTTCATTTAAATTTGCTGCCAGTAGAGTCCGTGAACTGCCGTTTTTATTTTATTCAGTTAGTTTGCACTGACAGTTCCCCCGATTCCATTATAGTTCATGTTAAAGTGGCAACAGTGCCATATACATCTCTTAATTCATCCACATTTATGTCTTCAAAAAAACAATTTCAGTCATTAGTACCACACTTCTTAAAATTTGTAAGTAACAAATTCATGGCAGACATGGGAAAAACACAACAGCTTTTCCATATTTATAAAGGGAGTCTACAGAAAATTTCCCAGCTGACATCTGTGGTACATGTACAGAATGTTATATTCACTCTAAACTCTGAAAAATGCAACTTACCAACCATGTAGTTACCCTTCATACATTATATCTGCAAGACCCAAAGAGAGAAAATGACATTTGCTAAAACTTCTCACATCAAAAATGGAAACCTGTTTGCTCAGTCCTTTTATAATTATGCATTGATTACAAAATAAGTAGGTAATTCTTTACTATTTTTTATTTTTGAAATATTACTCCAAATTAAAATGTTAGTATAATAACAGATTTTGCATCAAGAATGATTACTTCATTTTGAGAATTATGAAACTCTTATGTCTGATACTGATTGTATTCATCCATTTTGAGGATCACAGCACATATAGGAGGTAAAATCATGGACATACCATAACATCAGTGACAATTGAGAGGTACGGGGATGTGTCTGTGTCTCTCTCTTTTTTAATTTCTCCAAGTATTTTGGGTTTCTGATACCATGATGGGAATGGACCCCATTCCTAAGTCAAAGTATGATTAAAGTTCATGAAATTAGTATTGTTTCACAATTTGATGTTAGCCAAAAGTGCTCTTTGCAGCACCCGCAATGTGCCCAGTAATCACTCCTTCTGCAATTCGTACGGTGATACATGAATTGGTAATATATCTAAATATGACTGTAAATTCTTTTTTATAAGACCAGTTGCTCCTACTACTATTGGAACTGTCTGGGTATCTTTCTTCCACATTGCTCTCGTTTCTGCCTGCAAATCGAGGTATTTTATGACTTTGTGTCTCTCTGTACGCAAGACACTGTAGTCACTAGGTGCGGCGATTTCAATGATCAATGCTTCTTTTGTCTTCTTTTCTTGGACCACTATATCCAGTTTTCTAGCATCTATCTTTTGGACTGTTAGTATTGGGTGATCCCATGTGATGTAAACCATAATTTTCTATGATTCTCTTTGGCTCATATTTCCAATGTTTTTCAACCACTTCGACACCACAATGTTTGCACAATCTCCAGTGTAATAATCTCGCCGCATTATTATGCCTTTCAGTATACAGTCCTTCTGCCATTAGAGAGTCGCAACCAGCAATAAGGTGTGTGACTGTTTCCAATTCGGTTCCACAAAACCTACATATGTCTGTTTCTCCCACATGTTCAAGGGACTTAGTAAACCAACGTGTACGTACCCACTATCTTGGGCTGCCAATATTAACCTTTCATTTCTTGATGTAAATTCACCTCTTCTTAACCATTCCGGCATTTGTTCTTGATCAACATGAGGCTCTTCCAGAAGTTTTCTATACTTGCAACTATATTTATGTTTTTTCCACATTTCTTGCCTTCTCATCTGGTCCTTCACCTTATATTCTTCCTTTTGTTTTTTTAGCACATTCAGTTGCTGCCTGGTTTTTATCCACTTCTAGTTTGATTTCTATTCCTGATTGACGTCAATATGCTTCTGCTAAATTAAGCAGAGATGTTATCTTAGATTTATTCTCCTCATGTACGGGGATGTGTCTGTGTCTCTCTGAGTGTGTGCACATGTGTGGGAAAGTGAATGAGAGCAGTGCCTGTGTCAGTGCAATACATGGGCGGCCAGCATTTACCACAAGAAAGTGTTAATTAGTGCTAACAATAACACTGCATGATTTAGAGACATGCAAATTAGGCAATAATGAGATCTTTCTTCAATGCAGCAAATCTGTCTCTAAATTACAGTTTTTCATTTCCTAGTCACAAAATCTGTCCATTTTTCCCCAGCACTTTACACTCATGGATGGCTGTTTTCTGAATCCCAGCCTCTGTGAATGTGAATGTAAATGTGTGTATGTGTGTGTGTGTGTGTGTGTGTGTGTGTGTGTGTGTGTGTGTGTGTTTGTGGAATGCAATAATACATAAGGTTCAATATTAAATTGCAAATTCTTTTTTATGTATTTTTAAAACGGTTCATCCAATATACAGAAATTATACTACACATAAATTTATTCTCTAGGCACAGGTCATTGGTAATATTCATCTTGATATAGCTGTGGAGATAATAGCTCCCAAGAAAGAGCAGACAGAAAATATAATGCATGGTTTGCACGTCCTTCCTGTGCCATGAGAGTATAGTATGTGTGTGTGTGAGTGTGTGTGTGTGTGTGTGTGTGTGTGTGTGTGTGTGTGTGTGTGTGTGTGTGTGTGTGTGTGTGTATACAGGTAATTGTTTGCTGGGATGAGTGTCAGCTCTCCATGACCATATTGAAGAAGAAGAATAAATTTTTCACTTTAACATTTTCCTGTGTTTTCAAACAGAAACTGATAATATTCAAGTTTGTGAAGTTTGTGACTGTGTGTTCATGTTTTTGTTCTTCTTTGAATTAATATTATACTTTTTGAGTTTTAGTGGAACAAATGAAAGTCTAATATTTTAAAGAAAGAGAGAGACAACTTTTTAATGCTAACTTCTTATTTCTTTGCACCGTGAGACAGGGTATCTATGAAGTGTACCACGTTTTTGGGATATGACCAAATATAGATTTGTAAGTATTGATGTTATTCACAAAAGGTAAAGTTTCACATTCCAGATTTGTGCATTTGCCACATTCTGTATTCTACAGGCCTAAGTATTACTCCTGCTTCATTTCTTCATCAGCATTTCTCATATCACATTCCTCTTCTTGCACCCCTCATTCTGCATTTGTCAACTTGCATTTTTTTTCCGTCATTCTTCTCACTCAGAGTGGTCCAAATGGAGAGATGAAAAGTCAGAAAACAAGGGAGAGTAGTAGTGCTGAAATTGAATTCATCCTCAAGTCTTGGTGAGTACCTTCACCCTGTCTTTCACGCAATCTCACCAAGGCGACACTGATATATAGACTGTATTTATATAGCATATATCATGGAAGGAAGTAGGTTAAAAATAAAAAATAAAATAGCTGGGTGCACAAGCCCCAGGATAAAAAAGTGCCCAATCCTGGTAGGCACACTGGTGCCAGGACTGGAAAAGATGAGAGTGTAGAATCCTCAAAATACGGAAACATTCCTACAATGGGGCCAGGAAAGGCCCAGGGGGAGGATGGCCCTCCTGTTGTAGAAGGACGCAGTAGTCCACAAAAATCACAAAAACTGAGAGGCCAAAGAAGAGCCATAAAGATGATAAAGCAGGCTATTGCAGATAAGAAAGAAATTATGCAAAAATCCCAGAATTTCTAGACACAAGATATACAAAATGATTAAGAGAGAAATTAGAGTAAAGAAAAATACTTACACTGAGCTAATTGAAGGAAGGACACTGAGCAAACTCGGATCTATAATATATAACATTAAGTATCCTATTTTTTTTGCTTATTTTTTTCGAGTTATTTATAACACTTTGTGTACTGTATATTTTTCTAGCTAGTTTCACTGTGTGTGTTTGGTATTAACTGGAAATTGTCCACTTTTATTAAGCATCTGTTGGGTTGCTTGATTCTGATAACTTGTTTGCAGTTAAAAGCTTTCTCTAGAGGCTCCTTTAGCTGTTTAAAACTTTCATTTAAAGGCTCACTGCTGCTTTTCTGCTGTGAGAAGCATTTCTGCAGTTTGTTTCTCACCCTCCCTCCCTATTGGTATGTTGTTCTTATAGATGGTGGCTTTGCAGTTGCCTGCCCCTACTGTAAATTTGATCTGGGACCCTCCTCCCAGTCTAGTGTCATTACCTCATTCTACCTAATACAGTGAGAATATTTGAGAAGGCCAATCAGCTTAGTTTCTGCTCCTCCTTTCTCTCTTTCCACTTAAAAAAAAAATTCTAAGCTTGTTTCCTGCCTTTCCTGTGGGTAGTCTAGTCTGGATACAGATTTGCTGTGTTCAGGACTATTTGTGAGCTTCTAAGCCACCAAGCCTTTCTGTGTTGGAGGGAACCCTTCTAGCTTAATTTTGCTTCTTAGAACTAGCCAGTTTTTTTGTTTCAGCACTCCAGTCTGTTTCTTTGAGCTCAGCACTTGTTCAGAACTTATTGTAAGCACTAAATAACCTACAAATTACTACAGCACTCAACTTTCCTCACTGTCTAGAGGAAAACAGTTTCTAGTACTTAACAAATAAGCACCTATCCAGGCATGTCTAAGGGTCAGCTCCCGGTGTTTTTTCCTGTCTACCTGATGAATCTGGGCATCTTGGGGCAATGCAGAAATTGCCTCATGTACACAGACAACCCTCTCCTCCTACCACCCAACACTACAACCTGTGAGAGATGCACTTATATAGCCAAACTGGAAGCAAGTAAGTAATGCCTCTTCAGTAATATAATATAAATTCACTCAAACTCGGTTCCTTGAATTGAAAATGAACCTGAAAGTCAGTTCTTTGAAAAATGCAGCATGGTAGTTGGGGTAGAGTACTCATGCTTTTCTTTTCTGTAACTAAGGTACAGGTTTCGAGCTTGAGTAAATTACTAACCACCTGCTACCCCTAACTAGGGTGTTTCATTCACACACACACCCCACCTACCTCTTAGTGCAAGAAATATGGACAAAGCCTAAAATAAACAGGGACAGATATTAAATAATGCTCTCGTGAACTTAGAAAGTTGCTAGAATAACAGGATTTGTGCTAGTATGAATTTTTCTAAAGGACATGAAGTCTAAAACTCAAATGTGTCACTATTTGTCAACTTTAGCCTTCAATGATTTTCTAGAAAATCACAAAATGTATGAGGAACAGACAAAAAATATGGGGCAAAAATCTGGACATTCTGCAAAATTCGGACAGTTGAGAGGTATGCTACCTACCACACACACACACACACACACATACACACACACACATACCTCTCAACCTTTTAGAGCAACAAATCCATAAATAAACTGAGGCAAAGGCCCAAAAATAAAGACTTTTTTTTTAAATATTGCTCTTATAAACTTAGAAAGATAATGGAATAGTAAGTAGTAGGTCTTGCATTAGTATGAATTTTCTCAAAGGTATGAAATCTGAAACTCAAATGTCTGCCATTATTTTCTAACTTCAGTCTTTAATGATTTGCCACTAATTTGCCAGAAAACCACAATTTTATGAAAAACGGACCAAAAATGTGATGCAGAAATATAAAATTGCCAGACAATACAGCTGGGAACCTGTCAAAGAAGGGACACCATTTTAATATGAGCACTGTTAACTTGAGCATCTGACAAAATTAGAGAATCTACATGAATTTCTGAAATAAAAGTAATGTATAACTGATCATTAGTTATTTATAATTGTAAAGTCTCCACGTTTTCTTTCAAATTTGCTATTTTTGTGGAGGGATTATTAGGGGGGAGCAACATTTTGAGCCAAAATTGGGAACAGTTGAGAGGTTTGGATATTCCTAATTCTATTAAGCGATTTATTTACACGTACCTCAGTCTCAACCTCTTAATGCAGGAAATCTGGACAAGGCCAAATATATTGGGGAAACATACAAACAGTAATAAAAATTGATCCTGTATAAACTTAAGACATTTGATAGAATAACAGGTCTTGCTTTAGCATGCATTTTTCTGAAGGTTATGATGTCTGAAACTTAATGTCTGTCATTATTTAGTGACTTCATTCCTAAATGATTTGCTAGAAAAGTTTTATTTTGCATTTTACAGCACGAACACCAATAAATATCTGCTAAACAAAGCAATGCAGTCTCACAATGAAACTAGACTTAGCATTAAAACTTCTCTGACCTTGAAACTCACATTCATTGAAACAGCATTGAAACCCACATTCAAAGAAAATACATTTTGCCAGTGGCAGATAAAGATTAACTTTGTGCTGTTTTCAAATCATAGGCCCCTTGCACATGGAACATACACATGCTCTTTGATACACCTTCCTGATTGTATTAAATTATATTCCTTGTACAATACAGTATAGTTGTTAGAGAGCATTTTAAATTTATTGTTTTGAACATTTTTCCAGTAAACAATGAAACAAAATGCATGCACCAATAATGACAAAACAGCCCAGTTCAGAACATTTCCATCATAAAAGTCTACTCAAACTTCTATAGTCCACCAGTATCGGTAAATATGCACAATCTCTGAACTAGTAAAAGCCATCTACACAATTTCACATTAAAGAAATCTGTAACTAATGAAGTGGTTGCTGCTAGCAAACAACTTTATATTTCATTGTTTCATCTACAAATAAAGTGACTGTTGCCCTTGAGGAATAAATTGCCTATGTTGCATTAAAAAAAGTGATACGCTAGTAATATTGCAATAGGGAATGGATGGCAAAC